>NC_043973.1:23191174-23518674 GCF_902148855.1 Sphaeramia orbicularis
AAATAACAAATTGTATCTGTGTCCAAGAAATCACTTTCAGCTAAGTTACCCATCACAAAAACACCTCTCAAGGAAGTGTGTTAATTGTAGATCACATGACCTGCTCCACATGATGTCATTTCCTCCTGAAGAAAACACTGGCATGACTCCAAGGTATGTCCTGTCTTCTCTTTCTTAGTTATTAAATATGAAGTATCGAGTGAATCAAGTGTGTATTTATTGCACTCTTATGTCAACAGTGTTACTCCAATATCTGTGTAAATGACTTTCAATTTCAATTTTACTCAGTTGTATATATGATATATAGAAGAGTCTTTCTGTAAAATGCCATGTGGTGTTGTGGTTATGTTGATTTTAGGCCTGAAAACAGCAAAAATATCAACTGTACCTGTCAACTATACTGACCCAGCTGTATGTTAAATGGTTCATGAACATGTAATCACTTTCTTTGTAGACTGACAAGCTGTACATACAAATATAGGAGTAATTTTTAGCCACAAAACATCAGTCACCTGTCTACTGAATCACAATGAAGTTCTTTACTATGTAGTTTATCACCATCTGACTCTTCTGTGAAATACAACTAAATTGTAATTTATTATATTTAGGTGACATATTAATATCCTGATTCTATGTATAGACAACTTTAACCCTTTCATGCATGAATTATGAGAACCTTAATGGGTCAAAACACAGTAATGTCCCATCAGAGAGCAAACTTTAATTGATTGCCATTCCAACATTTATTTCAATATTAAAGTAGCTCCTTGTTTTGGATAATCCCTTATGGACCAACTAAAGCAAAAATGAATTTAAAAGTAAAAATGTGGATCAAATTGTCTCTAAAATGTCCCTTCAGAGCGATTTTGAGTATGGTTTTTTGATCCTAATCAAGATATTTTTCTGGAGTGTTTTTATTCCTCTTTAGGCATGAAAAAAAACGATGCGATTGAAATTTTTTTTATGAACTTTTTTTTCATGGAGTTGCAAAAATATTCACTCAGCTGGACATCATGCATCTAATTTTTGAAGCAAAGAAACATGTATTTACTGATACACTGTGTGAAAAGTATGAAATAAGTTTTTTTTAATGCTGCTAATCTGGTATTTTGTCACATTTTAACATACTCTAATATTAGTTATTATTCACTTTATGGAGATAATATGCAAAAAAACCCCAACTTTTTGTTTAAGAAAAATGGTTAATTACAGTCTTTTAACAATAACAAGCAATTGATTTACACTCAAACATGTCACTGCAGATCAGATTTATCAAGAACAGCAAAGTTACAGTATTGGTATGAATGTCAGTGTATGGGATGATGCATAAGTGTCCACTGTGTTGGCTGATATGGAACTAAAACAATAAAATCCATGACTATACAAGAGAACAGCTGTATACTAACTGTCCACTGTAATGACCACTATGCATGAAAGGGTTAACCCCTCAGCAGTACAGGTACAGCTAACAGGTTGAAGGGGAAAGGAACAACCTCATTAGATGTTGGGCCAGAACATCTTTACTGCTCCTTGACACTGATTGTAAAACTCTGTGGACACCATTCTACCAAAAGATAATCCCCTCATTTGGTGCTTTGATGATGGTGTAAGAGAGTGCCATGGTCTTACACATCCGTCCAAAATCTCCCATGAGTGTTCATTCGTGCTCAGATCTGGTGACTGTGACAGCTACGGCATGTGATTCACATTGTTCTAACACTCATCAAACCCTTTAGTGAACCCTGACTCCTGATGGTCACCAGTTCTCCCATCAGATCCATTTATCTTACTGTATTCCATCCATGTGACCGCAGGAACCCCATGTTTGCCCACATGCTGTCTCTCTCCCCATTTCTATTTCAAAGCAGGCACAATAGTTCAGTCACACAAGTCATCAACAATCACAGACAGCTTCAGAATAGCCCATAATGCACTTCAGCATTGCCGTCAGTTCCCATTTTTATTCTTTTCTTTTTGCCCCTGAGCCTCCCCACTCATCTGTGCCCACACCCACTCAGCCTCCAAACCTTCTGACTATATACAAGCTGGACTTATGTATACACATTCCCTGCAAGTGAACACTGACACATGACAAATCAAAGGTCTAATAAACAGCTTGCGTAGAACAATTTCCCCCACCACCACCAAAGGATGAAAAATAAACAAATCTCTGTCAGTTGGCCCGGCCAGGCCATTTGGTGGGTCTGTCTGTGGATGACTGGGTGGCCCAGGGCTGCTTGGTGTGAGGCCTGGGATGGAGCCACAACTGTTTCCTGTGAGCAGCCCAACCCCCAGAACCTCTCCACAACTGGCTTAGTGGGTGGTATTCCCCTCCTCCTTCTTTTCCTCTCAACCCCCCCCCCCCCCAAACTCCTACACCCTCCTCTCGCTCAAACCCTCCTCTTGCCTTCAGTGCTCTCGACTCCAAGTGCTCCTCCCCCCTTTTCCTCTCTTCTTCCACTTAGTCAGTCGGTCCATTCTCACAGGCTCAGTTCTGATCTAAACACTTCCCCACAGTCTTTGTACAGACGGACTATACCTTTAACCTCCTAAGACCCAGCTATGGGTTTTCTGCTCACATTTGTGGACAAGAGTTTCACCACTTTATACAAAAAAAAGAAAAGAAAACCCTCCACCATAAAAGACATTCCATAAAAATTAAAAAAAAAAACAAAAAACTGTTGCATCATGATGTTTCCAATATAGGCACTCATTTAATAAAAAAAAAAAAAAAAAAAAAAAAAAAGCTTGTACTTTGCTGACATTTCCTGGGTCTTAGGAGGTTAATGACTTTATATATATGTGTTTTTTGTTTGATTTCTTTGAATTGTGTGGATCAGGATTGTGCCTTAATACATAACATACAGTAAATCAATTCATGGAACATCAATCACTAGATCCAGTTATCTTACTGTATTTCATCAATGTCACTTATTTTATGTTTTGAGAAGTTCGGACACTTTTCATGACACTCACTGACTTTACATCACAGTGTTGTAAAAGTTTACTAGTATAATTTATATTGACATACTTTATTTAATTATTTTATACTTTAATTTCATTCGCTCTTTAAAACCATATTCAGTGGAATTTAGGATTGCAAATCTCCTGTTTTTCATCCTAAACTACAAAGAGAAGGAAACAGCTGTAGGATTGCACATCCTCACATGTTTTCAGATACTTTGGACGTCTATGACATTTGAGCTTTGTTTAATGGTTTTATAGTAAATCATTAAAGTCTTTTATGTGTATGTCTGGATTTAGTCCAAATCAAATCTAAGTATGTCGGTCTTAATATGTTGGTCACACGGAAACTACGTTTAAGAAAACAGTGACACATACATTCAGCTGTGTTGCAGTTGTCTTCAAGCATCAAGATGTTTAGACGCAGCTGTTGCTTTTGTTATTTTTTGTATGCATTTGATTTGCGTTTTGTTTTAGTTAATGATCACACTGATCAGAAATGAATTATTTACCCCTTTATCCAATCAGTCATAAATTAGAAAAAAAAAAAAAGAAGTAGATTGGAGCTGATGGTGTTGAAAATATGCTTCTGAGTCATCTGGATGCTGTATTTCACTCAAACTCTGCATAACGCAAACAACTTCTAATTTGGTCACAGATTGTTCAAATAAAACTCAGCCAAAGTCATGGAAGAGAAGCAGCATAATTTTGAGGTGTTCTTTTCTCTGTGTTGGTAATGGCCGTGGTTGATCTTAGGAAGGAGGGGTCGTGTATCTGTTGGCTCTCGCTCTGTTTAACTGCTACTCTTTTTTTCCATCTGTCCAAAAGCATATTTTCTCAGTGTAAAGAAAATTGGCAGAGGCCATGGCTCTGTTCCCCTATACAGACTAAATAAACACACATGCATACAGTACGTGAGCGGAGCACACTTAAACCACCCAGGAAGGTTGACAGATCAGGAGAAGAGGACCGAAGGAAACAAAAAAGAAGAAAAGAACAAATGGAGAAGGAGCAATCGACTTTTGCTTCCTCTTGTCTGTTTCCATTCCCATTTTTTTTAAGTTATTCTTTTGGCTATTCTCTAACAAATACAGCCTAGCTATAACTACAGGGATGTAGTTTGTCAAAATAAATAAAAGACAGATAACCCTATTCTGCATTTAACAAAATAATACGTCATTATTCGAAGGTAACCTGGGTCTTAAGGTGATAAATAGGGAATGAGTTGCATTATACACCACGACCAGCAGAGAGCAATATAGCTACAAACAGGCAGTACGACAGACATAAAGGGAAAAAAAAAACACTAACAAGACTAGTTGACATGTAAGAAGAAATCAAAAAATGCTAAGAAAGTGCACTTTTCTATAGTGTTGACCATCTGACAGTCTGGTTTGATTTATTGTTTCATAAGCTTAGTGTGTGTCCAGTGTAACTACAGCAGGGAGTTCAAGCGTCTCCAGCCAAGAAACTGAGCAAATACTGAGCGGGTCTGGAACATTCACTCATTAAAGCATATTAGTATTCTTGGCATGTGAGGATCCACTGAAACATGCCAGTGACCCATTTTGGTTCCTGGCCCATCATTTAAGAGAAGGAGCCATATAGACTAAGCTTACTCCCCAAACATACTTTTTAAAGCATTAAAATAGTTCAATAAGCAGGTTATTCACCTTTGAGCTCTGCCACCCAGACTTGGACACTGTCCCGGCAGCCACCTAAGTTTGCCCAGCTGGCAAATTGTGTTTGTTTCTCCAACTCCATTTTTTTTTTTTTTTTTTTTTTTTTTTTAAACCCATTTGGTCTCTGTGGTGAAGTGTGGTCAGATTAGTACACAGCTGCAGTCACACCTCAGGAACAGTCTATCTGCATATCCACTGATTAAATAATACAAACTAATAAAGCGGTGCCACACTAATTTTACTCAATTATGCTTTGTGTGATGATAAAACATATCATTATTATTAACCCTTTCACGCATGACGTCCACATTTATGGACACATAGTTTAACCCATAAAGACCCAGTGTTACTTTAGTGTGAGTTCCCAAATGGATTTTTCTCCATATTTAACATTTCGTAAGTGATTTATCACCATTTATTGTAATGTTATCTTCTTTATTTAGGTATTTTGCTGTATTTAATTCACTTACGATGTAAATGTTTATTAACCCATAAAGACCCAGTGCTACTTTTGTGGCACTATGAATTTTTCTCTATTTTTTAAACTTACTTAAGTGATTTATCACCATTTATTCTAATATTATGTTCTGCATTTTGCATTTTTAAGTATAAATCAGGTATTTTCCTATATTTAATGTACTGATCATGTAGATGTTGGTAAAAGCTCAGATTAAAATTGAGGGTTATTATATCAGAAACAGAGAAAACTGAAGAAAAAGTGATGTTGTCAGTAAAATATATCATGAACAGAACATAAACCCAGTGTGTCCATCCACTGTCATTGATCCAACTCCATGGGTTTTACTGGTGAATCAGTGTTGTAGAAGATGACGGTGTTTCCATGTTCATTACAGAGCCTCTGAACATCCAAATGGGTCACATCTGATGACCATGAAAAGATGACAAACTGTATTTTACACCAATTATGTACTGATAGGATTATAGGATCAACAGGTATTAAACATTTTACATCAGTAGATGGTTTTGGTCATCGGTGGGTATTTGGGTCTTTATGGGTTAAAGCTCAGAGTAAAGTTGAGGGTTATTATATCAGAAACAGAGAAAACTGAAGAAAAAGTGATGTTGTCAGTAAAATATATCATGAACAGAACATAAACCCAGTGTGTCCATTCACTGTCATTGACCCAACTCCATGGGTTTTACTGGTGAATCAATGTTGTAGAAGATGACAGTGTTTCCATGGTAACTACGGAGCCTCTGAACGTCCAAATGGATCATATCTGGTGACCAAGAAAAGATGACAAACTGCATTTTACACCAATTATTTACATGTATTGACAGGATTAGTGGATCAACAGTTATTTAACATTTTATACCAGTAAATAATTTTGGTCACCAGTGGATGTGTATGGGTTAACGTGAAACAGTTTCGTTTATATGTGTTATCCTATGTAAATATGCACAAAGTACACGATATGTCTTTGTACACTAAGGCGGCAGGAAAAAAAATGAGGTCAGGTTGTTTCTAAGAAATGATATGATGTGTTTCCACGGTAACTATGGAGCCTTTGAACATCCAAATGGGTCATATGTGATGACCATGAATAAATAAACAAATATTAAAAAAAAAAAAAAAAAAAATCTAAATGCATTTCAACTTTAGGTTAATTTTGAGTAATAAACTCAATCCAAAAAAATCTATATACTTTTTTTCATAATTCATGCATGAAAGGGTTAAATGTGTCAGTACAAGAGCATCTCTCATGATCACTTGTACAGTGTTTATGTTGTTGTAACTCCGCCCTCTGTTGGTCATCTGCTGCCATGATTACACTGCTAGTGTTTCACTTTCTTCCAAATATAGGTTATTGTTTTTCAAGTTTCAGGTGCATTCACAGGGTTTTGCTCTAGACATGAACCATGACATGCAGGAAATAGTAAATTCTCAGTCCTCAACTGCTGTTAATATAAATAATATGATATATTTAAAACTCTGTAACCCATAAAGACATCCATCAGACATCCACCATCAACCAAAAGCATCTACTGATCTAAACTGTTAATCCACTAATCCTATCAATACATGTAAATAATTGGTGTAAAATTCAGTTTGTCATCTTTTCATAATCATCAGATATGACCAATTTGGATGTTCAGAGGCTCCGTAGTGAACGTAGAAACACCGTCATCTTCTACAACATTGATTCACCAGTAAAACCCATGGAGCTGGATCAATGACAGTGGATGGAGACACTTATTTTTATGTTCAGTTCATGATAGATTTCACAGAACAAGTCACTTTTTCTTCAGTTTTTTCTGTTTTGATATAATAACCTCTGACTTTACTCTGAGCTTTTATGAATATCTACATGATCAGTTAATTAAACGTAGGAAAATACATGATTTTAATCACAAAAAATCCTAATTCAGAAGATAATATTATAATAAATGGTGATAAATCCTTTAGAAAAGGTTCAATAGAGAGAAAAATCTATCTGGGACTTTTGCCACGAAAGTCTCCCCGCATCCGTATGGGTTAAGACAGAACAATGTTTTTGTGATTTTGGAATGAATTTTTCTCTACAGTTGACCTCTCCTATGTGATTTATTGATATTTATTACAATGCTGTCTGTAGCTTTCAATGAAAATGAAGTATTTTCCTGTATTTAATTTACCGATCATGTAGATATTCATTAAAGATCAGAGAGAATTCAAAGGTTATTATATCACAACAGCAAAAACTGACGCAAAAGTGATCTTTACAGCAAAATATGCCATTAACAGAACATAGACACAAGTGTCTGCAAGCAGTGTCATTTTTCAAACTACTAGGGTTTTACTGATGAATCGATGTAGCAGAAAATGACGATGTTTGTACATTCACCACAGAGTTTCAGAATATCCTAACAAGCCACATATGATGCTGCTACCTGAATTATTTACATGTATTGATAGGATTAGTAGTTCAAAAGATATTAACCCTTTACAGTGCGCTCATATAAATACTCTGAACTTCAAATTTTCAACCTTAGTGTGTTATTGGGGGACATAACAAGACTTTATAACTTTTGTGAAATTTTTCAAATTTTTTTTACTGTTATGTAGAAAATCAAGGTCAGTGAAGTTACCATATTTGGTTCCTTACCCATAAGTCTTAAAAAAAAAAAAGAAAAAAAAAGAAAAAAGGAAAAATCCAAGAAGTGCTGATACAGATACCTGTCAACATACATATTATCCCTTTGAACATCATTACTTACAGTTGCGGAAAAAATTATTAGATCATCAAAAGTCATCAAAAACAATGCTTATACAATCAAAAACAAACTCCTGTGTGTATCATGTGACTGAAACAGACAGAAAAGGAAACACGGAATGCCTAAAAGTACTGTTTTTGTCAGTACAATGCCATAGCTATTGATGTAAGAACTGAAGTGATTTTGGTTATTATCAAGAAAAAATGGAAAATGGCCAGATATCCACTCTTAAATTAAACTCTTTTGAGCTATTTTTGTTGTTATCATTATATTTATCCAAACAAATGTACCTTTAGTTGTACCAGGCATTAAAATGAACAAGAAATTGAAGAAAACAAGGGGTGGTCTGATAATTTTTTCCACAACTGTACATTAGTACCGTTACTTCATAGTCCATAACAAAGCAGGTACACTCACTGTTCATGCAGAGGTGGACCTTACAGACCCTGTAGACCACATTAGACCTGAGACTGTTGCCTCACTATCCTCAATTGTTGCTGTCACTGTCTTGTAATGTGTGTGGAAATGACCAAAAATAGTCACTTACCCGATAAAGGGTTAAACATTTTAGATCGGTATATACTTTTGGTTGCTGGTGGCTGTTTAAGTCTTTGAGAGACTCTTATGTGATATATTTGATGTAGGTTGGGTATTGGAACGTCATTATTGCTTTTTTCACTGTACTTTTGAGCACTTGGTCAGTAACCAGTCTACCGCTCTGTTGATCCTCCTCAGTTTTCCATTTTACACCAAGCAGAGCTGGTTTAAAACTCATTTAAAAGCTTATATTGAAAATTTAGTCACAAAATAAAATACATCTGAAACAAAGCTTTATCCATGACTATAAAATTAGCTAATAAATTCTATTCTTGATTTCAATCTGTTTCTTTATGCGAACCATAAAAAACAAGGATTGAGATAGTGCAGACCTGCATACAACCTCTTTAACGGAGCACCAGTTGAAACCACAAACCATGAATAGCTCAGAAATGTGTCAGTGTGCTTTTGAAATTAATCCCCCAAACCCACCAATGTTTCTTTTTTTTTCTTTTTATGGGACTCCTTGGAGAAGTCATGTGTTTGCTTGCACAGGGTACAACATGTGGACCCCAAAGTTCTCAAAGAAAAACTACTCCTACGCCTGGAGTTTTACAGTGCTTCCTGAGACCACAGTGTTTGGATTCACATGTGAAAGGAAAGACCCTTCATTGTTCACATCTGAAGGAAAATGTCAGATGTAAGTGAATGTACTGGGTCAAAAATGAAACATGTTGATGCGAGTAAAGAAATCAGATGTTCATCAATAAATGCAAATAAAAACAAGGTAAAAAAAAAAAAAAGGGCATGCAAATAAAAATATTCAGAAAAAAAAAAAAAAACAAAAAACTTGACCCACTGACACATAAATAAAATTCCTTCATCATGGATACATATGGACTTTTATTTTTGTGTGAGATAGCCTTGTGTTTTTAACAACTTATTGAACTCTCATTTTTGCTTTTCTTGTGTTTTCCTTCATTGTTCAGGATTTCTCTTTACACCAAATATGTCTGATTTGTATAAACTCTTCCACATTGTGTTTGGGTTCATGTGAGTTACATGAAAACTACCATTAAACCACTTTTTTTGACCAAATCCATCAAAATGGTCCATGAGAATGTAAAAATATGTGACCCATCAATGTATACTTTTAAATAATTTACAAATTTGGAAAGATTTTTTATTTGGTTCTAAAAATATTTTTCAAATTCAAGTTTTAAAGTGTCAAAAGTCAGTGTTCATTTCATTATAAATGAACATGACACAAACATTTGTTTTATTGTTTGTGACATTTATTGTCAAATTCGGTGACCGATAGTTTTTATTTAGAAAAGATTCAAGATTCAAATTTATTTATTTCAGCATATAAAATACACAGAAATGAAAACATTATTATAAAAGTTTTATTCACTTTACATACAGTGACATACATTCATAATATGCTATTTCATCCTAAGTGCTATCCAGTGTTTTCCATGTGCTCCTATAAAGGGGATAGGACACCATTAACATGCAACCAAATGTAATGGGCTGTGGCATTAAATTAAATCGGGATTTTTTTCTGAATTTGTTGGAAAAATATAAAGACATAATTTGAGCACACATATTTGTTTATTTTAATGCAAAAATATTACATTTTATGACTCGTCCAGGGTGTACCCGCCTTCACCCATAGGTAGCTGGGACAGGCTCCAGCATCCCCACTCCCAACCCTAGTGAGGATAAAGTGGGTTCAGAAGATGAATGAATGAATATTACATTTAATATCTTTTAAAATTTTTGATTTAAAAAAAGCATGGAATAATTTTTTCTGTGCAGTCAGATGTTTTCGTTTATTTAAAGAAAGCACTACTTTATGACAGCAGAAAACCAGCGTTATCTTTGTAAAATAATGTGATGTTATAAGACTGTATAATTGAATTGATGAATGATGTTGTGGAGTTTGAGGAACTATCTATTGTTTTACAAACAGGAGACTATAGAAGTTTGTATTTCCAAAATATCTCAAAGACAGTAAAGAAAAAATTCTTAGAGAAAATGAACTTTTAGTAAACATGGAAATCCAAAGAGAAAAGAAACCGCAGTGGTCACACTGTGAGCTCTAAAGTGTGGTTAAAAAAACACCACAGGGTTATCATCAGCGATGTCACCACCATTAAAAACAAAGATTGGAAGTAGTAATCTAGCACTTTAACCTCATCGTCACACTGTCACACACACACACGTACACACACGATTATATTTTGTGTGAGGAATGGCATGGTTTTTCTCAAATGCTACTTTTTCATAGCTCTACTGTAACAACAGTGGTGACTGATCAACTACGTATTTCTTTTATTTAAAATGAAAGGCACTGATGAAGTGACAAATGAAATATTAACCCTATCACTGCCACATCACTGCTTAGGACTCAGGGAGCTTCAAGGATAATGTAGCGGCACCAGTACCACAGCACGTACACTGTATTATTTTATTGTTAGTGCTCCCCAAATGTGTTAATACCATTGTTTGCCTTTTCCATTGCATAGACAATGATTTGGCAAACCCTTTAACAAACTATATTGAAAAACCACACACATGTATGGTGTCAATTATAGCTTATCCTTTGGTTTGCCTAACTTGCTGTAGAGTGAGGCTCTGCCTTATTGCTCCCCAGCCTGCCCCAGTCCTCCTCCTCTCCTCTTCACCACATGAAATGGCTGTCTGTGCCAGCCTAGCGCTGAGCCTTCATTAGCTTTTACTACCCCACTTGGATGTGTTTAGCCTTGCTCTCTTTCTCTCCCTCTCAGTGTGTCTGCCTGTGTGTGTCTCACCCTCTGTATGTGTCTGTGTCTGCATATGTTTAATTACCACCCCCCGCCCTCCCTTTGGAGTACCCTTCAATGCCATGCCACCATATCATTACACTGTGGCTGCAATTTAAACTTCAGTCACACATACACACACCGACATAACCCGGCTGGCCTGCAAATTGTAAAGAGGAGACAGTGGGGTACTGTAGAGAGCAGCCTTAGCGCCTTTATTCTTCCCAAACATGGCGTTCTCAAATGGAAACACATATATGAACAAAGGGAGAAAAACGGGAAAAAAACACATGCACAAAAAAAAAAAAAAGACTAAGCCACAGAGCACTACAACACAACACATCACCACTGATCCACAACTACGTCTGGTGTTCAAACTGTTATTGTTTGAACTAAACAAACCACTTATAAACACAAGGCCTCTGCCTTACGAGGCTCATATTTAGGCCCTTCTGTAAACAGCAAAGCACAGAATGAATCAATTAAAAGGGCATTACACTGGTTCCTGTTTATTTAAAACATGTTTACACTATACGGGCCCTCCCGCCTGTCTGCATGATTGCCTGGAACTTCGTATTCCTCCTCCTCCTCCACCTCCTGCCACCCCTCAATGGGCTCGGTCACGGCCAAGGTATATCAAACACACACAGACACGCGCACACACACACACACACACGCACACACACACACACACACACACATAGGACATAGATTACAAACACATTTGTTATGTTGAAGAGCGTACTCAGTAAATATTGATCTCGTTCTTCCTCTGTTTCTGTGAGAGATGATTAGAAGAAAACTGATGGAGCAACAGTTTGGAGAACGGAGCAATCATAGAGCAGCAGCCGAGCAGCTTCACTCTCAAAGAAAGTTTCCACTACACAAAACAGCAAGTGATGTGAGAGAGCCACGGTCATGGATTAGATTATAGGAGATCTGATGTACAAAGGGTAAAGTACTGCCAATAAAATTACAAATAAAATGCCAGTAACTTGATAAACATTCAGATGAAGTTATCAAAGATTTTGGCTAAAAGTATTGTTACTTTTTCAGGAAAGTTATATGATCACTCCCATTCATCTGACTGTGAGCAGGATTACACACAAATTACGACAGAGATTTTCATGAAACTTTGTGGAAAGGCAAACCCCTTTTATTTTGGATCAGATCCATTAAAAAAGGCAGAGACTGAAATACTAGTTAATCCCAAATGGTAACAGATGAAGGTCAAAAATATACTATATTGACTAAAATACTGGGTCATATCCCATCTAGAGCTTGTACTAGATTCCATTCTCCTTGGTTTGAAATATTGTCTTGATAAAACTGTTAATGTTAGTTGTTGTCAGCAGTCTTCTTTATATTATAAAAGGGAAATGGACTTTGTGTATGTTTGTGTGTGTGTGTCTTGGACATCACACAAAATCCGGAAGGGGCTGACTCCTGCAGTTTGGCATACTTGCATAAGGAAAGAGAATAGCAAAAAATGGCAAGTTGATAAGACAAATATTTTGGGAGATATTAGTTATTTTGAAATACAATAGCCTTACAATCATGTTGCTATGCCCAGAACCACCTGAACACTTTGGCGGTGACTGCTGGACAAATGCGATACAGCATGCATGAACACACAACAAATATCCATGCTGGGTGACTGAGATGTTGCCCGTCAGGGTTTGGATGTGGATTTAAACCCCCCAAGGTGGGGTGGATCTTTCGCACCCCACCCTCAGTATTGACAATGACGGGTCAACGTGCTTATTTTGGCATAAATGTCATATCAGTATTTTTAGTATAAAGGCCAATGAAAAAACAGGTGATCAGTCATGGTTAAAAATGATCATTTATGGTCAGAATGAGACAAATATTTCATTAATCTAGATCACAGGTGTCAAACGTGTGGCCCGCGGGCCAAATTCGGCCCGCCAAAGGGTCCAGTCCAGCCCTTGGGATGAATTTGTGAAATGCAAAAATTACACTAAGATATTCACAATCCTTTAAGTTAAGGTTCCACATTCAGACCAATTCAATCTCAAGTGGGTCAGACCAGTAAAACACTTTCATAATAACATATAAACAATGACAATTCCAAATTTTTCTATTTCTAAAAGTAAATATTTTCATGTATTTACACTAAAACAAAATATAATTACGCAAAAAATGTGAATAACCTGAACAAAGTAGTTTGTAGATGTAAACCTTTTCATAATGTAAATTTTCTTTTTTCGCTCTAAAACAGAGAAAAGTTTGGAGTTGACATTATTTATATATTATTATGTTATCATTTTACTGGTTCAGCCCATTTCAGATCCATTTTAGCTGAATGTGGCCCCTGAGCTAAAATGAGTTTGACACTCCTGATCTAGAGGTAGAACAGTTAAAGCAGTTATAACAAGTCAATGCTGTTTGTTGTAGCAAAAAAAAAAAAAAAAAAGACAAAGTATTTTGCATTTTAGACAACAAAAAATTATATGAACCTCCAAAGATGAAGTAAGTGTTAATTATATTAATGATATTTATCCAGAGGTAAAGTATGTATCATTGTTTTGTAACCCCCTGTTAGCAATGAAACACCTGAACTCAATGCATCTTAATACTTTGGTTTAATTTGTATCTATATGAACTAAAACATACACTGACAAGAACTGAAAGCTAATTGATTTCATTGCAATAGAACCACACAGCAACATAGCTACTTTTCCACCATTTTGGATTGAAAGTAAAAAGTACCACAGTTTGTACCACGAACAACACGTTACTAAGGAAGGAAAGATAATTCTGCTTAATAATTTGAAAAAATAAAGTAAACCAGACAGTGTAATGATCAACAGTGTTGTATGTGTGCCCTTCTATATTATAATAGCCTTAAAACCTGTTGCCTGGTTAAAAGAATTATGTAGCTGAATGTAATATCATTGAAGTTTATGGTCAAAAGTTTTGAGCCATAGGTCAGATGACTTTATGTAGACCATTATTTCCCTTAAGTTAACATAAATAATAAAAATTAAATAGTAATAACTTATTCCTAGTTATATGTTGGGCACATAAATGCTGTATTTCTATAGATAGGATTAGGTCTGATTATCATAAAGACTTAAACTATGCTAACCCACATCTCAATAACTCACCAAAATCAATAATTAATCCTGAAATACTTAAAGAACCACTGGACACCAAAACCATCCACTGATGTAAAATATTTAATATGTTTTGAACCACTAATACTATCAGCACATTGAAATAATTCAGTTAAAATGCAGTTTCTCCTATATACGAACATGGAAACACTGTGATATTCTGCAACACTGATTCACCTACAAAACCCACATAGTTTGACAAGTGACAGTGAATATAGGTGCTTGTTTTAATGTTCAGTTCATGATATATTTCAGGGGTGTCAAACTCAAATTTGATCTGAAGTGGGCTGAACCAGTAAAATTATAATATAATAATATATAAATAATGTCAACTCCAAACTTTTCTCTATATTTTAGCGTGAAAAAAGTACAATTACATTATGAAAAGATTTACGTCTACAAACTATCCTTTCAAACAATGTGAATAATATGTACAAACTGAAAAAATGTGTAATTTTAACAATATTCTACCTCAGTTTATCATTTCCACATGTACATTATAACTTGCAGATCACAGTGGATCTACAAAGACACAAAAGATTTAGGAACTGGTGGAATATTGTTAATGTTAAAATTGCACTTACTTCCCTTAAGCCATTTCAGATTGTTCATATTTGTTCAGGTTATTCAGATATTTTTGCAATATTATACTTTGTTTTAGTGTATTTACATGAAAATATTTACATTTACGGATAAAAATTTGGAGTTGTGAGTATTTATAGGTTATTATGACCCACTTAAGACTGAATTGATCTGAATGTGGAACCTGAACTAAAATTATTGTTAATATTTTCAGTGTAATTTTTGCATTTCACAAACTCATCCCAAGGGCCAGACTGGACCCTTTGGCTGGCTGGATTTGGCCCCTGGGCCGCATGTTTGACACCTGTGATATATTTGGTGAAAAATGTACTTTTTTTGTTTTCTCTTTTCTGATATAATAACCTTTGAATTAATTTAGATCTTCTGTGATGATAAGTAAATCAAATAGAGGAAAATACCTGATTTTCACTGGAAAAATGCAGAATGTGATGGATAATATTATAATAAATGGTGATAAATCCCTTGAATGTAAAGTTGAACGTTGGAAAAATTCATCTGAGAATCGCCACAAAATGGTTTTAGTTCTTTTAGTGTTAAACCACTATAGGTCAAAGGTTCATTTCATCACATAAAGACATACAAAATAACACTTTCTGATATTTTGATTAATTTCACCAACACAAAGCAAACTTTCTCTTGGTGAGAAACAACTATTGCCCAAATTTGTGTGGTATGTCACCCTGTAGTCTGCTTTCTCACTGGCTTTACCGCTAATTCCCCTATTCTTCTCTGCTGTGCTTAGTGCAAAAGTACAAACACATACACCACCCCCTCCTGCACACAGACACGCATGCCAGTGCATGTTTTTGCACACACACACACACACACACCTACACACACACTTTACTAATCAGCCCTATTGAATTCCAGCAACAAAGGGCGCTCATCCTCAGGCCACCCAAGCAGTGCACACACATACACACACACACATGCATACAAGCTAACACCAGCATCACCAGATCACGAGTTTGGTCTTTTGTTCCTTCATTGTGTTTTCTTTTCCTCCATTGATCTCACCTTCTCACACAGGTCAGGAGTTGGCACTGGGAGATTGTGTTATCTGAACTATCAGCTGCTATCAGGGCCCACACACTGCACCCACCCTGGAAAGAAGGAAAAAGCTGCTTCAGCGTCCGCTGTTCTTGCATTACTGAGAAGCATGCATGGAAAGATTGAGCTGAAATTGTATATGTATGTGTTTGTGCAATACTGATACTGCAATTCATCAAACTATAGAGGGAGATTTTCCTATTTGCTTCTTTGCTCCTGTTGGAATATCTCATTTTCACTTTGCTTCCCCTGACCCCTTCCTTTGAACCCGACCCCCCGAAGGGGAGGCAAGGGGTACTGTTTTTGCTTCGGTTTGTTTGTTTGTTTGTTTGTTAACACTGTAGCAGCAAAACTATCAGTTGAGTACATACAAAATTAGGTTTATAGATTGCCAGTGACCCAGAATATATGTCATTACATTTTTGGAAAAGTAGGTCAAAGTTAAAATTTTTTATGAATTTAATTTTTTTTCCCCCATTTACTTATAATGGGCAAAATTTCAAATGTCTGTAGCAGCAAAACTATTGGTTGAATTCATACAAAACTGGGTTTATATATTGCCAGTAGGGATGTAACGAAATGAAAATTTCCTACCATGGTTATTGTGACCAAAATTATCACGGTTATCATTATTATCGCGGTATTATTGAAACTGAGCTCAAAATGTTCAAAAAGTACTTATACACACACGGAAATAATTTAACCAAACTGTATTTTAAAAAAATAAAATAAAATAAAATAATAGGCACAATGCACTTTCTGTTGTCAGAAACATTCAAATATTAACCCTTAGTGGTCTGAGCCTATTTTGTCCGTTTTTCAGTCCTTTTGATTTTGCCTTTATATAATATATAAACAGATGTTTACTATACCCATGTTTGGTATCTTTTTTTTTTCAGCACAACTTCATCTATCTCATCTTCCTATTATTTTTTTCACTTTAACCTACTATAAGAACATAAAAATACAAAAAACACACAAAATATATAAAATCTGATTTGAAAAATGTATGTAATTTATTGCATAAATAACACCAAGATGCTTAACGAACCTTTTTAAACACTTAAAAAGTGAATATTGGTTCCAAATATTAGGTATATAAAATCTAAATTGTAATAAATTAAAACTACACTCAAATATTTGACATAAAAGCAAATCTTTACATAGGGTTATAAAGTGCAGTAATCAAACACGGTTATCATGATAATTAGAATTAAACGGTAATACTAACTGTCTACAATTTTACCCACGGTTTATCGTTATACCGGTAATCATTACATGCCCAATTCCCAGTGACCCAGAATAGATGTCATTACATTTTGGGAACAGTTGGTCAAACTTAAAAAAATTTTCTGAATTTTTTTATTCTTTTTTTTTAACCATTTACTTATAATGGGCAAAATTTCACATGTCTTTAGCAGCAAAATCACTGGACGAATTCATACCAAATTGGGTTTATAGATTGCCAGAGACCCAGAATAGATGTGGTTACATTTTGGAAAAAGTAGGTCAAAATTATTATTTTTTTATTCAGTTTGAAAATCTTTCTTCTCCCATTTAATTATAATGGGCAGAATTTCAAATGTCTATAAAAACATCAATTTTAGTTCTTAGATGCAATTGATATGCTGACATCAGCACATGCATGGACATGATGACATCAGATGGATCGATGCCAAAATAAGATACAATATGTGCGAGGGGCGGGGTTTGTTGTGCCTGGCAGCACTTGTTTATTATTTCAATCAGCTCCCACTGACATCACATTGTTTTCTTACAGTTCAGTTACTGCAACTGCAATTTCTTTTATGATTCAAGTCGTTTTCATAGACAAAAATAAATAATTCCAGATGTCTATTTTTATGATATCACACGCATAAAAACAAAATTACCATCCAAAACACTGTGAGTTCTGTACGATTATAAAAAGTTGTTGATTATGAGACATTTTAAAGCTCATGTATCACATATTGGAAGTACCTGGACAAACAAAGATGCAAACATAAATCTGTTTAATCACTGAGCTTTTTTTTCATACATCAACAGAAAGCATGGGTGAGGTTCACTTAAGGATTCACATCCCTGGTAAAAGTTGTCGTCTTTCTTCAGTTTATCTACAAAGTAAAACTCCAAGGTTATACAATTTTTTTCCCACTCTTATAGTCCCTGTGCCTCTAAGACACAGGTGTCAAACATGCGGCCCGGGGGCCAAATCCGGCCTGCCAAAGGGTCCAGGATGAATTTGTGAAAAACTGCAAAAATTACACAGAAGATATTAGCAATCAATGGTGTCAAAATCATTTTAATTCAGGTTCCACATACAGACACATACAGTCCAATTAGATTTTAAGTGGGTCAGACCAGTAAAATATTATCATAATAGCCTATAAATAATGACAACCCCAAATTTTCTGTTTTTTGGTGTAAAAAAGTAAAATTACATAAAAATGTTTACATTACCAAAATGTACATTTACAAAAAATGTGAATAACCTGAACAAATATGAACAAACGGAAATGTCTTAAGAAAAGTAAATGCAAATTTACCAAAATTCTGCCTGTTACTAAATGTTTTGTGCGATTGTAATGCACCTGTTTAAATGATAAACTGATAAACCGAGGCAGAATATTGTTAAAATTGCACTTGTTTTTCTCAAGACAATTCAAGTTGTTCATGTTATTCAGATTTCTAAGAAAACTTTATAGACGTACCCCGATCATAATATAATTTTACTTTTTTCACTGTTATTATTTTACTGGTCCAGCCCACTTGAGATCAAATCGGGCTGAATGTGGCCCCTGAACTAAAATGAGTTTGACACCCCTGGTCTAAGACTTTGGGGTTCTGTGTGTGCTTCTGTGTGAGAAAGAAACCCCTAAAATCAAGGTAAGAATCAGGGTTTTTATTCAACCTCAAAACCTACTAGCAAGTGTACCATAATCCCTTTTTTTTTTGTCTATGTAATTAACGTCTCTCTAGAACATTTCCAATAAAATGAACAGATACTGACAAATTTGCCGTCACACATATTAGCAATTACTAGATACATTTTATATACACAGTTGTACATAAAGTTGGAATAATTTTGTTTGCAGACACATTCCTCTTTTTATTCCTTTTTATACATCAGTAATGGCATTTTTTCTAAGTCCCAGTCACACTTTATATATCAAGAATAAATCACATTGTCACAATTATCTCATGAGTAGAGGTAAACATATTTTGTTCCAACGTAATGAGCAACGGTATAGAATTACGTTTCTGCTTAGTGCTTTTTTGGTCATGCATCTCAGGTACTGTAAAAAAAAAAACATGTTTTTCTTCATAGTTGTATGCATTAGTCTGACTGTGCATGTACCAGCTTTCAACTTAGTGCTTTCTGGAATATGATCCAGCCCCCCTATGACCTATAATTGGACAGCATGTTTTCATTTTGTTGTCACTGAGCTGTAACATTAAATACAATGTGAACTCCCTGGATGACATCACTCGGGGAGCAAACGTGTTACCATCTACATGCAACTTCAAAGAAATACATTTGTTCAGCACAGCTTAACATGTTGACCGTGCTCAATTTTTTTTTTTTTTTTTTTTTTTTTTTTACAGAAACTAACATCAACCTCAAATCCAGCTCATACTGTCCAGCATAGCCATGTATCCATTTATGCAATGCTGTGATTAACTGTTTGCTTCTATGAGTGTATGAAGTTTAGTTTAAGGGTGGACGTGCATGACAGTAACTTCAAAAGACTGAGGTATCAGATTCAGACATGGGCCGCTTTGCTTGGGCTGACAAACGAGGAGCTGTTGTGTGGGAAGCGTAGGAATTTACAGCATCTACCTTTCATCTACACAGGTGGGCCTGCACAGTGTGTGTGTGTGTGTGTGTGTATGTAGCGTGTGTGTATGCACAGTTAAGTTTGTGCTGAAGTGTTTAAGAATGTGCATTGTATTGCTATTTGTACTAGTGTGTGTATGCATGCACAATGGCTGTGATCCAATGATCCAAGAAGCCAGTGATCCCAGAAACTTTCCAGGTGGATCAACGCTGCACTTCATTGCTTCTCTGTGCTAAACCAGTATTCATGATTTAGCAGCCTGCGCAAGATATTATACTCGAGGTATATTTCAATCTCATAAGGCATGATGGAAACAGGCATCTGTGTGCCAATAAAGGGCATAAAGCAGTGGTTCTCAAACTTTTTACAGCGGCGTACCCCCTGAAATATACTTTTTTAACCATGTACCCCCAGCTGATTGTAAAAGATTGGGCAAAATGTGTTCCTGTGCCCAAGTTGTCTGTTTATATTGTCAAAACTTTGTAAAGAAACAACATATATTTAATTATAATATATAAAAAATTTAAAAAATTTAACCCATAAAGACCAAAACATCCACTAGCGACCAAAGGCATCTACTGATCTAAACTGTTTAATACCTGTGGATCCACTAATCCTATCAATCCATGTAAATAATTGGTGTAAAATGCAGTTTTTCATCTTTTCGTGGTCATCAGATATAACCCATTTGGATGTTCAGAGGCTCTGTAGTTACCGTGGAAACACCGTCAATCTTCTACAACTTTGATTCACCAGTAAAACCCATGGAGTTGGATCAATGACAGTGGATGGACACACTGGCTTTATGTTCAGTTCATGATAGACTTTATAGAAAAAGTGACGTTTACTTCATTTTTCTCTGTTTCTGATATTGTGACAATCAACTGCAATCTGAGCTTTTATGAACATCTACACAATCAGGAAATTAAAAATGGGAAAATACTTGATTTTCATTGAAAAAAATGCAAAATGCACAGGTTAATATTACAATAAATAGTGATAAATCACTTAAGAAAGGTTAAATAGAGAGAGAAATTCATTTGGAAACTGACACAACTGTAGTGCTGAGTCTTTATGGGTTAAAGTAAATTTTGTGCACAAAATATAAACTGAAAAGTGCCCTCTTTCATTAATAAGAAAACTAAATGAATTGGTCATTAATTAATAAATAAACCTTCCATCAATAAAAAATAATTACTTAGCTACACAAATAAACTCATTTTGAATAAAATTACCAAAGCTTAAACAAGATGATTGACAATAAAACTATTATATGAATGTATTTATTGTGTTTTATATTTCAGCATTAATTCTCATTATTTATTTTGTGTCTGGTACATGATGACTTATTTAATGTATTTTTCCCAAAAAATTTAAAGATCCCCCTGGGCTTCTCCCAAGTACCCCTGGGTGTACATGTACCACTTTGGGAACCCCTGGCATAAAGCAACAAGGTCTGGGGGATTATTTCCCAGTACAGGTTTAGAGGAAGCAGAACATGCTCACACAATATGTAAACACATAATGAAATACAGAACTACCTCTTTTTTCTTAAGGTTAAAGTAACTAATTACCTCCGCCAAGGAGGTTATGTTTTTGCCAGGGTTTGTTTGTCTGTCTGTCTGTTTGTTTGATTGTTTGTCTGTCCGTTAGTGTGCAACATAACTCAAAAAGTTATGGACAGATTTTGATGAAATTTCAGGGTTGTTGGAAATAGGATAAGGAAGAAATGATTAAATTTTGGTGGTGATCGGGGGTGGGGGGGCCCACGGGGGGGGGCACTGATCAGCCTTGGCGGAGGTCTGCGCTCTCCGAGTGCTTCTAGTTTATATATACATTAACCTATTTTTCTAAAATATGATGTTATACTGTGCTATGTCTGTAACATTTTGTATAATTCTGTCTATTGTGTATTAGTAAGATATTATAACTTACATCTTCATATATGGTGATATGACCTGCTAAATTACTGTTTCCACAAAGTTATTGAGGCTCGAGATATTTTGAATAAATATCCATATCCTCACTGCCAGGCTGTCTTTATTATTGCAGGGAAATTTCGATAATAAGCTATATTTTTATTACTTTTTTTGGTTTTGAAATGTAAATATACCATTCGTGACCTTTTTGTGGCACCTCAATATGTAGGTCAGAAGGTCTGTTTAACCAGAAAACACTGTTAGCTTATCTGTGTTTGTGATATCAGCACTGACCCTTTGCAGGGTCATGGGCAAACAGATACACCCACTCAAAAAACTGGCAACAACCACAGAAATACTTTTGTCATTAAATTTATTTTGTTAGTTAAATTTCTATAGCAGGTGAGGGAACATAACGGTCACATGAGGGTTTTCTTGAGCATAGTTTTCAAAAGTCACAGTGTTTTAGACATGGACAAGAACATTATTAAAAATGACAATGAAGAAGGAAGGGCTGAGAGGAATCTTAAAAACAAGGTGTAACAGTGACACATTTACTACACACCCTCTCCTTCATAGTCCTCCAACTGCCCTCTTTGCTCCAAAATAATAATAAAAAAAAACCTCTGCTCTAAAGTGTTGTTGATCCCTCCCTCCCATTACCCCCATCGCAAAATGCAAACAAAACAACAAACAGAAACAAACTCCGCAACAAATAGATATATTTATATATAATATATATTTACTCTTTAAAAATAGAACTTCAGTCTAGATACTAACATCTGTACAAACTACAAAAATAAAATTTTAATATAAATAATTTATATGGCATGACATTAACATTTTTTTTGAAATAAACTACAAACCAATGCAGGAGCTCCCCCTCAACCCTCTCCCTAAAAACTCTGACAACACCTAGCTGTCTATGCTCAGGTCATGTAAATGGTGCTTTGCTGTTTTTTTTTGTTTTGTTTTTTTTTTTGCTTAAGTATTCACAACTGAATGGTAGCTACTTTACTTTTCTTCCATATTTACAAAGAAACCAAAGCTGCCACTTAAATAAATGACATGACATGACAAGTTTTCCCTGCAATTTAACCTGGCAGTGATGAGACCAATACTGAACAACAATGACGACTTGATAAAGCAAATTATTAAATGAAAACACTAAAAATGACAAAACATGTAACGTGGCACACATGAGGTTTAGATTAATAAGAGGAAATTAAAATGTGAACAGAAGAGAAGTCAGAGCAGGTTGAAGCACTAAGAAGTATAAACTAACTCTGTTAGGCAGAGCCAGCTCATATAAAGTCATAAATGCTAAAGATACCTTATTGATAATTGCACAGGGTCACAACATGAACATGTTACAACCCTCAAGCAGCCAGCAAAGAAAAACTAAAATAAAACTAAAAAAATTGCTCCCTTTGCATTAAATTTAATAATTCCCTTTCAAAATAATATGAGTAGGTGAATAACACAGTTGTCATCCAAAAGGTGACAAATGTTCACTTACTGTCGAGCTTACAAAACTGCAAAACAAAAATCTTATCACAGCTCCTTCAAGTAGTTTAAAAACTGCAGACGACAATAGATTATTAACATGAAATATGAATTAACTATGACCTATTTATGAACAACCATCAGTCTACTGCTGCTTCCTGACAAACACTCAGTGAGATAAGACGAACATAATACTGAGCTCTGAATGCTGTGATAATAAGGATAAGGGTGATACTAAAGGCACGGCGGCTGCTCAAACAGGATCTGCTGTTCAAGCCTTTAACAGTGCACACTGTGACACGGTACATCCACATTTAAACATACAACAGAGGGTGTGTCAGATACAGAACATCTCACAGTGTAGCACTGTGAGCAAATTTTCTAATTATTCATTATTTTGACTTGATGGGGGGGTGAGGGGGGTACTGCATTTTTAAGGCAAATCACTTAAAATTATTTTGAAGTGTAGCAGCAAAAAAAAGGAAAAAAAGAAAAAAGAAACAATACAAATAGAGATAAAACACTGACCATGTATGTTCAATAGTCTAATATCTTAATAACATCTCACTTTTTGTGGACACTTTTTACATATAACACATTTCATATTCTGTACACTGTGGAGAAAAAAAACAACCGCCCCACAAACAAATAATCTTTTACATCTGAACTTTTACACAAGAGTATACCCATGTTATACAGTACTCTTTTAAATAGCTTCCCTCTTTTTAGTATTAAAATATATACTCATAGATTTATATAATTCTTAAAACAAGTCATTTTTTTATATGTCCATGAAATAAATCCTCTCCTTTTTTGTGTGAAGTCTATGTACAGTTGAGAGTTCAAGATGTGACGCCATGTGACGCGAAAGGCATCAAGGTGCTCTGTGAAGCAGCAAGAGACTCGAAGTGAGTAGGTATGATGTGTGAGAGGAGTCTAGCAATCTTTGGATGCCTGGATCCTCAACCCACCTACAGCAAAGACAGAAGAAACACATGGATTAGATATTTATATATTAGTATCTAAACAAAGACACTGACAAATGAAGGTTGTAAAAGTAAAATTTTCATTGTCTCTTAACGGTTACAGACTGTTTGGCTGACTCACCTTGTGTCTTGCCATGCTGATGCTCTGTCTGGCTCTGTGTTGCTTCTATATCCTGGAGCTCTAGTGAGTCTCTCTTACATGAAGAAAAGTTTGTTTTGTCACTATAAGTCCTCTTAGTAGCCTCGAAACAGTCCGACTCACTGTCCGTGTCAAAACCTTCATGCATGTAGCCTTGGTATGCTGCCCCCGGCAAGGTCGGGTGCACAGCTACTGTCACTGATGCTGTGGCTGTAACCATGGTAACAGGTCCTCCATTGGAACCTTGCTGTGAGGGCAGGGCAGAGTTGCTATTGCTATAGCTGTGCCCTTTAGTCCTGTTTGGCTGAGGTCCTCTGCTGTTTTGAAGCCTGGGGCCACTTTGAGAAGTCCTCCCAGAGAAATGAACCCTGTCACTGGGCAAATGCTGGCTGGATGGTGCCTGGAGCCTCTGGAGCCCCGGCTCCTGCTTGTTTCCATCCCAGCACGTAACCTGGGAGCTTAGCGTTGACTGTGGATGGTGAGAGGGTTCACTTGATGGTTCAATCCTTGCTCCATGACCTGTTGTATTTTCTTTGAATGGCTTCACCACCTACAGGAAAAAAACAACGTGTTTAATCATTTATATTCTGACAAAACACACAACTTCTTGGAACACTTTGAAGTAAATGTATTAACTGTGTGCTCATGTAACGTACCGTGAGCTTGGGGAAGCTGGGGTTCTTGCTGGCTTCCAGCAGGATGTGAGATGTAGCAGGTGGAACACTGGTGTGTGATGCTATGTATGTGCTCCGGTCACAGTACTTGTAATCCTCCTCCCCAATGCCTGAAGTTGTGGTCATCTCAGAGTAATACTCTGAGTCTGATGACTCTGAAAATGCCTGTGGGTGAGATGATCTGGGATTGTGATGGCCTGTGTAGTACCCATGGTGGGTCATTGGTGGAGGCAGTGGAGGTTCGGGGGACGGGGTGGGCAGGCGGCTGGCGTTATCAACTGGGGTAACCTCAGCTGGAGGTCCCATCATGGAGAGGAGGACTGGCAGGAGCACCAAGCCATTTAGCATTCCCAAAACAGTCAGGATGGCGAGCACAGCAAAGAAATACCTACAAGAAAAAAGAGATATTTGTTAAGATTAAGCATCAAACTAAAAGACAATTGTAACAACTTGAATCACTATCATTTTGCCTAAAACAAGTTGTAATGGTTCAGTGTAGTAAAAGAAAATGACAAAGCAATGACAATAGTCACATCTTTACACTTAGCTGGTTGCATCTGCAATTTATTATCTCAGTTGCTCTAGTCACTGAATTTTAGCTGAGATCAGTCAATAACCCAACACCTCTGTGTTTATTCTGAACAGCTTTGCCAACCCTTCACCTACAGCCTGCATTAGCTCCATCACATATACATATAAAAACACACACAAAGTGCAAATATCCAGATACATAGTCATAGGGAGCCACAACTCATTTAAATGTGTTTTCCTTTGCATCTTAAGATTTTAGGGATTTGGCTAAAGTTCAGATGATTTAGATTTAAAGCTTCAGTTAAACTCATGGCACTTTCAAACAAAGTGGCAAGCATTAAATATTTGACACTAACCTTAATTTGAAGGAATTTCGTATTTGACATAACAAAAAAAATAACATACACACATGTCCGAGCACAATTCCACACACACACATAATTGGCACATGAGGAAGGGAAGTAGCTCAGTGGAAGAAGTCAGGGAAAGCCCAGTGTTTGTGTATCAAAGGCAGGGGGTGGGGGGCAAATCTGATTCCCTGCTCAGTCCAACTAAAACACGCTTTGATGCCTCCACTGCTGCTACAAGACTTACTCTAGCTCTGTTTTTCACTCAGTGTGTGTGCATGTGAGTGTGCATGTTTTTTTGCGTGTGTGTGCATCTCAGTGGAGCTCTGAGGAGGCCAGGGGTGGAGGCAGGCCACAAGAAAGAGCTCCCCAAGAAAATTAGAGAGGGCTCCACTTAAACACTAACAGAAAGCAGAGAGAGAGAGAGAGAGAGAGAGAGAGAGAGAGAGAGAGAGTATGATGCTAACCACCAGCCAGACTTAAAGAGGTAAAGAAAAAGAGGAAAAGAATGATTGTAGCAATGAAGGAAAAGCCAACAAGGACAGGGCTAATAGCTACAGAGTCTTCTGGAAACATGCTTCTGTCCTGAATGGACTACCACATCGACTATTACAACTACTTAACTTGACAAAGGTCAATCTTCAGGAAAAAGTTCATGGTTTCTGTATTGGGTGTGATTTCATTCTCTTGGAACCTCACAACTTCTTTTCCCCACTCTCTCACATTTTTCCCCTTCCTCACTAACCACTGTCCTTGTTTTCTTCCTTTATCAAGAGCATAACACACGTCATCTTAACCAGTTTTGACAAAACGCTTCAAGGAGATAATTTCAGTTTCTCGCTCTTTGCTCAAACCGCAACTGTCTTTCAACCACACGCAGACATTCAATTGGCGTGCTTAATCAAATGAAAGCACGTTCAGATGAAGGCGATGAAATCACGACTAGGATATCATCATTTTTACAGTACAGATTGCCGGAAAAAAAAAAAAAAAAACATGTGAAGAGTGAGACAGAAAAAAAGAGAGTGAGACGTTGGTGGGACCTCCAACAGCGTCTCACTGTTAGGAATTCTGTTGTTTATATAAACTGTAATCTTTTCCATTCGTTGTGAGGGCCTGGGGAGTCGTGTGTATATGTGTGTGAGAAAGAAAGCGTAAGTGTTTACATGACTCTACATATGTGCATTTCTCCTTGTGTATTTGTCTGTGTGCATGCATATGTGCCCTGCATGTGTGTGCATGCATGTAAGTGTATGTGTGTGAGAGAGGACTTTGAGCAGGGCTGAATTAGGCTTGCTGTTTATTCAGTGCATTACAAGGCCAGGAGATGTTTACAGCAGTATATTTATGCTGCTCCCCAGCTAGCCAGCTCTGGCTTGCCCCATTCACCCGACCACAGCTACAGCTACAGCTAAACAAGACCTCCAACAGAGATACTAGACCCCTATGTCTTTCTTTCTCACCCATCTTCTGAATAAAGAAAGGCGACAAGAGAGAAACAAAATGCTCCCTTAGTCCCAATCCTATTTCTTATTATTGGTATATTCAGCGATGTTTCTGTCTCTTAAGGTATTTACAGTGTTTTATCCATTCAACCCAACATAATAGAGGAGTTATTTATCTAACATCCATTTACCCACCCACTAGGATGTCGTATCCATGCAAGAAAGCCACCCTCAGAGTATTTCTCCTCCTCTCCCTTCTCTCCCTACTTCTGTCTCTGTTTCTGCAGAAAAACTGTGCTTTTTATGTCACGGAGGCCTGCTGCAGTCAGTGAGCTCAAGGTTGTGGTTTCGGGTTTGGGCCGAGACCACATTCAGCTGAAAAACATTGAGCTATTCGCCTTTTTTCCACTCTGACCATGAAACATTGGTAGAAAACACACGCACACACATGAAAGAACATATACGGACAATTCTTATGTGCTCGCTCTCTCACAAACATAAAGGGGGGGGGGGGGGGGGCATGTCTGTTGGTGGGCTACAGACTATCTGCCTGGCTGACCAGTTCAAATTTAGTTCCACTTTTTATTACGGCACCCAGCATGGAGGGAGAGAATGCCAAAATGGATGATAGGAATTTTTACAGATTCCCGCATGTGTGTATGTGTGTGCGAAAGACACGGAATGAACGAGAGTGAGAGACACCACCCAGTGGGTAGCAGAACACTTCCATGTTTACGAGCAGCTGCTACACACCCTTGATGTTTTCCCCATTTGTTGTGCTCTGAGGTTGGAGAGACGGATGTGTGTGTGCTCAGAGTGACAGAACCAGGTGCATATTCGTCAGTGTGTATGTATGTATGTGTGTGTGTACATAAATAGGGGTCTAACACTTCCACCTGCATGCACCCCTGACCCCCCACAAGGCTCCCTCCAGTCCCTAAGTGAGGCTAGACAACTGGCACCACACACACACTCTTTCACACATAGCAGTGGTGTAAAACCAAAACACTGCTTCTTCTGAAGGTAACATATGGGCTGTGAAGGGTGTGGACACAACGGCTGCTTAAGCGAGTACTATCATCACATAGGGAGCATATGTGAATTTCACCTGACTTGTCATACACACATTACAGAACTACACAAATGCACACACAGCAATCTTACCTCATGATGAAGTCAAACTCTGACCCTGCCAGCATGAGAACACCCAGCAGTGTGGAGATCGCTCCGTCAACCACCGGGGCGAACATGTGCTCCAGAGCCACCGCTGAGCGCTTGTTTCTGTTGCCAATCGCTGTCAGGAAGCCCTGTGGTGGAGGGAGAGGTGGGGAAAAGAAATGAGTTGGAAATCTTGCCGATCACACAAAACTTGTGCTTGCGGCCCGGCTTGGCACACCGTGGAATTCCTGCGTTTGGTTTTGTTGGGGATATACGCTACAAAACTGTACACTTTGCTAGAAATCAGGGTTAAAGCTGCCAGCATGAAGCAGGGATCCAAAATCTTAACGCTCCTAGTAAATCTTTAATCGCACTAATTTGACCTTAATCACTTTATGTTTTTGACAATAAGCTATGGGAGCCATTATATCTAAATAGCCAAATAGCAATTCAAACCTCAGTAATAAGAAAATACATTCATTACTAATCATTCATACCATTAGTCGTGCTTATGAATGTATTTAGGAGAAGTGTCTGAAACTGTGAACGTACCAGAGCAATGTGAACAGTGAACTCCACTCCGATGCCCACTGAGGCGATCAGGATGACCACAGGGATGGCACTCAGCTTGATGCCAATCAGACCCATGATGCCAAACAGCTCCACTGTCATCATGGCCAAGATAAACACCTAAATGGAAGACAAAGATGGAAAGTGTTGGGTTTTAATTGCTAATAATACAAAAACTTTTGGACAATGAGACAAATCAGCAGTAAAACAGAGTAAGAGCAACTATGTTGATCTGCGTTGAGCTCTTCACCCGACACAATCTTTGACCTGGGCATAGGATCTCGACCACATGGCATCAAATTTCACAACCTAAGGCTAATACCATCCCTCTTCCTTCCCTCATTATTCTCTTCTTTCCCAGAGGTGGTTAAAATGACAGACAGCACCCAGGCTAACACATTAAAGGCATTCTATCACTCCTATGATGTCATAGCTATGTGAATGTTGAAAAATGACCTTGTTTTTCACAATATAGCAGTCTAAATTGCTTACTTTATTGTTTCCTACATTTTGATCCATATATGTATCTAACAAAGTGTTTTAATTTGCTAATACCTTTAGAGTAAATGTGCGAGGTTTATGTTAACCGCAATACAAATAGCAACAACTAGCCTCTAAAAACATGAAGGGGCGCAGGCTTCCTGGCTGACAGGAGCTTTTGATCACCGCAGGGGCTCAAAGCTAGGGCACAATTAATTTGGAAATGATAAAAGCCGTTTTACTGCTCGACCACATACAGGCTGGATGAAACCTTAACAGACTGATGCCTGGAAACCATACATGCATGTAGCTGTGCCTCTCTCTCTTTTTGATGAGATTGTGTTGTGTTACTGTCTCAATCAGTGCTGCTAGGGGCCGCTACTTAAATTAAACACATTCCAACTGAAACTGGAACTGTTGTTGTGCTACACTCCAGCCCCCCAAGTGGTTGTGGATATGTGGATTTGTGTATATGTGTATGTGGGACCACCGGTCGCACCAGCTTGTGTGTGAAACGTTTTCCAAGTGCTGAATGGTTAGACTGTCTCTCTCTCTAACACACACACACATAGACACACACACTCCCACATATCCCTGATGGATGGGTTGAGCAGGCCAAGGTCGCAACTGGGCAGATCTGTCCTGTCCTCAAGTCTCTCTCTTTCCATCTGACAAAGGCTGTAAGGGAGTTGGAGGTAGAGGCTTCAGGAGGGCAAAGCCTTTCTCGCTCCTTTGCATTTCCTTTTCTAAGGCCGACCCAGCCTACATTAGAATGACAAAGGTCCCCGTATGTGTGTGTGCGCACTGGCCCTCCGCAGAGAAAAAGGGGCCCCCAAGACAGAGTTATTGAGCTGTGCTGAGAAGGGTGAGAAGAAAGTGGGAGGACGACTAAAGGGAGAAAGGTACTAATGATGTTGTTGAGGTAGGATGAGGCAGAGAGAGGCAAGGAATGCGATAGGAAGGATGTGATAAGTAGGTAAAGGAAAAGTGATGTTGACTTACAATGATGCCAGCGGTCCAGGGGTTGAGCAGGAGAATGGCACAGACCAGGAAGGTACAAGCCAGCACCACACTGATTGACAGAAGGAACCAGTGTCGGAGGCCAATGTACTGCTCCCAGAACAGGAAGGGGTAGCCGTTAGGGTAGTTGAACACACCCTTGCGGCTAAACTCATCGCAGATGGCCCGCACACTCTCAATTGCTTCCACAAAGTCGCTGGCCTGCCGAAGACCATTCAGGTAAAAGGGGAACTGAGCAAACTCCAGAGGCTCTGCAGCTGGAACTGTGAGGGTGGAAACAGAGAGAGGGGTCAAATCATGTGCTATTCTTAATGTTAATGCCAGAAAATTTAGCTTTGCAGTGTTTAGCAGACTAAGACATAAAAGCCCGCTTTCCTGTTCACAGTATGACATTAGACATCTGTTAAGTACAAAAGCCTGCTTATTTTGCATGGAAGGCCAAGATAATTTGTTTTTAATGGGATACTTACTACGCAGATTCTCCCCTGTGGTGTCGTACTTATCATGAATCCACTCTCTGGGATGTGGGTAGAAGTTGGCCTGGGATGCAGCATAGCCCAGAGGATCATTACTGACCCAAACTGTCAGGTAAATATAAAACACCTCTGGAGGAATCAGACCCTCTGCATCCACCAGTCGTCGAGAAAGCAACTACAGAACAAAAAAAGATTTTTAAAAAAAATTGTAAAATGCTACACTCATCATCCTAAAACAACCAGTAAATGTAGCTTTATCTGATGCCACACACAGAGGTAAGCTCTTGTAGTTCTTATAAGACATACCTGGCTGTAGTTGAAAGGCTCTTTCTTGGAGCCGGTCTGGATGAGGAGCTTGTATGCCAGAGCTCCATCCTCAGTCCCGTTGCGATAGCTGTCAGAGGTAATCCTGCTTGCCTGCCAGTCGGCATCAAAAGCAGCCTGAAGACCTGTGTATGAGAAAAAACACATAGATGAGAAATTATTATTGCGGTTGTCATTCATAAAAAGTGTAATTTCTGTTTTGACTAAAAAGTGTGCAGTGATGACGGAAATAAAAGATCAAGTTTCCTTTTGCATCATTTTTTTTCCCAGCTGGCTCTGATTGACCTGTTAGCTATTACTTCCTCCTGACTGGGCCTCTGACAAGTCCTAGCCTGAGGACACACACACACACACACACACACACACATGCAAAGATAACCTGTGACCCTAACCCGTCTACTGCACCACCCCTGAGTCCAGGTGAATAGGGGTAAACAGCATGACTGAACTTTCCCTCACCCTTCACACATTCTCACCCCCACACTCACAACCATTTCACTTCTGTCCTTGTAAAATGCACACCTGAAAAAGCCTGTTGCGCTCTACCGGATTCTGACATCATTATCAAAAGCCCTCAGGGAAAAGGGGCGTAAGTTATTACCTGACTCACACATAAAAATAACATTACTAAGCCTGACTTCTTACCTCTGAGCCAGTCCTGGAAGTAATGCAGCCACATGCGGGGTAGTTTGTTGTCGCTGTCTCTGACCACGTATCTAACAGAGTTAAAGGCGTTGTGCAGCTGAATCAGCAGCCTTTGTGACCTGGCGTAATCGAATCTGTCCATCGTCACCAGGTACATGTTGTAGAAAGAGAAATACTTAAACTGGGCGTCAATGAAATCATATTCCTTGGTGTCCCGAGGCACAATGTCTGTTAGATAGAGTCCATCGTGCACCATGGTGGTCCCATAAAGACTAAGGCCGAGGAGGCCCAGGAAGAGAACCACCACGATGGCTTTGCTCTTGGGCTTCAGGAGCAGAGGGGCGTATTTTTCTCTGGCGAAACTTGACAGGTTCCAGTGCAAGAATGGGAGCGGGACACACTTCTTTCCCGACTTGGAGTCCTCAACCTGGGCTAAGAGGTCCCGGGTGGAGCTGGAGGTAGGAGTGAAGAGCTGGGAGCCATAGGGGTCTGGCACAGAGGTGGAGGAGGGGGAAGGTGTGATGGCTAGACGAAAGGTAAAGAGAATAGTTTTAAAATACGTGTGGTCTGTTTAGCTTTAAAAATAGAAAAAAAATGACAGCGCTCCACTTACCTTGAGCCTGGGAGGTGGGACACACTATAATAGAAGCGGGGCTGGTGGAAATCTGGGATGTAGGTGGCAGGATTGTGACAATATGCTGGCCTGCTGCATCACACTGTGTAAACGCCTGCACTGTGGTGGTGATTTGGGTACTGGTGGTGATGGTCGACCCCGTTGTGTACTGGTGTGTGTGGGCCCTTGGTGTTGTAGGTGTGTGTGACTGTTCTCCTGCATCAGACAACTCATGCGGAGACAGGTGGATGACACGATCTGAGCAAGGGCTGTACAGGCAGCAGAGGACATCCAACCGCTTGTCCTCACGCCGATGGAGGTCCAGACTGAGGATGGCGGGGAAGATGAGCAGCACCATGGCGAAGTTAAACACAACCACAATGGCCGCCTACGGGAGACAAAATGAGAGTTACATACTTTAAAAAGATAGATAAACAAAGTGAGGAAAGCCAGACATCTATATGTAAAATTACACCCAGTAGGGAGACTCAGGGCTCCATCGTTTCCTAAGTATCACAGACCACAGCCCTGAAAATAAAGAAAAGGCTTCACCAGCCAGGAATACTAAGCGGGCCAGGAGGGGAGAAAGACAGAGAGAGAGAAAGAAAGAAAAGAGTGCCAGAGAGAAAGAACTGCAAGAGAGAATGAGTGAATGGAGCGGGGGGGGGGGGGGGGGGGTATATATGTTACAAGTCAGAGCAGAGCCATCACCCTTCACCACTACTGCCACTGCCTCCAAGCTCACCCCACCCCCTGAAGTTGACATTCTAACTGGCTGTGGTTTCCAGTGTGCGTATGTGTTTGTGTGTGTGTGCTTGTGAGTTTCGGACCACCCACAGTTAGTTACAGATCAGAGCAAACCGCCTTGACGGGTAGTGATATACTGATCCACTCCACCCTCCCTCTCTTGTCTTCTCTTTACGTCTACCCCGTTCTGTCTGCTCATCACTCTCTTTCCTCTAATTATTTCGTAAAACAGGCAAAAACTCACACATACACAGAAAATATGCACACCCCGTAGGTGCTGTAATAAAACTGGTAACAAAGGCTCCGAATAAATGTCACTACTCTTAAGTTATCTCTTTCCTTTTCAAAGGAGCCTCAGGCCTTTGGTTGTGTGTGATTGTGTACATGTGTTTATGTCAGACATGGATGTAACATACCTGCAAAGAGAAAGCTCGCAAAGCGGGGATGGGTACGAGAGCAGCCATGAAAAAGGCGATCATGTTGTTGATGGAAGTCAGAGCCACGCTGGTGCCTGTGCGGCGTAAACAATCGCCTGTTCGCTCCTAGAAGATAAACATTGACACAGGTAAGGAAGTGAGTAGAGGAAGAGACGAGGACAGAAGAGGAGAGGAAAGGAAAGGAGAGGTGGGAAGGTACCTTAAAGGGGATGTTGCTTTCAGCCTCTGTGAAGGAGTGAGCCAACAGAAACATGTCATCCACACCAATCCCTAGCGCCAGGAAGGGAAGCACCTGGGATGGGAAATACATCAAAAAGAACATATGCTCAGAAATCAGCATTTGTAAACTGTGGCACCAAAATCTGGGTTTGGAATTCTACATTAAGAATAAGATTTGCACTAAACGCTATGAAGTGTTTAGATTTAGTCTTGTGTTTTACCTGTGTGGTGGCAGCATTAAAGGAAAGGCCAAGCAGGGAGCAGAGACCCAGTCCTGCAGCCACTGACAGAGCCACAAGCAGGACCCCCGCCAGACCCACGGCACCCTGGGATTTAGCACAGTCCCATCGCAGCATGGTCACACAGGCGTAGGCCAGCTACACAGGAGATGACAATCTTCAGTGACAGAACTTTAAATAAAAGACAAATGTAATAATAACATTAAATCAGCGACTCACCATCAGCAGGTATCCCCCGGCGACCCTTATGACACTGACATCAGAGAAGGACTTCATAATGTCATTGAGGGTGGTAGTGGAGAACGCATGGATGGACTGAGTGGAGTTAGTTGGAATACTCTGGTGGACCACCTGTGGGATTAACATCAATCATTTGTCAAAGAGTCCCAGCTAAAACAGATCCATCTTAAAAACATTAGCACCAACTCTAGCTTATCCACATTTAATAGGCAGCTGATGAAAGGTTAAACATGCACTAGATTTGCTCTATAATTTACAAATAAGCTATCAAAATAAGGATGTTTAAAGCACCAGGATGATGCCTACATGCTCTAGTAAGCCTAATGATTCTTCTCTTCTTTCCATATTTTAACAGCCCCTTTGAAATGTGCATGTGTGTGAAAGTGTGTGTGCTAGCATGTGTGTACGTATGACAACTGAGGAGTAATGAGCACAGATGCCAGAGGTTGTGAGGTCAAAGGTGAAAGGGATGGGATCAAATAGCTTGGAAGGCTGCTCTCTCTACTCAATGCCATGGATTGACCAAGGCTCCTGAAAGCTTTTTACCTGCGAGCAATTAGTCATCACTCATAATCTCACATAGATCTGTTCTTGTTCTTTAATGTGTCAGGAGGAGGTCCGGCGTCTCTGTCAGTTTGTATTTCAGTTTGCTGCCCCTCCTCCTTTGCACATGTTGGTTGTTTCCCTCTTTCCATCTCTCCTTACTCTCACTGTGGTGGGTGTCAGCTATCACAGCAACAGCTTGTTCCTATAACTAGGGCTCTGACAGAGAAAGATGACTGGCCTACCACATATACACACACCCACACATACACACCTACTGCCCTGGTGTGCCCTGTGATTCGCTTTACAAGGCAGCTGAAGACTGATGGAATTCAGACACTGCAGAGTAAGGCTCACGCAGTGTCTCTGAGTGTGTGTGCATGTGTGTGTGTATGTGTGTGAGTGTGTAAACCAAAGCAAAACAAAACTGCAAAGGGACAAGGAAATGCCTCCTCATTTTTCATCTCTTAGCTCTTCTCAGTTACTACTAAAAAAATATCTCAACTCCTGTCCTGACTTTCCCTCAAGGTGTTTGTGCTGTTGCATTATGAGTGTATATGAATGCACACAAATTAAAAGTACATGTACACACCTCCACAAATTTCCTTTGCCAGGACTCAAGGATGGCGGTGGCCTTTTCTTCATTCCAGTTGATGTCATGGATCTCGTAGTCGTCTTTAAAGTGCTCATACAGCTGCTTAGGACTCATCAACAGGAACATGGTTTGGAGAGCCTCCGCACTGCAAACACACACACACAAACACACACACATTAGTTTAAGACACTCTAGAGATGTCAGGCTACAAACCTGGTTTATTACGTGTTGAGTTGATATGAAACCTCAACTGGATCGTCCATCTCAGCACAATGAAAATCATGTTGTCGGGCGGTTAAGATGTTTACGGTATCCCTTTACCACACGTGAACATGTCTTTCTGTGAATGGCTATAGGCAGGTGTTGTTTCTTCTACAATTTGTCTGCCTGCCTACTGTCTGCCAGTGTAAACAGCTAAAAGCAGGTGTTATCTAGTCTGTCTGTCTGCTGTGCTCTAGGCTGTGATCCCAGATGTCCTCAGGTTTTTTTGGCACGGCCACAGTGAGCAGTAGTGCTGCTCAAAATGTGAAAGAAATGATCGTAAATCACATCCAAAACGTAAGTGTGGCTCTTGCAGATGGGACTGGAATCCTCTTTCATTCAAACCTCTGTTGGGCCTGTGTGGGTCATGATCTGGGCTCTGACCCAATGCTGTCACTCCATTTGTTTTGGCTATGGTTTTAAATCCAGTTGAAGTCGACTGGAAAAAATAAAACTCTAGAGAACGTCTTATTAAAGTCTTGGGATAGTATCAGAAAAATGTGGGTTGAAATGTTTTTTTTTCTTTTTCTTTGGTCCCTTATGCAAGAAATGTGTAGCAGGGTGGGGGGGCTTTATGTGGCTGTCAGTCATCTTTAATTGGCCTATCCTGGACCGGGGTCATGCAGGAAACTGATCCCTCTCGATACGAGGCATTCCTAGCATGTATATGCGACGTCATAAGGCTTTACGCAGATTCCACAGTCACAGCTCACAAACTGATGCAATCACACCCAGGTCTAACTGTTCCATCTTCCACTGAGACCAGAAGTAACTTATAATCAACTTTAACTAATGATCAGTGTCTGATATTCCTGTCTTGTGCATCACAGGACACACACCTCAGCAGAGCGTCCTGGCTGTTCTTGACCCGCCCTCCCAGGATCAGCTCCTCCTGCCAGTGCATGAACTTCCTGCTGAAACCATGGCAACCACCCTGGAGACGCCCAGCAATGTCAGGACTCTGAATAGAAGGGCAGCAGATGAACAGAAAGAAAAACAGAGAGAAATGGGAATGTTAGATTTGTCAGAGCCATTTGCCTTCCCTATACACAGCTGTTTTCTGTATGTAATGACAACTTGATGCTGATGTGTGTTTTTACCTCTCCGTGCTCCTTGTTGGGTGCACTAAGAGGACAGTCTAGGTCTGAGGGGTCTAGACAGGGTCTGTTCATGTAGGCATGTCCCACCTAAGGAATCAAAGAATGATACAAAAAAAAAACCTTAGAACATCGAAAAGCATGCAAGTAGGTCAGAATGTACGTAAATAAGTCATAAGTCATTCTTTCAGTTTATCAGTGTGTAGCTGTGTTCCCTACCTGGGCTTTGTCCAACATCTCCTTAAATCCCTCCAATGAGGTGAACTGACTCAGTTCCTCCATCAGCTTGACTGGATCAAGATTCATCCACTGGATGTCAGGCATACCCCTGGACAAAAAAGACACATTTGACATGATTATAAATCCAAACATACTCTATCACAACTTCATAAAGATGAGAAAAACCTGTAAAATAACTTAAAGTTTAAGACACTTTGAACCTGTCAGGTTTCAGGGCTCTGCTAATCTTTAGTGTGTAGAAGTATTTCTTTCAGGTCACTTTCATTCTCTCTCTGTTGCTGTGCTAGGCTATGCAGGAGGCTAGCTGCAGATACAGGATAAAAAAAGCGTTTATTATCCTGTTTCACGCTGCCACAATGCCCAGGGAAAAGGCACAGTTGCAGCCTACTCGCTTCCATTCCTCAATGTCCTGCACTGAGTCATAACGATTACCTCTGCCTCCCAAACATCTTGATAAGGAGGGAGGGAAGGGGATAGGGTGGGAGCATGTAAGGACAGGAAAAAGGTGAGAATGAGACGGGATGTACTATGTTAAATGGGAAAAAACATATTTCAGGTGATTTTTGCAAGAAAATCTCTCTCTCCTAAGGATAAAATCATATTTCATGAGCAGAACACTGATGGTTAGTTTCGTGGAGTAATAAATCTATACAAAACACACAAAATTAAGAATTTGAGATACATGTATTGACAAATGCTCTCAGCTTTTAAAAGAATCAAACACAACAATTTATACTCTATACTTTGTAATTACTTAGTAACTAAAAGTTGTGATGCATCAATAGAAACCACTTATATATGGATTCTACTGCACAGAATGTAAGAAAGAGGACCACACTGAGAAGAAAATAAAGAGAATCTCAAAGTATCTTGACTCTCCCTCCAATGGCTCATGAAGGGAGCTCCTCTCCTATTCCCACATACCAGGGTCCCTTTTGCTTCTGCTTGCAAAGACACACTCCTTTATCAGCTAGTTTTTGCTTGAGTGAACCAGGCCTGGGCCCTTTTTGTTTTTTCATAGATTGCTGCTCTTTGTTCTCCCAAGTTTTTTCTCTCTCTTCCCCACTCTCTTTCCCATTCTGCCTCTATCCCTCTTCCCCTTTATGTCTCTATCTCACTCTTTTTTTATTTTTTTGCATTTAAAACCAGGACTGAAATGAAGCAGAACTCGACTACAAATCCACAGAGAGACTGGCCTCGGTGACCACACCAATCTTTCTTTCAAAGTAAAAACCCCAATTAATAAATAACAACAGATGCTGTGTGATTTAAAAGAATACTTGAATGATGTGTGAATCATCAAAGACCCCCAAGTCCCTCTCTGCTGCTCTGCTTTCACACAAGCCAAGTGGGAGACGCAAAAGATGGGAAACTTGTGTTTGTTTCTGTATGCGCTGGCGTGTCATGCAACATACCCCTGTCAGTTCTAGACAGAAACATAAACAAATAGTTTGTTTGCAAAGAAACATCTGCTATGATCTAAACTATCTTTTATAAACGAAGGACTCAATTGAAATATCACTTCTGAAGATAGAAAAAAAAAGCTTTCTTTCACTGACTCAATTTCTCAAGAGAACTTTGTCCCCAAAAAAAAGGAGATGAAAAAAAAAAACTGAATCCGCAAATGCCTAAATACGCCCAGACTCCTCTGTTAACCATCTTGTAGCCTCTCTCTGTCTTTCTCGGGGGACTTGAGGCTTGAATACTGCCCATTTTATTTGTTGGACAACTTGGGAGCTGGGAGCCCGGGGCATTACCATGAGAATGCTGAGTGTTAGCCGTGAGCTGACAAAGCCGGCCCCCCTCCCTCCTCCAGGGCCCCTGCACTGATGGACACTCACTCGTAAACTGAAAGAATGCTTACCATTGTCTGACCCAAAGGGCTCCCCTGCCACCACCACCACCTCCCCGCCCTCCGTTCTACCAACCCACCACCCAGTTGCTGCCGCGGCCCTCTCCTCTCTCTCCATCCCTCACTCGCTGCATCTCTCCCTCGCTTTCTCTTTTTGAATGTCTCTCCCCCATCGCTGCTGTCAGGACACCCTCCTCCAGACCCTCTCTGGGCCCTAAAAGAACTCTATTACTGACCGCCTCTGTCAGTCACAGCGCCCACTGACACATTACTGAAAGCCCAACTGTATGTCTCCATCCTGCATGTGTTAAAAGTTACAGGCCCTTCCAAAATTTATCCTGCCCTGGAAATCAGATGGAAGCAATGACAGCAAAGGCACAGCCAAGGCGTTCGATGAAACGCGTATATGAAAAATAAGCTCAAATAATTCAAGACTTACGGTAAATAGGCGGAGCCTCCCTGTAGTTTGGCCCCCCTCCCAAAAACAGTCCAGCGGGGTGATTATCATACAGGGAAATAGCTTGTCAATCATCTGGTATCAGGAAATACAAAAGGAGCATAATTTACCACTCCGTAGTAGCAAAGCAACAGGTTAAAAAAAGGTTTATAGGCTTGTTTGTGCACTTACCCTTTCAATCATGACATTTTCTATGATGGGGACTCCTGATTTATAGCATATTTTGTTAAGATCCCATGATCTATAAAACAGAAGAAAGAAAAATACAATGAAAGTATTCTAACTAAAGACACTACACTAAGCAAGCAACTTAATTAAAAAAAATGCAAAAATTCACAAAGTGGTCAACTTACTTTCCAAACAATGACACCTGGACCTTGCTGGCAGACAGGGCAGCTTCCATATGAACTAGCAAAGCATCCTGGGTAAGAATATTGGTGCCCTCTTCTTTGGGGGTCTGGATTAGCATCTGTGAGGTAAAGACTGACTCCTCGCCCTGCTTCTCTCTGGTGTAACGAAGCTCCTGGCTTACCCGACTGCCCGCTGAAAAACAGAAAATAAAGGACTGATCGGTAAACCTGATAGATGGAGAGATTACTGAAAAGACAAATGTACAGATTTTGATCATTTAACTAGGTTTGCAGCATGTGTGTACATATGCACACACATTTACACGAGAACACACACATATATATCGACCAACGCCCTTGGCCCTCGCCAGTGTTGGTTTTGAAGGCACTTCACACAAGCCAGCGTCTGGCCAAGAGAAATGAGTAATACAGCTTCTCATTGGCTCCTTCTGTGAAACAGATGTGCCCTGTTAGTTAGGAAAACCAGCCTTCTGATGCCCCGAAACCCTTCACCACTCTACTCAGGGCAGCAGATACGAACACATCATAGGGTATAGATGTATGGAAATGTGTGTAAAAGATGAAGAGAAGAGAAGAGAAGAGAAGAGAAGAGAAGAGAAGAGAAGAGAAGAGAAGAGAAGAGAAGAGAAGAGAAGAGAAGAGAAGAGAAGAGAAAAGAGGAAGAGAAGAGAAGAGAAGAGAAGAGGAGAAGAGAAGAGAAGAGAAGAGAAGAGAAGAGAATAGAGAAGAGAAGGAGAAGAGAAGAGAAGAGAAGAGAAGAGAAGAGAAGAGAAGAGAAGAGAAGAGAAGAGAAGAGAAGAGAAGAGAAGAGAAGAGAAGAGAAGAGAAGAGAAGAGAAGAGGGCATTGACACACATCAAACTGAGAAAAAAGAATATAAAGAAAGAAAGGTGAACAGATTTGGAGAAAGAAATATGGATGTCAGAGGTGGTGATGAATAGAGAGAGATAGAGAGAAGATGAAAAAAACAGAGTGGGAGCTATGTTGTGCAGTGCAGCGGTAGACTCCAGCCCCCTAATTACAGGAGGTTGCCCTGAAAAGAGTTTGCCAGCCGGGGGGATCTGTGCCTGTGCCAAGTGGACATGAAACATGCCGCGCTGGATCACAGAGGGCCCGTCTGCCCCTCTCGCTGTCCCACTACATGACAACCCCAGAGAGGGAAAGAGAGGGAGGGAAGGGGGGATGTGAGATGAGGCCGTAGAAGTTAGGAAACAAGGGCTACCTCTTTCTTAATTCTAACCTTTAGTCACTCTTTTACTCACTGTCCCTGAGCTGCACTCCATCACGGCTTCACCTTTTTAGCATCTATTTCTCTCCTTCACTCCGTGGCTCCTGTCTCTATCTTTCTTTCTCTTCATCTGTCTCTCTTTTCCTTTCTTTCCCTCATGCTCTCTGCACCTCCCCCAGCCCAGAGCTGGCTCCTATAATTGATGGGGAGAAAGAAAAAACAAACTATTCAGCCTCTGCCGCGAAAGTGTGAGATCAGGTTAGAACTCTGGGCCTCGGAGACGCAGCCCAATATTTCTAGGCTTCACTTTCAAGGCTTTAATTACCTACACAGGGCCTGAGCATATCAGGTCACCTCATTTATTTGCAGTCTAGGGTGTCTTTTTTGAGTGTCTGGCTCAGTGCATCGCAAAAAGAAAATACCTCAAAATTGGGCTTGTTCTTGTTGGATAGTGTTTTCAGAGTTTAAATTTGAGAAGTATTTATAACGCTTTCCAATAAAAAAGATTTTAAGACAGTTAGAGATTACTGCGTTTGAGGAAATTACATTTTCAAGATTTTTTTATTTATTTTTTTACAAGAGTCAAAGTAAAGATTTTGTATCATTATAAAAGAGGTTGCTTGAGATGCTGACTTTATTTTATTGCTAAACTTCTCACACTCATCCTTAAAGCAGAAAGGATTCAAGTCACTTTACTCACACTGTCAAAGAACATGTTTTTAGAAAGTCTAAGTTCTCCCATGATTCCACTTAGTTTCCGTGCCACACAGATTTCTAATCAAAAAAGGCTACTACAAAATGGAACCCTTTTCGTTCAAGGACCTCTTTGACATCTGTTAAACCTTTTTTGACATTTCGTATGTTAACCTCTGCAGCGTGGGGTTTTGATCCCAACAGGAATTGGGTGGCTCGGAGAGACTCTGGCTCTGTAATTACAGGCCTCCTGAAGTAAATTATAGCTATTTGTGTCTCGTTCCTCCCATCTGGACCACCCAGGCAGCCAGTGCTCTCTCTCTCTCTCTCTCTCTCTTTCTCGCCTTCTCTTCTCAACCCTTGGTCCGGCCCCAACCACCCAAATCTGAGCTTCACACTACTCTGCTCAGTTCACCACTCACTCCAGAGAGCGGACTTGTCCTTTCTTTTTTTGGGCCTAAATATCTTTTAATACCCTGGCTTCTCTTTTCCTTTTCCTCCCTGTTTTCTCTTTCTGCCTCTGTCTCTTTCTCACTATTTTTCAATTCCCCCTACCCTCTCCCTGTACTCAGACTGCGCTCCACACATCCTTAAAGAGACAGTTCCCGGAAATTTTCCCACCCTGGGAAGAAAGCGCCTTTGAGGGTGGAAAACACCCCAGTGGCTGGTGATGCATTTTGCCACATAAAATATTAGTCTGTTTGGCAATATGACCAAAATTAACAAAAGAAATCCATACAAACAACGTCAATTACAACTCTTTCTTTGGATGTTTTTGAGAAACCCTATTATCATCTCAACAATCCTAGCAAACAACTTTATTTTGATGTGTTCAACGTGCAACTTCCTTTACTAGCTTCACCACTGAAAGCACCTAAGAAGTTAGAAAAGTGATAAACAAGCAAAAAGACACGACAAGTAGTGACATGGTTTTACGGCTGAGATTGTACAGATGTAATGTTTCAGTGTGCATGGATGTGCGGTGTGTGTGTGTGTGTGTGTGTGTGTGTGTGTGCAGCCATGTAAACACTGAACCCTGTCTCCACCAGCCTCAGTCATTTCCTCTCCACCTGACCCTTCCAGCCCAGGAGCTGAACATGCAGAATCCCTTAACTCTGTGAAATGTGTGTCTTTTCACATCTGCCTGTTTGAAACACAGCCAAGGCCACCTTTAAAGTGCTGCGTTCTATTATTATTCTACTCTATTCTACTCTGCTGGTTTACAGGCCTAGTTTCAGTTCCAGGCCATGCTAGGTCAGACCAGGCCACCTTCAAAGTTCAGTGTGGTAGATTAGCTGGATTAGGGGGCCTCTGAAAGGCCCCACGCTGCTGTGGAGGAAGACCCAAGACGAAGAGGGCTGCAAGTGACATGTATGATTTTACCTGCTACATAGCACAGTACATGATGCACTGAACATGGACAACATGAGAGGAAATGTACAGATAAGAAGTTATACACTGACCACACAGAACCACTTTTGATAAAATATAGCTTTAAGGAAGTAAAATATCTGTTGAAGCCTTAGAGGAGTAATAAATTGAAAGAAACGGACAAAAACATTTCTTCTACACATTATTTACTTTCTTTTTTTCCCTCACTAATCTGCAATGGATGTTTACTTCTTTTCATTTTCAGCAAAGGAGCTAAATGAAAGAATCATTATCTTTGCCTGGCACACAGCATCACAAAACCGTCTTGGTCCTTTTGTCACATGTGGACCCACCAGAATCAGGACTGCCCCTTAGGTCCTCAGCCCTAAGGAACGGTCTAGGGAATGGTCCTGCCCTGTGCCATTCCCTTAGCCAGGGCACCGCCTAAGAAGGCTGCCCCCAGCAGATGGGCTGTTCCTCCATACAATCCTTCAGTACAGCTCCAGACTGAATGCAGACCCTTTTGTCATTCAACCCTTCAATTTCTTTCAGATGTTTCCCAACAAACAGCGGAATAATATAAAGAAGGAACGTTTTTTCCCAACAAAAGCAAATGGACCAAAACTTTCCCAGCCTGTAAAACAATGCAAGAGTCGGCTGTGGGAGGGTGAGGCTGGGGGCAAGAAAGAGAAGCTGGCACATTGGTATCTTACCTATAGAAATACAGTGTGTGAGTCTGTGTGTGTGTGTGTGTTTGCCTTCACATGCACACTGTATCTGTTCATCAATTGCCAAAGACAATTGTATTATACTCATTTTAACAGGAGTGTAATGTACTCAGTGTGGGAAGATGACAAATAAAATGTTAGATTTAAATCTGTTTAAATTGAGCTGCTCCAAAAATCAACTACAAAAATGAAACTGTCCTGAGTTCACACCTTAAAAACAGTATAAAACAGCAAAAACAAGATGAAAAATCAGTTTCACTTACATTCTATTCAGATGTGCCAGCGGTGTTAGCCACCACACATAAATTTCCACCAGGGTTGGCATTTAGGCACTTTCTATTTCCATATGTATAGGCTTGCCTCTGCTAATTATGCTAATCATGGGCAGTGTTGGCCACTGTGAAAAATAGTCACATTAGACACTCCACTGACCGCTAATACTGCTTAATGTGTGGTTGAAACATACATTCATCCCTGCCTGAAAGGCAAAATTTTTCCACGTTGCTGGTCTCATTCAGAGGAGAAATGAATTTATTGAGCCCAAGAACCATTTCTTTTTTCCCTCCCAAGTACCAAGAAAATGTTCAGTCTCTCTCTATCTCTCTGTCCCTTTACGTTTTATACTTTCATGGTGTAAAGACATTGGCAAATGGTGCAAACTCTGAGGTGACTGGTGTTGCTTTATTTTGTGCAGACCAAAGACAAAGGTTGCTCTTCAGCAAGAGAAGAAAGAGTGCCACACTATATTGATTGAGTTTTCATTATCCTGTTTTCTGTTGCTTTGCAGCCTTTCTCAGGATATTGGCTTCAGTGTTGCAAAGTCTGACAGCTCAGTCCCTTTACCTAAAAGCCTTTGTGCAGTATTAAGATGAACTTAATGTTTTCACTTATCCAGTAAAATATGATATTAAGGTAACATTTCTTATTTAATTCAAACAGATGGGTATGAGAGCTACATGTGCATTGTGGCGAAGCAGCGTGCCTGTCATATGCACATGTACTGTATCTGTAGCTACATAATGTGTGTTTATTTGCTGGGGGGTGGTCTTGCTCTAACTGTTGAAGGGTGTGTGTGTGTGTTGGGGGGGTGCTGAGAAAAGGGATGGAATGAGCAAGACTTGGACTGAAGGATGGAGGGAAAGGGGGGGTGAAATAAACATTTAGAAGTGACCCAGGTTGACTCTGGTCTTGTTTGTTCTCTCTACCAGTGAGGTCCTGGGCCCTGAGCGCTGGGAGTTTATTTATCTAGCTGGGGCACCACTGCGCACTATTCACCTCCAATAATGCCTCATAGAGCTCCCTTTCTCTGTCTGAACTGGGGCGCTGTGTGCGCTCCGATGAATTATAGCATTTACCTGCTGTGCCGCTCTGAGGTTTGTTTAGAGTAACTGCTCCAAACACCGAAATTGCCCACATGTGCATTTGCTCATTTGCACAAATGTTTTCTCTCATCCAGGCTGTTTCTCTGTCTTTTAATCAATGTGTGTCTTGATCCCCTCATATCTGCTAAAGGCCTTGTCTGATTTCATTGCTAACTGGCTATGGATTCTGTGCATTTATTTTATGTGGCCTGTGTATGGTGTACCTCCCCCTTTGCAATCCTCTTTTTACATGGCCTCTTTATGGGACATGTGGTGTGCCTGCTATCCGGATAGGCCCTGTCTCACTGCACTGATATTTAGACAGCTTGAGTCTGTGTACATGTCTGTCATGCTTCACCCAAACTCTGCCAAGAAGGATGAGTTTAGTTAATATAAGAGTAAACACCACCACTTTTACATGTAGGTCATTTCTTTCCCTTCATTCTCAAACCAGCTTTTCAAGTGGGCTTTTGTAAAAAAAAAAAAAAAAAAAAAAAAAAAAAAGGCAAATAATATGAACTGAAAAGAGTTAGCATTTGATATAAGACATGTATCCAAAGACATGTCTACTTTTACCAATTCTGTGAAAATTCCATGCTTAAGTATGCAACTCTTTTCCAGTAAAAAAAAAAAAAAAAAAAAAAAAAAAAAACAGAAATATGCATGCTCCTTGATCCTTTATGGACACGCATAAGGAAGTTTAACACTTGTCTTTTAAGTGACACAGGCAAAAACACTCACAGACTAAGTGTCAGTTTGCCATAAACCTTCCTCTGTTCCTGTCCCAACCCCCAATGTCTCGCCTCATCCTCCTCTTCTTCCTGCACTTCTTTTTACGATCCCTCTCTTTTTTACTTGGGGACAATACCGACTGGGTCACAGCTCACACCAACTTTCACACCCTAAAAGGTAGCCACACCATAAGCATTAAATATAGAAAAGCATTATAAAAGTATACATTTTTAAAGTTACCGAAATACACTTTTTAGGTATCTTTGTGAATATGAGTGAATATTAATACGATAAAGAATAAACAAAGACAAATAAAAAATAATGAAAGTGTGTTTAACACAATTTTAAAAAGCAGCTCACTAAAGACAGCCTGTGAAAGTACTTTAATGTCTTTGTACGTGATGCCTATCTCATATTTTCTCAGTGACTGAGCAGTAAGCCAGAAATAGGTCTTAATCCCCCTGTCAGACTAAACACAGATACTTTTATCCTCACCTGCACAGGTGTGACGACTGAAGGTATGACAAGCCCTTTTACTTTTTACGTTGTAAGCCCCTACAACTGAAAAAAATTCCAGACAAGTATCCTTAAGGCAAACAAAGGTGATGTTAATAAAAGCCACTGTGTCTGTATAGGACAGTATGCTATTAAAGTATGTTTTCTTGGGACTGGAGGTATGCAGAAACTAATTTTTCCAACCTCATTTCTGTCTTTAGTCTAGTTTTTAGAGAGGCTCTGTACTGCTGTGCTCTGCTTCACAGTGTTTTGGTCCTGTAGGAGGGAGGAAGCAATTAAAAAAGCCCTGGTGGCCTGACTTCACAGAGAAGGCAGACAGACAGGTAGAAATATAAACAGACACACACAAAGCACAGGCAGACAGACGGGCATGCTGTCAGGAAATTCAGGCAGGCAGACAGATGGTTCGGCGAGCTTTACACACCAAAGGTGGCAAAGATGACAAGTGTATCCGTGGGTAGTGTGGGGGCTGCTGCTAGTATGAATATATGATAGGAAGCATATGCCCCGTAGACAATCATGCATATGCAAACACACACACACAGAGTTTACACCATGTTGGCAGTGTTAACACATACAGTGTCAAATCACAGCTAGGTTTTGACTTGTTTATTCTACGCAGATTAAGGTACAAGTCGGAAAGTTTTGTTTAGGCTATGGAAGGGAAGAGTGTTATCATCAACTTCAAACACAAAAGAAATTGCATGCAGATACGTATCAGAAGCTAAACATGAACTCACAAAGTAAATTCTAGCTAATAGTGCTCAGATGAAAAAAAAATTAGAAATTGCTAGAGTAGAAAAGCTCTAACATGAAATCAGCTGTCTTATTAGAAAGCATATCATTCCTCCCTCTTGTGTCCGGGTTTATGTGCAATGGTGCATGTGTGTGTTATTCTGTGTTTGTGTGTGTGTGTGTGTGTGTGTGAGAGAGAGAGAGAGAGAGAGACTGAGGGAGAACTAACCTCGCCTTGTTACCAAACCACTTTACTCTCCATTGAGGCCCTAGCAGCTTTGTCAATGGGCTATTGGTGGAAACAAGGCAGGCAGAAACTTTAGAAACATGGCCACGGCCTCTTAAAGGCACAGCATTCCTTTTCAGGCCCCCGGTTCAACTCTCTCAATCGAACAGCAAAACAACTGGCACACAAACATCTAAACATCTCCTTTAAGACATGGCACTGCCAATTAGCTCGAGAGGTAATCCTGAAGCTTTACAGTAACCAGAATGAAACCAAAGAAAAAGGAGACTGTGAAAACCCAAGCTCTTGTTGTCTGCTTTTGCAGGACATTCAGGCTGTTGCTGAAAACCCCAGACTATTCATTTCACACTATTATCACTAGATTTATATTGATATCATTTTATTAATCATTATTTAATCCCTGTATGAGTAAAATGAAGAGCTTCAAGAAACGTCATCTGACACCAGCAGTGTGTCATTCCTCCAACACCTCCACTCAGCTCCTGTGGGAGCCGCTTGTCCCGGTCCTCTAGTGACATGGTGGGCTTAAAAACCCTATAGTCTGTTTATATTCACCAACTGCTGTGGCGCTTTTAGAGCGTGCAAAACAGGTGGGTAAACTTCAGCTGCATTCACTTATATTTTTTTTTCTTCTGAGGAGGGGAGGAGGTGGAGGAGGGTGGGGGTTTAAGGAGGAGGTGCCTGCTTGCCTGCCTGCCTGCTTGCCTCTTGTTGAATGGAATCCAAGAATAGTTAGGGACCACACAGGGAGTCGAGGGGGGAGGGGTCAGAGTCCTCAAAGATGGCTAACCATTCACACAGTCCATCTGCTGTGGGGATCAGCCCCGGCACTGAAAGCCTGGGGGTTTAAAAGGAATTTGGCCAGTGTGAAAAACCAAATAAAGCTGCCTCTGCCTATGAAAATGTACAGATAACTTCCATCTAAAACGCACAGAAGGAAAGAAAAAGAGTTAAGTGTCACACGTTGAGAAGCTGTAGAAAATCACAAACACTGTCACGCAAAAGAAAGAGCGTGTCAGTATGACAGAGCAGAGAAGTACTGCAGTGGTGTCAGAGATGTGTTTGGGGTTCTCTCAGAAATTACGGCTTCTTAAGAAACTGACAGACATGAGCAGACAAGACTGAGCTGACAGAATATAACACAGTTTCATATCCCAACTCACAGAGCACACAATGACAATGCTGTTATAAAGGAAGCTACTGTATCTACAAAGCGTTTAGAACTTGTACAGCTGTAAAAAAGCGGTTTTCATGTGAGAGCTGTCAAATTGTTGAGTTTCAAGCAGCCAAACTTCAAAAACCACATGTAATAAATTCTGCTGCTTCAGTCTGTTAGAAATGCAGTTGGTCTGTCAGTCACTGAACACCTAGTGCCCTCCCATGGCACGGAGATGACACTAACATGGCCACCCTGCATCTTCCCACCATTAATGTCATTCAAACTCTATTTAAACACTTCCATCAGCATCAAACCAAGACACTCACATTAGCACACCCAGACTCCAAGTAAGATCTAAAAACATGCATAAACAGCGGTGGCTTAGCTGTGATAGACTTTTAGATGTGTGGAAGAGTAATGCCACCAGAATGCAGCAAAAAAAACCACAACCACAAATGTTTCCCTGAAGCAACACATGCCATAAGAACAGTGACATCTTAAACTCACCTTCCACCCATAGTTGTTCGATGTCTGTTTCGATTGCTGCGACTCGGAGTCCCACAGAAAGAGCCCCAAATACTAAGAGTCCGATAAAGAGGACCTTCCCACAGTGCCTCTGGATGTGGCAGCCCAGAGAGAACAGGAGGGCCTGGAACCTGGCCCGGATCCACAGAGGAGCTTTCTGACCCACCGCCTTACCCTGGATTGAAAGCAAGAGAGAGAGTGAGAAAAGGACAGTATTACTTTTACTCTGTCACTATGCATTAAACAAAGCTTCATTATTCAACTGTCCACAAAGGCAGGATTCCATTGCATGTGTCTCCATCTGTGTGTCTGATTTTAACACTAATGATAACAAATGAGTTTTTTTTTTTTTACCATGCAGATTTCAAAAACATGATGACAGGATAGAGGGCAAACTGGCTAACCACAGATCTGACACCATCATTGTCTTCCCCTGCGCCTGCTGTCAGATTCATACCCAAAACCACGTCTATGCCCTGAACTCATTCCAGATCTATGACGGAATCACCCCTGACATGACGCATTTAGGATCATTTAAACTGTGTTGGTGCAGTAATAGTTTTTGTATTGGACTTCTTCAGTTTGAGCTTTTAGTCAGTTTAAAGAAACAAAAAGAAGGCAAACATGATACTGCAAAACTGAGCAGCTTTAAAAGTAAAAACAGAAGGTGTCACTATTAGAAAATAGACACTTTGAAGAAATATAGACTTCACTTGTATTACAACTCAGTAAAAATGTGTGTACTGCTGTTGATAATATTATTGCAGCTTTCTAGAGCTTGTTTGCAAATGAACTTGAGTCTGACAAATGTTTTATGTAGCAATTCACATTCCACACTTGTACTCTCGCCTTTAACCACTAAAAACCTCCACTTTCCAGACCATCCGTGCCCTGTGCTACAAATGTCACTGCTGCAGAAGACATTGCACTGGTGTTGTGGTTTCTCTCAGCAGTGCTGAAACACGTCCAAGCATCCGGGCGGTCCAAAGATGCTTTGTCAGATCAAACTCAATCAGTGAATTCCTTTACAGGACCCACCACATTTCCAAACAGACCCCGGGCCAGTGCGCTCTCCGCTGTGCCTGCACAAAGCCAAAAACACGCACAACACCGAACCACTCCACGCACTCATCTTAGTATAAACAACTGAATGAGAGCTGCGTGTGGATTTAACAGTTAGACAAGGGAATATTCAATAAGTTTAACATCTAATTCAGGAGGTTCCCAGCAGGTTTCCAACATGTCATATGTGATTGTGCCTTTATGCCAAAAAACCCACTGTGGGTTTCTGTTGTCTACACCTCTATCTACAGTGACGTTTCTGTCTTTCTGTTTCTATTTTTTTTTTATTTAATGCTTAAAGTTTATGGTTAAATGAATCAAGATATTGTTGTCGGCTGTCTCCGGTGGCTCTGGAGGTCCCCAGACCCCAGTATAGGAGCTCCTACCTCCGCGTCCCCACATGCGCCCACTCGGTTCCAAGATATAAGACAAACCCTCTGGACTAAATCACAGACTTCTCATTCACATTACCGACTGAATGAAAGCTGCCTTTACAACACATCCACACCAGACTGCGATCATCGTATCACCTTTGAGATCTGTTTAAGTGCGAAAGCGGCGTGGCAGTAGCTGGGTCTCCGGAGCAGGTCTGGGTTTGGAGGCGGCGGCTGGGAGCGCGTATAACTCGGGGGTAAATCTCCAAAGACACCGGCCCCTGGGACCCCGCGATCCGAGGCCATAGTCCAAAGAAGGGGAACAGGAGGTGAGAGAAGCGACAAGGAATCGGTGCGAGTTCAGAAAAAGCGACAATAATCCACCATAGAAGAGGAGCGCATCCAGCACCGCCGGCGACAAGTTGGAAGAACGGATTCTAGTCTTCCCTGGAGCCAAACAAGTCTCGAAACTCCATCCCAACATTATGCGCCGAAATCCGTATAGATCCTTCAGTCTTCATTCGTCCTGATAGTTTGTGAAACGAGTCTCAGACAGGAGTAGGCTAGTAGTAGTAGTAGTAGTAATAGTAGTAGTAATAGTAGTAGTAGTAGTAGTAGTAGTAGTAGGAGCTGAGTCGTCCGTGTCAAGTCTAACTCCGATCTCGTAGCGGTAACATTTGGAGAAGTTCGCCTCTCGGCAAATCCTGAAAAGGGAGGTTTGATGGAAAAGTGCTCCGGCTCCCATTGGCCAAGGAAGAGGCAAATTACTTTGCAAACATCGCCTATTATTAGCTGCTAAGCAACAGCTCACCAAAGTGGAGAGAGAGGGGGACCACCCAGGCTGCTGCTGCCTGGGCTGGAGGGAGGGGGGAGGAGGGAGGAGGAGGAGGATGGGGAGGGGGAGGGAGAGAGGAACTCTTTCAATAAACTCTGCACTCACTCACTCACACACACACACACACACACTAACACACTGCCTGCCTCAGTTGCTCTCTGAACATTATTCCCAGTGGCCAGGCCCTCCAGTTTGTAAGAAGCAATCACACATGCCATCTATTGATATAACAACGACAGGCACGCACACAATTTTCAGTTTCTGTTTCATCAGTATAGAGCAATCAGTGAAAGAAAAAGAAAAAAACTAACTAAAATTCAGTCATTTATGGCAGGAATGTAAACACTCTTCCTCTTTTTTTCCTCAAATGGGAGAATTAGAGATCTGTCAACACTTCTCATATCACTTCAGGGAATTTAAAAAGGTTAATTAAAAAAAAAAAAAAAAAAAAAAAAAAAAAATCAATCTCATTGTGTTTTTTCATGCCTAAAGAGGAATAAAAAACATTCAGGAAAAAAAAAATCTTGACTGAGGTTCTTATAATTCATACATCAAAGGGTTAATATTGTGTATTAACCCATAAAGACCAGTATTACTTTTGTGTCACACTAACACATTGCCCACCTCAGTTGCTCTCTGAACATTATTCCCAGTGGCCAGGCCCTCCAGTTTGTAAGAAGCAATCCCACATGCCATCTATTGATATAACAACGACAGGCACGCACACAATTTTCAGTATGTTTCATCAGTATAGAGCAATCAGTAAAAAAAAAACCCAAAAAACTATAATTCAGCTTTTCAACCATTTATGGCAGGAATGTAAACGCTCTTCCTCTTTTTTTTTCCTCAAATGGGAGAATTAGAGATCTGTCACCACTTCTCATACCACTTCAGGGAATTTAAAAAGGTTAATTAAAAAAAAAAATCAGTCTCATTGTTTTTTTTTCATGCCTAAAGAGGAATAAAAACACTCAGGAAAAAAATCTTGACTGAGGTTCTTATAATTCATGCATCAAAGGGTTAATATTATGTATGAACCCATAAAGACCAGTCTTACTTTTGTGTCAGTTCCCAAATGAATTTTTCTCCATATTTCACCTCTCTTGAATGATTTATCACCATTTATTCTAAAATGATCCTGTGTATTTTGCATTGTTGCAGTGAAAATCACACACACACTAACACACTACCTGCCTCAGTTGCTCTCTGAACATTATTCCCAGTGGCCAGGCCCTCCAGTTTGTAAGAAGCAATCGCACATGCCATCTATTGATATAACAACGACAGGCACGCACACAATTTTCAGTATGTTTCATCAGTATGGAGCAATCAGTGAAACAAAACAAAACAAAACAAAAAAAAACTAACTAAAATTCAGCTTTTCAACCATTTATGGCAGGAATGTAAACACTCTTCCTCTTTTTTTTCCACAAATGGGAGAATTAGAGATCTGTCAACACTTCTCATATCACTACAGGGAATCTCATGTTTGATGAGGTTTTTCAGCCTCGTATTATTCATGGGAAGGCCAAAAAGAGATTTTAAAAAAAAATTTTTTTAACCCACTGAAGTCTTTGCTGTCGGTGCAGTTTGTTATAGGCAGCTGTGTGTCTGTAGGTTTTTAGCACTAACAGCTGTAACTTCACCCCTTGTGACCAAAAGCTTCTAAAAGTAGGTTGATAGGTTTTCTTACACCCTAGAAAATCTAACCTTCTGCCCCAAATAAAAATAAGCTCAAAATATCACTGAAGTAATACCCACACATACAGTAGTGCACACCCTTACAATTTTAAGAGTGTTTCAAGATATAGTGTTGCTGTCATTGTCATTGAATGAGAATTTCTAGGAATTAATGACAGAATATTTGTCTCTGAGCTTCCAGTTCTACTTCAAAACACTGTCTGAGCATCAGAATACACTCACTTTTCACATACTTTCAGGTGTAAGATGTATAAAACTCTTACATAAGCATATAATATCACAACCTATATATAGAAAACGCTAGTCAACAAACAGTGTCGGCCATTTGCTTCCATCTTATCAAAGTATGCAAGATTTAACACGTTTTATTTCTGACACAGATAATTAAAAAAAAAACAAAAAAACTAGAAGCACTCGGAGAGCGCAGACCTCCGCCAAGGCTGATCAGTGGTCCCCCCCGTGGGCCCCCCCACGCCAAGGAGGTTATGTTTTTGCCAGGGTTTGTTTGTCTGTCTGTCTGTCTGTTTGTCTGTCCGTTAGTGTGCAACATAACTCAAAAAGTTATGGACAGATTTTGATGAAATTTTCTGGTCTGCGCCCCCCCCGTGGGGCCCCCCACCCCCGATCACCAAAATTTAATCATTTTATCCTTATCCCATTTCCAACAAACCCTGAAAATTTCATCCAAATCTGTCCATAACTTTTTGAGTTACGTTGCACACTAACGGACAGACAAACAGACAGACAGACAGACAGACAGACAGACAGACAGACAGACAAACAAACCCTGGCAAACACATAACCTCCTTGGCGGAGGTAACAAACTTTTGGATCAGTGTTGTCAGCTATGATACATATAAAAAACCATTCCCACATACATTTCATGCAACATTAAGGTTTTCGAACACCCTTAAAATTCCACACAATCTCAAATATTGTCATGAAATAGTTGCGGGACAATCTTTTTTGAGTTTCAAAAGATGCAGCTTCATCAGACACGAACAAATTCAAGTGATTAATAAAAAAAAGTTTTATTGTTAACAGAAAAAATAACAAAAGTAAATTCTTGACAGTTTCAACATGTCATGTCCTGGATGTGTTTCATTATCTTACTTAAACATCTAGTTCAGTGGAACAGAACGCGTGCAGAAGGGAGCATATGGGTTTTGTTCAATGACTTAAGGGTGATTCTTAATGCAATATGTCACAAATGTATGGGGCGTCCAAAAACTTTTTTTTTCCACCAGTGTACATTGTCTTTTTTGTAACACCTTCAAGTTGCCTGGTTCAGTGCAACACCCTTATCTCTGAAGGCTTTTGGAAAGTTTCCATGACTCGCCATGCATGGTTTCATCAGTTCAGAAAGCAATTCTTCTCATAACTGTGCCTTAAAATGAAAGAGAAGACAGAGTGGCATTAGAGCAGACTGTTTCCCAGTCTCTTACAAAAGAAGTCAAAAGTGTCTTGGTGGTTTTGCTAATGTAAGCCCCCCCACTGGCCCCACTCTTGACAGTATGGGGGCGTAGAACAAACACTTTACCAGATCACACAGTCGTTCCCTGCCCAAACGTCGGCCGGTGGTGCTGTGGAGAACATTTGTCAGGTCGCTGGTGCTAATTTGAGGTAATCTAGAACTTAAGTGCAGCAATTTGAATATAGGTGTTGGTGTCAGATCATTCTGATGGTGACAGATACAGTATGTCCACATTCGGCGGGTGGGACGGTGTGCTGACAGGCTGTGACGTCCATCATCACTGTTTACAAGGCAAGAAACACAGGGACAGGGAGGTCCCAAAGTTACTGCACAGTTGTCCCTTTCAGATCCAGTTTATTTCATTCAAAGGCTGACATGATGCCTCCACAAAAGCACTTACATTATAATGAACAGTATTAACCCATAAAAACCAAGTACTACTTTTGTGGAAGGTCCCAGATGAAATTTTCTGTCTATTTAAGTGATTTATCGCCATTTATTATAATATTATCCTCTGTATTTTGCATTTTTCACTGTAAACCATGTATTTTTTATATTATTAATTTAGATGTTCATGAAAACTCAGAGTTTATTCAAGGGTTATTATATCAAAACAGAAAAAAAACAAGTAAAAGTTACTATTTCAGCAAAGATAACATTAACAGAACACAAAAACAAGTGTGTCCATCCACTGTCATTGATCCAACTCCATGGGTTTTACTGGTGAATCAATGTTGTAGAAGATGACAGCGTTTCCATGGTAACTACAAAACCTCTGAGCATCCAAATGGGTCATATCTGTTAACCATGAAAAGATGGAAAACTGTATTTTACACCAGTTATTTACATATATTGATAGGATTAGTGGATCAACAGTTATTAAACGGTTTAGATCAGTAGATAGTTTTGGTCACCAGTGGAGGTTTGGGTCTTTATGGTTTAACACTGGCCTTATAACAAAAAATGAGTCATTATGTGAATTACGTTTTATACTTAATATCACACGTCTGCCTAATATGTGGCTATTAATATTATGTATTAACCCATAAAGACCTGTGTTATTTTTGTATCAGTTCCCAAAGGAATTTTTCTCCATATTTCACCTTTCTTAAATGATTTATCACCATTTATTCAAAAATTATCCTCTGTATTTTGCATTGTCTCAGTGAAAATCATGTATTTTCCTATAGTTCCTACTGGAACTCCCTCCCACCTACCATCCAACACTGCTCCGACCTCAACACCTTTAAATCTATTTTAAAAACTCATTTATTTAAGATTGCTTTTCATGTTTAATTTTAATGTTTAATTGTTTGACATTCATATACCTGCCTTTTGCACCTGCTTTTTATCTATTTTAATGTGTTTGTTTCTGTTTTTATCTGCTGTATTTAAAGTGTCTTTGAGTTTTATGAAAAGCGCTACACAAATAAAATGTATCATTATTATTATTATTATTATTATTATTATTATTATTATTATTATTATTATTATTATAATCATTAGTATTACTATATTTAATTCATGGATCGTGTAGATGTTCATAAAAGCTCAGATTAAAGTTGCAGGTTATTATATCAGAAACAGAGAAAACTTATGAAAAACTGCCTTTTTTTTTTTTTTTTTTTTTAGCAAAAATATCAGTTACTGAAGGTAAAAGCAAATGTATCCAACTCCATAGGTTTTACTGGTGAGTCAATGCTGTAGAAGATGATGGTGTTTCTACATTCACTACGGAGCCTCGGGACATCTAAATGGGTCATATCTGATGACCATGAAAAGATGATAAACTACATTTTTCAATAATTATTTACATGTATTGATAGGATTAATGGATCAACAGGTATTAAACAATTCAGATTAGTAGATGGTTTTGGTTGCCAGTTGCTGTTTGGGTCTTTATGGGTCAAACAAAACTACGTATTGCACATGAATATTGTTATAGTGTGTTTATAATTAATGAATATAGGATTGTATTTATGCCATTATTGGTGCCCAATTAAAACTTTCAAGTGGGAGGATTAATAAGCATGTGACACTTACCACTGGATAAAAAACATTGTTAGATTGTTTTATTCATCATTGTTGGAAACACCAGCACATTGATGATGTGTATGTAAATAATAGTCATTTTTATGTTCATTCAATAGAGTTTCTGATAGAAATTCAATAGGGGTACAGTCATATAAGTTTATACCTCTTCCAGCTCATTTATGGTCATGAAATGTTATGGACATGTCTATTTATTTATACACTGTTGCCCATAAAGTTGGAATAATTTTGTTTTCAGACACATTCCTCTTTCTTTTCCTATTTATGCACATCAGTAATTACATTTAACCTAGTGTAATGATTACATACTGAGTCCTAGTTACATTTTATCTATGAAGAATAAATAACATTGTCACAATCATTATAAGAGGTACAAATATTTTATTTCATTTTTATGGTCAACATTTGAGGATTTTTTGTGTTTTTTGCATGTTTTTCTCATTCTTTTTAATAGATATACTTGTTAGTATACTATGACGTACCTCAGTGTTAAATAATCATAGGCTTATTTTATTATGATGATGATATTTGAGCTAATGTTTGTGGATCAGAAATACTACAACCAAAATGCTTCCACAATAAGTGTAGCAAAACTTTGCCAAATTTAGGTTACTAACAGAAAACTTAAGTCAAAAGTTATTTTTCAAGACACAGTGTTGGATCATAAAGAGAATATCTATGAATTAAAGAGATGATGGGTACTAGTCAAAAGGAATATTTGTATTTTAGCTATCAGTTTTTCTTCAAAACATTGTCTGAGTGTTCACTTTTCACATTCCTTCAGGTGTAAGACACATAAATATATGGTATAAATCTACATAAACCAGTGGCGGTTTCTCATAGACTGCAAAGGAAACTCGGCTTCTTCTAAAATTGTGAAAATTAAATGGTCAAATATGTATGGCTGTGTTGACAATTCATGGACTACAAATGTGTTAGAACACGTTCATCTCCCAGACGAGTTCATTCAGAATCAACTTTATCACAAATCAACGGACTCGATGTTGTTCACTTCTCATACATTCCTGTTGCGCTGTTTTCTCATTCGATCTCTGCTCAGTGCATTTGCCCGTAGACGCTCGGTGTCCATGCACTTCAATGAGACTGAGTGGAACAGTTTTGTTCACTGCCTCAAAACTGGACGGTAATTGGATAAATGACACGATATTGTCCCGCCCCCGGACGCTCGATGTCTCTGGGGGTGAATGGAGCTGTGGGCGGAGCTCAGCTGGGCTGGACGCTGGGCTTCCACGTGCTGATTGGAGGATCAGTCGAAAGGCTGAATCCCGTTTGATTGACAGCTATTTTGAGATCTACTCCTTCACTGACAGTTCAGTTTAATACCGTCGTGCATTCTGCTGTGAAATCGAGAGAGAAACCACTGCGAAATTACTTGTTCATTTCTTGCACTGTAAATAAAACACACTCATTGTACTTCCTTGTTTCAATTTAACATAATTTCAGCGTTTTCTTGTTTACTTGGTACGATAAAGTCACTGACCATTTTCTTAAAAAGGAACGGAGGGCCGAATTTATGTTTAAATAACTTGACAAATTTTTTTTTATGTAACCTGACAATGAGCTTCCCCTCTCTGAAAGACGAGCAGCCGCCACTGACATAAACCTATGCATTTATGTAATAACACATCATAAATCTTGAAAATACTAGCTAACCAACCCTTTTACCTTTTGTTTTCCAATTCATCTCATCAAAGAATATAAGATTTAGCACATTATATCTCAAATCAGATCATTTCAACCCCCAACAAAACACTTTTTCATACATTTTGTGTCTTCATTGTTATGGCAAAAATAAATATTCTACACAATAGCACATCTCTTTGACATTTGGTAGCAAAAATATAGCAAGATGTCATTAAAGATGTCATTTTGAAGTGTTCAAAGAGATCGGATTGACATAAAACACTTCTAATTGATTAAAAAGTTCATGTATACCAGGCCCATTGATTGAGTTGAAATGTAGGATCACAGGATACTGTTGTTAACTTCTCATTTAACCCCAAACCATCAGTCTGTGTAGAGGGTCAGTGATGCACCTACACACTGTATATGCTTACTCATCCATCTGTCCGAACGCCACACACCATACGCTGCTACACCACGCTCACATTTCTAAGTGGCACCGGTCGGCCTGTTCTTCTATTTTGTTAGAAGTGGGTATAGTTTGTCTGGATTGGGTTGGGTTGGGTTTAGTCGTGGAGCGAAACAGGCAGCTGGAAATGGGAGCTAATGTGGAATGTAAGGAATTGGGTTGTGTGGTAGGGGGCCCCTTCAAGCCTAACAAACTCAGGGAGGTCCAAGGCCTGGTCTGGAGGCCTTGGATAAATAAACCATCTGAGATGACCATGCGCTGTGCAGATATCTGCCATCACACCGCTCCAGCCTCCAAACACACACCGCCCAAGCAGGCTTTTTTTTTTTTTTCTTTTTGTCCTATGTCCCACATGGTCCTTCTCCATCTATCCATCCCATCATCTGTCCTCTCCCTCTCCCTCTATCTCCTATGTCCTTTCTTGTCTTTCTGCTTCTCTTCTCAACACCTTTATCATTCCTTCCGTCTCATCTGCTACTCTACTACCGCTCTTCCTCCTCTCCTTCTCCCTCCCCCCTATCTCCATTCCTTCATTTCATCTCTCCCCAGTGACTCCATCCATCCATCCGTTCATCCATGCATGCATGGCTGGCCGTCCGTCCGGGGTTCTGTATGTGCTATAGGCAGAGCTACGGAACCGCTCTGGCACTGAGCCGTCTCACAGCAGCAGAGACACCCAGGGTTCAGGCCTGGGAAGTGTTTATTTATTGAACAGAGGGACTGAGAGACTGCTCACAACTGCATTTCTTTGTTCTCTCATAAAGCACGAGTAAAACTGCCTTATAGTGAAGACAAAAAGACGTAACAATAAACTTTTAAACGTTTTTTTATGGACACCCAGTAGAGGTCATGAATGTGTGTAACTTTTAAAATTTTTTTCCTGAACATTTACTTTGTGAAGTTTTAATTTTCTTTTTTCAAAGGGATAGTGCATATTAACCCTTTCATGCATAGTGGTCACTACAGTGGACAGCGATTCAAATCTGTTTCACTTGTTCCATTGGCAGATTTTTTTTTCCCGCTTAATTCAAGATTATTTTGCTTAATTCAAACAAAAAAATTTGCCAATGGAACAAGTGAAAATGATCTTGGTAAGAGTTCTTGAAATAACATTTTCAAGATATGTTGTTTAAAAATCAGTTCTTATATCTCACTGAAAAGTTACTCTTTAGGTGATTATGTCTTATTTTAAGTGTGATGAGATATTTTGACTAGAAATGAGGAAAAAATACACTTGGTAAGCTTTAGATTTTTGCAGTGAGGTGCATCATTCATACACTGACATTCACACCATTACTGTAACTTTGCTGTTCTTGATAAATCTGATCTGCACTAACATACACTGAACAAAAATATAAACGCACCACTTTTGTTTTTGCTCCCATTTTTCATGAGCTGAACTCAAAGATCTAAAACTTTTTCTATGTACACAAAAGGCCTATTTCTCTCAAATATTGTTCATAAATTTGTCTAAATCTGTGTTAGTGAGCACTTCTCCTTTGTCCTTTGCTGAGATAATCCATCCACCTCACAGGTGTGGCATATCAAGATGCTGATTAGACAGCAGGATTATTGCACAGGTGTGACTTAGGCTGGCCACAATAAAAGGCCACTCTAAAATGTGCAGTTTTACTGTATTGGGTGGTCCAGGGGGGTCAGAAAACCAGTCAGTATTTGGTGTGACCACCATTTTCCTCGCACAGTCAAAACTTGTGACATCTGTGGTATTGTGCTGTGTGATAAAACTGCACATTTTGGAGTGGCCTTTTATTGTGGCCAGCCTAAGGCACACCTGTGCAAAAATCATGCTGTCTAATCAGCATCTTGATATGCCACACCTGTGAGGTGGATGGATTATCTCAGCAAAGAAGAAGTGTTCACTAACACAAATTTAGACAGATTTGTGAACAATATTTGAGAGAAATAAACCTTGTGTGTACACAGAAAAAGTTTTAGATCTTTGAGTTCAGCTCATGAAAAATGGGAGCAAAAACAAATGTGGTGCGTTTATATTTTTGTTCAGTATATTTGAGTGTAAATCAAATGTTGTAATTAACAGTTTTTTGGGTTTTTTTACAAGAATGGTTTTTTTTTATACTATCTGACTAATAACTAGTATTATAGTATGTTAAAATGTGAGAAAACACATTAAAAATGTTTTTTATGTCATAGTTTTCACACCGCCAGTAAATGCATGTTTTTTTTGCTTCAAAAATTAAATGCGTGAGATTCAGCTGAAGGGATATTTTTGTAACTCCATGAAAAATAGGTTCATAAAAAATTGTCAATCACATTGTTTTTTTCATGCCTAAAGAGGAATAAAAATGCTCAGGTAAAAAATCTTGATTAAGATTCTTATAATTCATGCATGAAAGGGTTAATAAACACAATATGTGCCCAATACGCAAGATTATATCCAAGACTAATTTCCATCTTTAGTCCCTATATAAAACAACACAAAGTCATTCAACAGACAAGTAAAACATATTATATATTCATGTTACATTATACACAACATACATACATACATACACACACAATTTCAGAGTGTCAGATTACTTTATATGAGATTATGGAGGCAGGTTTGATCGTCCAATAACCACTGTTTTAGATGTTTAGTGAATGAGTAGAGGGTGGGTAGGTCGCAGATAATGGTTGATAATGTGTTCCAAGTTATTTTTCTCTTAGTTTTTTAGTCATAATTCAATACCATTTCTGGGTTTTGTAGTGTGATAGCAAATTGTCTTCATACACTCACTACTTTGAACCTGGCAATTGCACATAATGAACAAAAATCTTTATGAATTTGTGCAATTTATTCCCAGGTTCAGCTGATTCTTTAACACATAATACACCAATTAAAATAAATAATGTTGATAAAACCCTATGTCTTTAAGTCTTACTCTAGAATAAGGATAAGGTTAGGTTTATTTGACCAATAATAAATCAAATGGCAGTTGTTTAGACCCACACATCTACGTCAAAATTCACCAAATATGTGGAAAAAAAACATATACAAGTGGAAAAGAACAGATCACAAACACATTTCAGCATACAACTGATTTTGTTTCTCGATAACCAAACAGAATATTTGGCAGCGTGGCTACAAAAATAAAGCTATGTAAAAACACACACGTTTTATTTCTTGTTAAGGTACACACTGTGTTCCAAATGAACCAAACATTTCCCCTTTTCAGCCATGAAACTTTACCACTTCATGTTTCAACTTCAGAGTAATTCTACATATTGATAAGTTTTAGTTTTACTTCTCTAATAGAAGTTTTGTAGATGTCGGTGAAAAGGCACAATGTTGCCCAGTAGCAGAGACACTTAGTGCATTTAACACCTCTGTCAGTCTGTGAGCAGAGTGGAAACTGCCACCCACAGTCTCACACAAGATTAATTATGATAATGCATTTCTTTACCCCTTTGTCATCGTAATGAATGGTTGCCTTTCTGAGGGAAAAACACACAAAACACAGAGAGAGACAGAGAAACACACTTTTCTTTAAGTCTTTGTTTGTGCGATTGTAACGGAGGTATTGTCAGAAGCAGCTAGCAGGTGGTAATGCAAACTGAGACCTGTTATTTTAAAAGAAATCCCCAGAACCTTGTATGTATGTATCTGTGAATTAGAGGGGAAAACAGCATACATACATCTATAAGAACAAACAGAAATGAAAATGGATATTTTTTTCAAAGCTCATTGTATGGTATGTAACAATGTGGAAGCTAATCAGAAGAAGTTTGTCTAAAGTGTTAAATGTTTCTCACATTTCTATGGAAGGATGAGAAGGAAAGACAATGTGTATATTTACCAGAACAGAGCTCAAAATGTATAGATTAAAAAACAATAGGTCCATTGTGTGAGCTCTTACAATGAACAGGCTCATCTGACAAAAAGGGAATATAATCTGTTTTTTTTTTCTTGTTATTTCTTGCACAGATTCTTTTTAAATTTACTTTTATATGAATTAAATTGCATGTAGAATTTTTGTTTTTTAATTCAAGTATTCCACATCTAAAAACTGTTATAAATGTGTAATAGAATCAGTGGCTCCCATCTAGTTTCCTAAGTTGGATCTAGGTAGTTTAGTTTAGTTTAGTTTACTTGCACATGGACACCAAATGTAGCAAATGCAAATACTTCCCCTTAAAAATTAAGCAATCATGAAAATCACTGTAACTAATGCAAATACAGGCATCAATATAACACAGCTTTCACTGGTAAGATCTTATGTTTAAAAGTTGAGATAAAATACCAGGAAATCACATGAGGTACTAAATGTTCACTAAATCAAGTCATTTTCAGATGTTTTGAGTAAGGATAATATACATGTTGATTAAAGTGGAGGACGCAGGTTGTTCTGAATAGATAGTCCTCAATATTTCAGTGAATATTGACTGATGTCCAGTAGTACAGAAGGTGAAAGTCTTGTGGAATAATTGTGAATGTCTGAAGAAAACTTCTGGAAAAAGTTCTGGACAGTATTGTGACCAAGGTTATTATCGTTAACGAAAACTAACGAAATGACGAAAACTAGAATTGTAAAAACATTTTCGTTAACTGAAATAAATAAAAACTATAATTAAAAGAAAAAAAACAACAACTAACTGAAACTGTATTGTGTGCTTACAAAACTAACTAAAACGTATAAAATTTATGGATAAAATTCCCTTTAGTTTTCGTCTTTGTCAATGTCGGATTGATATGAAATCGATTTATTTCCCTCAAGTTATTTTAGCTGCTGGCACCATATGATATTTAACGGTCCGTCCCTTCTCGTCACTTGTCGTTTAGAGTCGTCTTCTCGTCCTCACTCTACCTGGAAATATGGAGACTAAAGTTAGGAGAAAGCAGCAGAGTCCTATATGGGATTTATGTGAATACGACAGCGAAGAAGAGAAAAGATATATATAAAAAAAAAAACTAAAACTAAACTAAAACTAAGCATTTAGAAAATAACAAAAACTAATAAAAACTAGCAAACCTGCTCTAAAAACTAATTAAACTAACTGAATTAGAAAAAAAAGTCAAAACTAAACAAAACTAAACTATAATGAAAAATCCCAAACTATTATAACTTTGGTTGTGACGGTAATGAATATTTAAACAAAGAGAACAAACTAAAATGGTGTTTTTTGATTAGATGGAAATATGTGTCTTTGGATTGTTTTGGAATAAGCACCCAACTTTGTGATTATGCTTCAGGACTTTATAAACACTACCTAAAGTAAGATTAAAGAGAAAATGTCACCTGAGGGTGTAAAACAGGCCAATCATTACCCTCTTCCTGTCATTTTAGAGCAAAAGAGTTTGAGGATCTGATCCCAATCAGCCACCCAGTCAATGTTTAGTTAATTAGCTGGGGGGCCTCCACAGTGACAGACACAGATATCTGCTTAGTGTGTGTGTGTAGGACATGTCACTGAGGTTGTTATCCCATACATGGGATCTCTGTTTCTACACACTCTTTGTTGGCTAAAAAACATAAGCAACTGTTGTATCTCCAAAGCTTGTAAAAAGAGTGTTCGTGTGTGTATGTGCTCAGATGTTTAAGATCGAACAGTTGGGGTGGTGCTGGTGTGTGTGTGTGTGTGTGGAGGGGGGTAGCATCTTGAAAGGTAGTGTGTAGAAAAAAGAGGGAGGGAGGAAATTCATTTGTGGCCAGAGAACACAGAAGACAAATTGAGGAAGTGTTGTGCTAATGTGTAGGGGTCAGCAGCAAACACACACAGGTTTCTGACTGACTGCCACTTGGGTGGCCTGCTCGCTCTCTCTGTCTCTCCTGCTCACCCACGATCAGCCCTCAAGCCATGAAGCCACCCAGCTACTCAGCCACCCCCCCACCACCACCTCCCCCCCAACTCATAGCTCAGACGCCACCCAACCTCTCTGTGCATCTGCGTATGTCTGTGTATCACACATTTGTCTCCACCATCCACAAAACCCATCCATCTACTGCTATCGTTATTTTTCGCCTTGAGGTTCATCTGCAGCAAAAGTGAAGCAGTGTAATATGCAATTGGATGTGTGAGAAACCAGCGCGGTCCGGGTAATGTTGCTTATTTTATAAAACTGAAAAATGAAAGCAATGCAAAGTATTTAGTTGAACTATTTAGTGTGAACCTAAATTGTGTTGCTTAGTTCCTTGTCTCACTTCATCAGGAAGGTCAAACGCTTCCTCTCCAACTTCACTTATGTCCAACTTCCTTTAGATAAGCCACAGACTTTGTTTTGGAAAGTTTTCATTGCAATGTCTTCAGTAAAAATGCAGCCTCAGTGAAAAAAAAAAAAAACCTCCCGTGTAAATATATGTGCTATTATTATGTTTGTCCTGTATTTTATGTAATTATCACTTGGTGTTTGTGGGAACATAACTGGTAGCATTTGATAATTCTTTAACAAATGCTGTGTCGGATGTGACCAGGGTGTCTGAATATTACATTTATCCAGTCTAAAGACACTGAATGTTGTGTTTAATCAAGTCATAGATGAATTCCAGTCAGAACAAAATTGTAAAAAAATTAAAAAAAAAACAAATCAAATTCCAAACTTAAATGTCTTCATGATTAATTGTGCACACAGTGGAAGAACAAACTATACTTTTCAACAGGCCGTTCTGTTAAAATCTACAGACAAAAATGTCATGTTTACATTCTAAAACGTCATTGCAGATGTGTGAGAATGTCTTTATTTATGAATATGCAGTATTTCATTCGTGTTAAAACAAATGGTGTAGGTCAATGGGTAACTCATCTACTGTCAATCTGCATGAAACTGTTTGACTGTTTATTAAACCCTTCACTTCTTGTGGGAATAAACAGTGTGTGGAAGATAAACTTCATCAGGGGTGTGGGTGAGTCAAGGTCAGTTAATGTATGACTTTCAGTGAATATTTTAACATCTGTCTAAAAAATACAACACACAACATTCTAGTCTCTGTCCCGTCACTTCCCTCTATGTAAAGCAGGGGTCTCAAACATGTGGCCCGGGGGCCAAATGCAGCCCGCCAAAGGTTCCAATGCGGCCCGTGTGGATGAATTTACAAAGAGTAAAAATTCCACAGTCAAGGCTGTGGAACTCATTTTAGTTCCGGTTCCACATACAGACCAATATGATCTACAGTCAAATAATAACAGCAGAAAAACCTACAAAAAAGAATGACTCCATATTTTCTTCTCGGTTTGATGTGAAAAAAATATTACATTATGCCCACAAATATTACAAACTTCAAATATTTCTTTGTTTTAGTGAAAAAAATAACATTAAATTATGAAAATATTAACATTTACAAACTATCCTGTAACAATAACGTGAACAAATATGAACAACCTGAGATGTCTAAAGAAAATTAAGCACAATTTTAACAATTTCCTGCCTGTTCCTCAGTGTTTAGTGTCTTTGTAGACCCGAAACATAATGCACATGTAGAAATGATAAGTTGAGGCCGAATATTGTTAAAATTGCACTTATTTTTCTTAAGAAATTTCAGTTTTTCCAGGTTATTCACATCTTTTTTGTTTGGATAGTTCATAAAAATAAGTATTTTCATAATTTAATGGGGGTTTTTTTGCTCTAGAAAAAAGACAAAAATTTTGAGTTGTCATTATTTATAGGTTTTTATGTTATTATTTTACTGGTCCGGCCCACTGGAGATCAAATCGGACTGAATGTGGCCCCTGAAAGAAAATGAGTTTGAGACGCCTGATGTAAAACCTTTCTAAACTGATTTGAATTGAATTTCAGAACAGAAATGAATCTCATTTTAAAAAAGACCTGTTTTGATGCACAATTACAGTGAAATGCAGTGGTGGAGAATCCCAGTTCCATAAAGTTAAGTCCTGCCGTGTATTTGTTCCAACCATTCACTGAATTCACCGTCCCATTTTGATGAGCACAACTCCTCATCCAGGTAGATAGGATCATTAGTGGAACCACCAGTGTTAAGGGTCACTCCACTGCAATTCAACCAATGGTCCCCACATGACCCACTCAGAAAACTCTGAAAAAATTCACACTTGTTCACCTACCAGATAAATGAACACATCCAAAATTTTAATGCCATATCTGTAATAGTTTAGGAGCTACAGCCCTTTGAAAATTGCTTTTTTTTTTTTTTTTTTAATTTTGCAAATTTGCTTTTCGGCCAACTTTGATCAGCTATATCTCCGTAGGTATTCAAGCCACACCACTGAAACTTACTGTCTGGGGTGAAATCCCCCTGAAAAGACCATATTTTGCATCAAAATAATTGTAGGTGCCTTCATGTTTGGTCCATGAGGCCTTGAAATCAGGTGAAAAGGCTAATTCTTCCAAATGTCCTCTCTTCAGGCTTGCACTGTGCCATAATGGATGAATGTAGAGACCTAATTTTTTTTTGCATGGATTCGATCCATTTTATTCATTGCTTCACAGCAACCCTTTACATTGAAATGTAGTCTTTTTGCAGTATATTGTTGCATCTTGACCATAAGAATCCATGCAAAGAAAATTAGGTCTCTACATTCATCCATTATGGCACAGTGCAAGCCTAGAGAGAGAGGACATTTGGAAGAATTAGCCTTTTCACCTGATTTCAAGGCCTCATGGACCAAACATGAAGGCACCTACAATTATTTTGATGCAAAATATGATCTTTTCAGGGGGATTTCACCCCAGACAGTCAGTTTCAGCGGTGTGGCTTGAACACCTAAGAAGATATAGCTCCTCAAAGTTGGCCGAAAAGCAAATTTGCAAAATTAAAAAAAAAAACAAAAACATTAATTTTCAAAGGGCTGTATCTCCTTAACTATCACAGATATGACATTAAAATTGTGGATGTGTTCGTTTATCTAGTAGGTGAACAAGTGTGAATTTTTTCAGAAATTTCTGAGTGGGTCATGTGGGGCAATTTCTGAAATCTGGTTGATTTGGGATGGAATGACCCTTAAGTGAACAGATAGAACCAACACATGGCAGGAGTTTTACTTTATGGAGCTGGGATTTCTCCACCACTGAAGAAATGTGTTGAGAAATATTCCACTGGGCAACAAAACCAAAGCCCCATATCCAGCCTGATATATGACCTACAGCCTGACATCTGATCTCCACATCTGCACAGCAAATATGTACATTTGTGTACACATGTGTGCACATGCATGCATTCACTCACTCACAGGGGTGTATGACAGCACTGATTAGTTTGAGTCAGACTGGTCACACAGGTAAACCTTCACACATGCGTTCTCATACAACAGTGACCACGTACATAGATATGCATGTATGTGAGTATGTGATCTGGTCGGTGGGTTCAGCCACGGTGGCGTTGTATTGAAGAGACTCTGGGGTCTTTGTATAAATATACAAACCTTTACCCAAACACATGGCTGCCAGATCTCATCATGTGGTAGAAGGAAGAGGTCAGAGTGTGAGACCGCTAAAAAGGTCAACACGGTCAAGACAAAGAGCACGGACATCCTTAACTATAGTTTTCACATTTTTTAACTCAAGACCCAGTGATAAATGTAGTCTTTGAAATAGCAGGCTAATGCCAAATGAATTACTAATGCACATAAAACTCTGAACTGAGATGGTCTATGGAGCACTCAGTGTTTTTGTAGATGCTTGATTAAAGGGCTGCTCCAGCAACTGAAAAAGATGTACAAGGCAAAACATTGTTATTTTCTTAGAGTCCACTTACCCAAATTCTGAATTACCCAAAGGCATCTCAGTGCATCTTTTGCAAAATGCTCCTTGCCTTGTAAATGTTAATGTTTGTAACACAGACTTTCTGTTACCAGTCTCCGGCGAGGATAACCATAATGACATCATTAGGGTTGTGTTTTTCAGACTTTAAGCACTTGGTCCAGAAATGTGTTTTCACAGCCTGAGTAGGACTTAACATGATGAGTCAACTAATGTCATACCAGGGTAATGGTCTTTAAAAGGGAAAAACATGTTGGGGGGAGTGCAGATCTATGCCTAAAGAGTCTCTAATGTCAAAATCAAGCATAAATTTTTTTAGGGATGGCTTCATAAATGTGCAACTTTGACTTATATTTCATGTTATTATTCAAAGTAATGCAGTTTTAGTGCAAGTGTAACAGTATAAAATATAGGTGAAAGCCCTATAATTTCTAAGAAAATAACCGTAAAACAATCTACAGGGTAACACATGCATCTGTAGGGAGGGTAGATAGAAGACAGAACATCATAATTACTGTTACAATCGCACACAATCATCATCATAATCACGCCACATGAGACAGGCTAAATGACTCCTGCAAGGTCACAGACACAATAGGAAACAGAGGACAGTAAATTACACACAGACACACACAAAGCATCCTGACAGACATCCCCGTCCTCATCTTCTTCCTTCGTGACTGAGGAACTTCAAACCTGTAATTTAAGAAATGCTTTGCCGAAGGAATGCAATAAATCTTGTGACAGCGAAGGGAGCAGAAGAAGGGAGGGAAAAAAAAAAAAAGAAAGAAAAGCGTCAGTCGCGAGTCAGTTTCCGCCTCTGCTGTGTGTGTCTGAGGGTGGGGTGTCGGTGTTAACTGATACAGGATCAAGCTGGGTGGTCCGGGGCCTACTCATGCACCATTTTTGTGTACAAATAAACTTAACCCCCACACCATTGTCACCCCTCCCACTGCTTTTTCTCTCCATCTCTGGTCTTCACATCTGTGCAGCGTGCACATGTTCAGTTCTCCTCCTGTTCCAAGACCGTTACAAAGACGGTCACCTAAAACACACCGCCTGACAGACAGGTGATACCACAGATTTATCTCAAGTTGTACATTAACCCTTTCATGCATAGTTGTCACTACAGTGGACAGTTATTCTACAGCTGTTCTCTTGTATATTCATGGATTTTGTTGTTTTAGTTCCATATCAGCCAACACAGTGGAGACTTATGCATCATCACACACACTGCAATTCATACCATTACTGTAACTTTACTGTTCTTGATAAGCCTGATCTAGAGTAACATGTTTAAGTGTAAATCAATTGCTTTTATTGTTATTAGTCTGTAATTAACAGTTTTTTTAAACAAAAGTTGTTTTTTTTGCATTATATCTCCATGAATTGAGTAATGACTAGTATTAGAGTGTTAAAATATGAGAAAACATTAGATTAGCAGCATTAAAAATGTCTGGTAAAGGTTCATACTGTCTTCCACATATAATTTTTATAGATAATTCCTTTATCAGACAAACTAGTAAAGCAGGTAAACAAATAACTACCCCTGTCTGATAAATGAATTACCTAAAATAAGCATTAAAGATGTTTTTATTTCATAGTTTTCACACAATTTATTAGAAAATACATGTTTCTTTGTGCCAAAAATTAAACGTGTGGTGTCGTTTTTTTTTGTTTTTTTTTTTACACATATCTATATTAAAGTTTTAAGACACTACATATCTTTTCTGACATGAATTGGTAACATTATGTAGATCTCTCCTGAGCATACACCCCCAGAATCACAAGCCCTCCCCATATTTTTCACACAATTTATCAGTAAATACATGTTTCTGTGCATCAAAAATTTAACGTATGGTGTCCAGCTGAGCAGCCATTTTTGTACCTCCATGAAAAATAGGTTCATAAGAAAATTTTCTTTCAGCATGTTTTTTTAATTTTACCTTTATTTAACCAGGAAAACCTCATTGAGATTAAGAATCTCCTTTTCAGAGTGCCCTTTTTCATGCCTAAAGAGGAATAAAAACACACAGGAAAAAAAATCTCGATTGAGGGTCTCATAATTCATGTATGAAAGGGTTAAACTCAGTATTTTGAGAAGAAATAAGGATTTTTAGAATGAAAACGCATACAAATAAAAACACCAACATACCGACTGAAGAGATCGAACAGGCCTTAATTTATTTGGACACAATGTACAAAAAGCCAAAAAGAGCTGAAATAGTCGAGCAGCATCTTGGCTTCTGAGTGGTCGATAGGCCTGTGTCTGCTGTGTGTCGCTGCTTTCTGATTGGTTAATGAGGTGACTCCTTATCTGTAGAAGTTAGATCTCCATCAGCTGGTCTGTTCCAACGATGACCTCATTAGTCCTCTCAGCTAAAGGTGAGAGATAAAGGAAATTATTAACAGAAAAGAACATATATTCAATCTACTGTCTTTTCTGTTTTCAATGACAGCTTTTATACTTCTCTGAGGAAAATAAAAACCATAAGATCACGCAAGTTTATAAAACTAAGTGGATATAACATGTTGCATACCAGCACAAGTATATCCCCTCTCTTTAACAGTACATTAAAACATGAACGCATTTGTACATCCTAATAGAGGAAAATTTATGTAATAGAAACTGACACGATATGGACTAAGGAGAAATAAAAGGACATTTTTATTATCAAACTGTAATTATGATGACACATCCTTAAAACTGTGTTTATGGTATTTCTGGTAAAACTAACATTTCAGCATCATCATCACAGGCAACCGAAAAGATTTAGTTTGTGACATATTCAAAAGCAGAGGAATATTAACTAGAGTTGTAGAGATTGACTAACATGTTTGTTCACAAGGGGAGATACAGATTAATAGTGACCAAGGACAGAAATGATCAATATTTGGACGTGTAAACATTTCCAGCAGGGATGACAAATCAGCAAATGATGTTATGAGCATATGAGATATCAATTAACTAACATCAGTTCATCTATTGTGTTATATACATTTTTTATTGCATATGTGTACGATTCAATATGTGCTCTATCAAATATAATATAATAAAGGGCTAAAAGATGTAAAAAAGTAAAGTTAAGCTATATATATTTTTTAATCGATACATATAATGAAGATTTATTTGATTCTTTGGCACAAAAGGGGAGATGGGTGAGAAAAAACTAAATAAACAACAACAGCAGAAATCAATAGATGGAAACCTGATCAATACTGGTTCTGCGAATAATCTGTCGTGTTTTTTTATTTATTTTCTGGCATACTAGTTCATAGACTTCAAGGCATACAAGTTCATTGACACCAGACAAGACTGAATACTTCATAGACATTAAGCAAAACAAGAATGGGTGAAAACAGAGGGCGATTTACAGGTGAGTTTGTGTACGTGTGTGTGTATGTATGATTATTTATGATTATTTTGTGGGGGTTGTGCATATTCAGGTGGAGTCAGAAGAGGAAATGAAAACAAAATTGACAGTATGATAAGTAAAAGGGTCAAAAGATGTGAGTATACAAAAACGAGAAATCAGAAAAGGGTTTTAAATAATAGTATAGAAAGAAAATTAAGGGGGGAAAAAAAGCAAAATCAGTAATACCAAATAATATAATAGTGACAATATTTTAATGCCCTATGGACAAGACAGTAAAACAACAGCTTGGTAAGAAATAAATCTGAAATGCGAGTATATAGAAGGATTTCACCCTGAACGTCATCTTCAGTTACATGTTTTTAGGAATGGTGGTTTCATGAACGTTCAGTAATGTACTGAGTGACATTTAAGATTTCCCATCAATTGTGGTTTGTTGAAAACCAGACTAAAAACACCCCAGACCTCAGATTTGCACAACCTGTTTATGAACACCTATCCCATCTGTATCAACTCATGATTTTTAAAGCCCCACCACTAGTATGGCTACTGAAAGAACATTTCTTACAGTTAATACAATGACTTGTGTTTCTTCTGTATATGTAATTTATCCTCAGCGGCCTACGGCGTACAGCCTCCCTTTAATGCATTTGAGATCAGTCCCAGAATTGAAGATAAGCCTTAGGTCACCCTGACCGCTACCTGAACCTCACAACAAGAAATACACGATGTTTGGAACTAAATCTGCCAGCATTCGCTCTGTATCTGAGTCAACTTCAGGCTAGTTCGGTGCGAGGGGAGCAGCCTCCTGCTCCTGACATCCCTCCATCTCCGAGCACTGCTACTGATCCAAAGCAAACGGTGGCACAGCGTAATGTTCCATCCACACAGACAGGTTTTAGTGTGAAGGAATCTGTTGCTCAGAAGGAGTTTAGTCTCTACTAGCTTGGAGGGGAGGACAAATGGAGCATGGGACAGCAGCAGAGGGCTGAAAACGGAGGAAAAGCTACATAATTTTCCATTAGTAACATAGTTTTTATATTTATCAAGACCTTATGTTGTTATGAATATCTCATGACAAAATGAGTCTCCTCTGATTCCAGTGAACAAATGAAGAAAACAGGTTCCTGAACCGGATGAAACACTTTATTCAATTTGTAAAGACGCACGTAGTGGGAAAAAAAAAAAAAAAAGATGTAACCAATGCACAATAGATCAGATCAATTTCATTCTCAAAAGGTGAGTGACTTATCGCGTGTCTGTCCATGTGTGTATTTGTTAAAACACCCACAAGAGAGGTTTGTATCTTTTAAACATCAACACCTGATGCATGTGTGTGTGTGTGTGTGTCTGTGCTATGCGAGATGGTGTGTGTAAGGCTGAGGCTAACTGTCAGGGTGGTCCCTAGCTGCTAACAGATTCAACAGTGGAGTGGGTGTGTAATATCTTTAGCAGTCTTCAGTGGGCTGGCTACAGTAGGTGGCGAGAGACAATCCTGTGCTTTCTTTTAAAACAATACAGGGGAAAAGAGGAGTGGGATTTCTAGGCGATTACCTGTATGGTATAGTATTTTTAAAAAAAGTTAATTAGGTGGGATATGATACTGTAGAGGTCCTGGGTCCTGTTGATTTAACAAAGTCTTCATGGTTTTATTTGTCTCATTGTTTTCAGTTTCCATTTGCAACACAGAAAAAGATGATTAATGTGGTAAATATGAATAAAAATGTAGCTAATTGTGCCCCAAGGAACCTCATTTCAGAAAAAAAAGTAGTATTGCAGTAAATGAAGAAAGACATGTATGATGTTTGTCAATTTAAAAGATTATTTTAAGTCAATTAAGTCACAGTTTGCTGTAAAACTCTTGAAGTATCAGAGTGTGAAATTGCATAAATTGAAAGACAACACAACTGAAAACTGCAGATATGATCGTAACTTCATCTATCTGTGATCTGTCGAGTTGAAGATGTCTCTGCAGCGTCAACATGACCCGACTTGTGATGATTTTCACCTCTTTTAATACTTTTTCACCTCCCTATGCAGTCCACCGAGAAGTTTCACACAAAACTAGATGTTTCTTTATTATTTTAACCACAAACCGCAACTTTCTTGATTTGTTAAACTGTACTTTAAATGGACAAACATCATATGGTGGCACAGTCAAACAGGATCAAAAAACTCAACCTTGACTGTATTGATATTTTTCCCGTAAAAATGTTCCATGAGGTGAACCAGAAGTATCTTGACCTCACCTCTCTATATATCATACAAAAGAACTTCTGCACTCACAGGAAGTGTTTTTTTTCTGATCTGTTCTTCTTTTTTAAAATTTATCTCAAGTTCAAATAACTTGAATGTATATAGTTGATCTCTTTGAATTGTGTGATATCAAATGCATGTCAATTAAGTTAACTTATTACATTGCTTTGCTGTACTCTTTTCTGATTGGTCAGTGAAGACATGTAGTCCATTTGTATTTAACAGGCCATTGCTATGCATTACACACCTCCAACAGCAGAACACAATAACGTAATTAAATCATTTTCTAATCAGATCATTCCTCTATCAATATTTCTGGCAAATTATTGATTTCTTCACTAAACAGCTATGTAAAAAGCAACACTTTACTGTGAAATAAATCCCCTCAGCGTCCTGCATCCACCTGCTGAGGTGTCAGAGATATAAAGTGGAGCTTTGGTTGTGTGGCGGAACCTTAACTACTTTCTATGCAAAATAATTATGCAACAAACGTCCAAGTTTGCAATGTTCAATAGCATAATGTTAGCGTCTAGTTGTGGGCCAACAGAAAGACGTATGCCGAAAAGAAGCTTAAGCAAGATCAGTTTTGTTGCAGTGATCACTCACTGAATGTTAGAAAAAGCCTTGACTGTTTCAAACATTTTTAGGCCAGTTTAGCTCAAATTCACACTGTTGTTACTTAAAGCACCCTGTTGTTCACTCAATTAGGCTGCTCAGCCTGCTAGCCGAGCTCACACTCTCTTTCTATATATGTGTGTGTGTGTGTGTGTGTGTGTGTTGAATGTGGCTGCAGGCTGCTGCTGTTGAATTCCGGGTGGTCCTGTTCTGGCCCTGCTCTCTAACCTCTCCATCAATGTGTCGCACACACAAACACACACACACATGCAGCTAGCTTTGGGGACAAGAGGATTAAAGATTTTTTTTTTTTTTTTTTTTAAATCTGACAAATCTCTCTATCACACAGACTTCAGAATTAAGAAACTTTCTTAGTTGACTCAAACACTTGGCACTTACAGATGGATACCACACACATACATTACACCTTCCCTATGGACTTCAGCCATAGACAAGTCTCAGGGTGCCAACTACAGTGTTGAACTTCACACTAATAAGGTGTAAGGGGTTCCTGTTATTTTTATTTAGTTTAGCTGTACGTCTTTGCTCAAATCCATCTTGCAAATCTTGTAACAATGTGAAGAAAGAACTAGTTTAAAATGTGCTTTTACTTGAGGATAATGTGATGAGGAATAGGGCCTCGTCTGCTCATAACTACAAATTAAATAAATATAAAATATTCATTTAATATCTTAAATGAAAAGTAAAAATAAAATTTAAAAAGTTCTATATGAGTGTTAGTATATGTTGTCTCACCCTCTGGTTCGATCCGTTGTCCGTTTCCCACCAGACAGTATTTGAGGTCTGCTCCGCGGCCGATGACAGCATTACTACAGATCACACTGCCCTGGATATTACACCTGGAAGACACCCACGAAAATGACAGTAAGGACATTTCTACCACTAGAGGGCTCAAAACAACATTAAAACATTTGTAGACTAGAAGCACTCGGAGAGCGCAGACCTCCGCCAAGGCTGATCAGTGCCCCCCCCCGTGGGCCCCCCACCCCCGATCACCACCAAAATTTAATCATTTCTTCCTTATCCCATTTCCAACAAACCCTGAAAATTTCATCCAAATCTGTCCAGAACTTTTTGAGTTATGTTGCACACTAACGGACAGACAAACAAACAAACAAACAAACAGACAAACAAACAAACCCTGGCAAAAACATAACCTCCTTGGCGGAGGTAACAACAAATCACTGGAGGATCGCAATATATGGTTGATGATAATCTGATGTGACTGGTAGAAATCATATTTACAGAGGAGTTATCATTAATTAGTCACATTATGCTTTGTGACTTTTTCATGTTAACATAAGTGAACATTAACACTATTGACCAGAAGGCCATTAAACTGAAGAAAACTAACATTTTTTCCTGAATTCATGTTAACAAAGCAATTGTGATTTTTACGTGTTCTATATTCAGAACTGAAAAGTATGTGTCTACTAAGTTCATCATACTATCACAGGTGTGTTCCACAAGCTGAAGGCATACATTATCATTAATTGTTGATTATAAAGGAGAGACTCATCAGTTGTAAGTGACATGTTAAAGTAATATGATAGAGGTTAAAGCTCTAGACTTGTGGCTTTCTGTGGTACATGGTGGTAAATATTGAATCTGAAGGATGTTTTTAATTCATGGACGAAAGAAAAAAAAAAACAGAATGTACATCTTATTTCATTGTATTTGCAACATTTGGCTCATTTTTAGTTCTTTAAACCTATTTCCAAACTTGCACCAGATATTTAACACTGAGGACAAATGTACCCTGGTCTTGAAAACATTACATTTATGACAAAAACATAATAAAAAGTTAATAAAGATAACATAAAAAGTGACTTGGTATGGACAAAAATGGTGGTTGCAAATACCATTATCAAACTGACAATGTGCTCATCTTCAACCACTTAAGACTCATTTTAATGTAATTAAACCTGCAAAAAAAAACAAACAAAAAAAAAAAAAAAACAAGTCAGTGGTTCATTTCTGGTACTGATAGTTTAAAAACTCTAGAGAAATTAAAGATTAATATTTTGCTGGGATACGTTTGGTTGAGTAACATGAATTTCCATCCCTGCTGTTTACTCTGTGGCCCCGCTGGAGGTTCAAACATGTTTACGGTTCATTCTGTCTTCTTCTTTGGAGCTTTTGTACACACGGCTGAGAACATTCATACTGGGAACTACCCAGTACAGCCACAGCCTTCCACACTGTTGGCTGCTGAGCTCCACTCGCAGGGGTGTGGGTTTAGCTCTCACCACTGGAGGTCCAACAGACAGAAGGAAAGTTCCCCATCGAGGATCCTCCCACCTGCTCCGAAAACTCAAACGTCCCCAATCAACTGACCTTAATGACATTCCATTAGCATATATATTAAAGAACAACAGCGGCGCGGGGTGTGTGTCCGTGTGTGTTGGTTAAGACATTGTTGGCTCGGAGCGACAGTCCCACCTGGGCCGGCAGTGCCAACCCACCGTTGCACCCTCACACTGAGCCAAACCGTCACCATAAAATTCTTGGAGAGAAGACACAGACAGTCTTGTGTGTCCTGCGCCGGCTAACCGTGGAGAACGTGTACGGGTTGAGAGTGTGTGCGTGTGCGTTTCAGTAGCTTGGGGAGACCGGCGGAGAACACATGTTGGTCTTGCCCAGGCTGTGACGCACACACGCTTGGCCCTCTGCACCTCACACACAGACAGGTTTGTATTGGCCCATTCTATTCGGGTGGTTAGGCCTGGAGGGAGACGGAGAAAAGACTGTGTGTATGTAAGTGTGTGTCTAAGTGACTGCCTAGGAGGTGGTGGTAGTTGGTGATGGGAGATTACAAGATTCAGAGTTTTGTAACATTAGAGAGAGAGGGAGAGCGAGAGACCACCAAAGAAGCTTCGGAGCTGAAACACCGCTAATTACTAACACCAGGGCTCCTCCTTGCCATGACCCCCCCCCCCCCCCCCACCTTAAAATCCCCCCCCCCACCCACCCACCCACCATCTTCACTCTCTCGCACACACAAACACATACACACACGTCAACCCCCACCTCCTGTGCCAACCCCCCCCCCTGTAAAGTTGACCCCTACTATCCCCCTTCCCAAACATGCAGCGCTTTGTCAACAAGCTCTGGTCAGCTCCAAACAAAGAAACCAGAAATGTGAGGGGTTTCTGCGACATGGCCGGGGTCTGCTAATCCCCTCATACTGGCTCTTTCTTTCCTTCTTTCTCCTTCCTTCTTATGTCCTCAAAGAAAGAAAAGAAAGAATTGCAATTTCTTTCTTGCGCGCTTTACCCTCACGTCTTTTTTTTTTTTTTCCCCTTCTCCAGTGTCTCTCGTTCTTTCATGCCTTTGTGCTTGCACCTACATGGGCATGATGAGGGTCCCCATGCAGGCTGGCTGGGGTCCCTAAAAAGGCTTAAGAAGAGATGGAGAGACACAGAGGAGGAGAGAAAGGTGGCGTTGAGGCCCTGATGGAGAAAAAAAGAGATGGAGGAGTAAGAAATTGAGATAAAAGAAAAGGAGCTGGTGAATGAGTGCATTAAAATCCAGAGCTGAGGGTAAGATGAGTCCGTTTCCACCAGAGCGTTGGCTCGGACACCGAGTAGATCAATCTACATGGTAATTCTACAGTAGCTACTTCTTTTTAAAGGCAACAAAGCGTTTATACACACTTAACCTACTGGATTTACTCATGGTCGATAAAGCTGTTAATGATGCGTCAGAGTTTTAAACTGGCTTAACGAGGTTTCATTAAACTCTCCACATGACATAAAATGATTACAATACAAGTAATACGATATTTAAACTATGACATAGCACATTTATCCCATTTTTTTTTAAGATGGGTTTAAAAAAACTACCACCAGATTAAAATAGGTGTTTGACTTTTAACTGCTAACACAGGGTGGGTGAAAAGTAACTAGGCATTAAAAAATGCTTATTAAAATTTTTAGTATCACTGAAGTCATGACGAAAACATTTTTTTTTAAACAGACAACACTAATGGGCATTTCTTATTGTCTTATTTCATGGATTCAGGAGGTTCTTAATGATATCCCAGATGCCGTCCTTCAGAAGGTTGTTCATTCCATCCCTGGCTGTTTGAGGAAACTGGTTGAAATATGAAGATATATGTTCATTTTCTCATGTAATAAAGAATATGTATCATTTGTTTCAATAAATTTGTAATAGGAATTTGGATTTTATAACCAATTTTTAATGCCTAGTTACTTTTCATCCACCATGTAGATGAGTCAGTGCGGCATCTCCTCACAATGTAAAGATGAAAAATGCCCTTGCACATTATTCCCAAATGTTCCCGTCTTTTTATGATGAAACATAGCTGGTAGAGCCATGTGCTTTGTTGCCATCGACGCCATGGGGAATAGTTATTTGACCCATACATTTATCCAGCCATTTGATTTTGTCTATTTTGACAAGATGTATTTAAGAAAAGTCTTCCATGAGATCTATCTGCTATGTGTTCTTGATAGAGTTTTGTTTCTATATTATTGTAGTTTTCATTTCCAGTATCCTTTTTTCAATTATATATGATGTCCAGTGACCATAACGTTTTACACATACTACCTGACAGATTCTGTGAAAATGTAACCCCAACATTACCGCATTAGTACATTTCTGTACATTTAATTTGGTGGCATTGCTGAGATGTACTGACTAATGCATTTGGACTGTTTGAATTCAACACATACGTATCATACATCTTGTGCTTTAGCAGTTTGGTGTACACTTTATAAAACCCACGGTATTCCACAAATTCCATAACCAGTGGGAAGCCCTGGTGCAGGCAAGTAAATTAGTGGCTAAATGAAATACATGGATGTTGTGTGATTCAGTTCACCAGCTCTGTGTTTGTTTGGAACTGGTCTCTGGCTGGTTGCACCCCAATAGGTGCATTGTTAACTCAGCGCTCCCTGTTTGACCCCATAGAGACCAGAAAACAAAACCTGTTACACCTCCCGTTAACAGACACACACATATGCAAGCAAACCACAAAAACACACACACGCACACGCACACGCACACGCACACACACACACACACACACACACACACACACACACACACTTTGGAGCACCTAGAAATGTCAAAGGAATGGAAGCAGTAAATAGAAAGAAAAAAAAAAAGGTGGCACTTTTGTCCAAGTTGTAACTGTATGTTTTTAAAGGTTATAACATAAGCATATAATATGAGTATTTTGAGCAGCAGCTTCATTTTATATTGAAATAGTTGTTTACAAAGCTTATCTGCTCTGTAAAAAAACTAAATATGCATCTACTAATTGGACATCAAATGCCAATGAGCGTATTAAACTTATTCATCAACATGCCTCTAAGAGGAAATTGAGTTTTAGGTTAAATTAATGTGTTTGAAAAAGCACTACAAAGTACATGTGTGTGCATGTGTATATGTTCTCACCCCTCTTCGATGGTAACACCATGCATGATGATAGAGCTGGCAACTTTGACCTTCTCTTTGATGGTAGTGGAGTTTCCGATAGTGGACCTCTTGATGGAAGTTTTATCTGCGACTTGGCACAGCGCTCCGATCATACTGTCTGTACCCATCTGAGGAACAGGTGGTCGTACACAAACAGGAGAAATAAGCAAAAAACACAGATACACAAATGTGCCAAATGAAACTAAACTGTAATTCAAACTGAGAGATAGTGAAAGAGTCATGATATTCATGTGTCACTGAAAGATTTACTTAGGAATGTGACGAAAGTCAATGGATATGAGTTTAGTGACATGCTACCACATACCTGGCATCTCTCAGAAATGACAGCAGAAGGGTGGACTGGTGACTCCTCAAAGAGCTTTGAGGCCTTGGAGAAAGAAGACAGATGGGAAAGACTGATGAACACAAATTATCTGATGATTTTAGAAATCCTTTTAACTCTTTCAGTGCCATGGGCCGATTAAATCGGCTTTACGAATACAACCTTTAAAGTGCTGCGGGCCGATCAGATCGGCTTTGGAGAACACGCCGGATGTTACCGAGCGGTTTCCTGCAGGATTCTTTGAATATTATAAAGACGATGCGAAATACTGAAAAATTCTGTGGCACTTTTAAGGCTTTTAAGGCTTATTAGCCCCTTAACTGTCTGGCACCGAAAGAGTTAAAGAAACTTGCCCAAAAAAGGAAATGTATACAAGCTCAGAAGTTTCAATACAATGACCATACTACTATTTCACTGTGTAAAAATCATATGTTTTGAACTAGCACTTTTGATGGAGGTACGGTATGTCTTCCTTACCTGTCGATTTGCTTCTATATAAGCAGCAAGAGTGTTGACGCGGTAGCACAGGCCCTGGTCCATAATGTGAACATAGCAGCGCAGCTTTCCCCCATGGTACGCCTCGCTCATGTCACCGCGATGGTCGTTCCAACAGGAGCGCTCGTGGGCCAGTTGAAGGAGAGGCTCATCTCGAGATGAGATTAGAAGTTCTACAGAATGGGAGGAGGGGGTGATATGATTACAAATATATGCTGCTGTGTGCATGCCACCTTTACAACACTCTGGTCATTGAAGTTATTGAATTGTGTTTAGTTTGTGACTTTGAAAGTGTCTCACCCTGATTGGTGTGGCCATCATTCTTCTTCTGGTTCTGATCCTCTGTGTCATCTTTGATTTTCTGACTGCTGGTTGTTTTGGAAAACTGCTTGCGCACCAAATAAGGTACCAACTCGCCACGGATTGATGAGATGGATCTGCAATAGGGTAACACAAAATATGTATATAGGATAAACAATTTAATTCACATCCACCATAAATTCACATTTGCTAAGGGAAAATATAACTTGTCAGAAGTAGCACCATGCATCCACAAACTTTGGCCCCAACAAACTGTCAGCTACCATCAGAATAATCAGTATGATTTTTATAGAAACTACAAATTTAGTTTAACTATCACAACAATGTCATTGCACATTGCAGATCTTCTTCCTACAATATCATACAGGCATACAATGTAAATATTACCATAGCACAGGGTAGGTGTATTTTGAGTCTATCATTACAACACTAACTGTGTTATAATGAAAATAACAATACAAAGTACAATACAAACACAAAATACAACATTTAAGGATGATAATCTATCACTGTTAAATACAAGCAGATTATTTAAAGACAAAGGAAAAAACTCAATAAAAAATGGAAGGAGTGATTTATACAGTTTTTTTTTAAATACATCATTAAAAATGATGCAATGGCCATTTCTAACTCAGTCCTTTAACATAAGGCAAAGCTGAATCATGTTCTGTCTTCCTGTGTAAACCAGGAGGTAATTTCCCCATCTTAATTTCTTTTTTCCCCCTTTGCACTGCGCTGGACCCAGTGCTCCTCTGAACCAACCCGCACCCCCTTCACTTGCACTCTCTTGCTTTCTTTAAAGGGGAGATTAGAATTTCCATCTGAATGACAGGAGAAAAACAACAGTTACTCTGTCTATTTCTCTCCTTGAGCAAGAGACAGAGAAAGAGTGTGGAGGAAAAAGGGAGGGAGAGAGAGAGAGAGCGAGGAGTTGTGAAAAGAAAGTCCAAGAAAAGAGCCGAACTGAAGAAAGAAATGAGTCATCTTGCAAGAGAGATGATAAATGGTGGTGGTAGTGAGTGTATTAGTGACGCAGTGACACAGGAGTTGTATATCAACAATATATCGCTATTGTAAATTATTATATTCAAGTGAACCTCATGCCATTATCATTATCAAACATATTCAGCAAGGAAGAGAGGAAGAAAAAACACAATACATTTAGGAGTATGTAACAGTTTGCATTAATAGCTTCTTTTAGTTTTTTGTAATATGAAGACATAAACAAGAATATGGAGCTCCAACATGAGACATATCCACCTTTTCTAGATGTGCTCATATTTTTGTAGATGGTAAAGATCCTTTTATTGTTCTAACTCTGCATTCAGAGTCCAGGCGACCACAGAAGGCTCCCTGTGACACTGTTTCACTTCAGGGCTAAAAGCCTAACAGCCTGCCTCAGTGGCACATAGTAAAACAAATTAACACCTCGCTGGAATATCCTGCGAACAGGACCTTTCAAAGCCGTACACACTGTGTAACACGTGCAACACTTGCTACAGATTAAGCAGCAAATGTGAGTTTATGTCTGACGGGGGGGTTGTATTGTTCTACATGCTCTCATGCATGCATAAACACTGCAGACCCAAATTGGTAGGATATATGAAAATTGAAAAATATTAATTACACTAGAGCTCAGGGATTAATCAAAATGTCATTGAAATTACAATATGACCCAGGTGAGATGTCACATTGGAGGAGGTGCAATTTTTGATACTGGTAAAATGTGTCACAACATACCATTAAAAATGAGTGATTTTCAATTGTACTATTGAGAAGTCCTCACCAAAACATTGTCCAGGGTTTGTACACATTTTTCAAGGTCAAATTGAAGTAGATTGACGAGTACTTTTCAATTTTTTCCACCACAGCACCTAATCACTGGGGTAAAATACATATATACAGAAATACATATACTCATGATTTTTTTTTTTCACTTTTTATCACAATGATGTACATTGTATTATGGTATAAACATCGAAAATTATGCTTCATAATAACTGAGCAGAGTCAATATTAAAATAAATAAATCACATCATAGAGTTGGAATTGCAAGAACTTTCAAGCACTTAAAGGGGTCATATTTTGCTAAATCCACTTTTATTAGTCTTTGGTACATTTATTTGTGTATTTGGACCCTAATAGTTCCAAAAGTTTGAATTTGAACTCTCCAGGTGCTGCAAAGCTATCTTTATATTCATTCTGGCAAAAATCAAGTGGATTTCTACAACCTGTTTCAATTCCTTCTTAATTTGTTACATTTTATAACTAGTTACGTCACGACATTTGCACATATAAGGCCAAGACTTCCGACAACCATTTCTCCAAGTATGCCATAATTGTTTGTCAGCAGCAGCGGTTGTAGTCCATACTGAAAATATGTCCAAACTTCGAGGCGATTACCTAAAATATTCAGTTGTCGGTTGTATTAACGAATTCAAGGAGCTGAACAGGACAGAGTGCACAGTGAACAACCTGGAAGGGGGTGGGGTCATGTGCATTTAAAGGGCCAGCGCTCAAAACAACCTTTCTGCTGTCATTACTCAGAAATAGGTTTGAAGATGAACCTGTGGAGTTGAATTGATGAAGAATTCAGACCCAAGCATAGCATTTACAGTTTATGTAGACTACAGGGAAATGTTTTAAAATGCTTAATTCCATTTAAAAAAGCAAAATATCACTCCTTTAAACAAAAATTCAAGCACTTTTCAGATCTTGAAAACACAACATTGAAATTCAAGCATTTTCAAGGATTTCAAGCACATGTACGAACCCTGATTGTCTGTATGGATGTATGGAAACATGCTTAAATCAGTACAGACACATAAAAAATAATTTCTCAATGTTTTCAGTGAGTATTATAAGCAAATATCATGACTAATTACATGTCCAAAAGTTCACAATATGATTATTATTGAATATCACGGTGCTCTAAAGTACACGTTTCCACACATTAATAAAAAATAAACACACACACAAACAGGAACTCACTTGTTGTCAGTAAGAAAGTCGACCACTGCTTTTTTCAGACAGTAGAGATGAGCGTCCACCAGGCCTGTTTTGATATGCATCCTGGGATGTCTGGGTAAGAAGGAAAACAGACAAACACATAGAAACATGAGGGAAACTGTATTAAGAGTCATGTTGTTCTATAACCACCAAGATGCAGTAAAACTCAAACTGGTCTTTTGAGTTTTATTATAGAGTTGTAGAGGCTTTAAATCTTTAATACACCAAAAGCAGATGTCATAATCTTGCATGTAAATATGCACTTGTTTCTTGTTTGTCTCACTGTATTATATATATATAAATATATATAAATATATATATATATATATATATATATATATATATATATATATATATATATATATATATATATATATATATGCACTAATTTCATGAAAAACAGCTTGACCCTGGTTGCTACTTGGAGGACTATTTGCTTTGATTCTTTTTAAAGCCTGCTGTTTTAATGTTTTATGCTTGCTTCTCATTTACTAAACCCCCTTTTAATCTTCCTTGCCTTTGCACATAAGAGAGAAGCATTTGATGAAAACCAGACTACATAAAAGTCAAGGCATAGTGACATCTGTCTATTGTCCTCCGTCAGCCACCGTAGATGTCGCCCCACAGAGCTGCTGTCATGAGAAAGCTCCCAGTGAGACAGGTTTATGTCGACTCGGGGGCCACGTACACACATCGATACACAATAACTCACCTCGTACGCACCTTCACACACACAGCGGCCTGAGTTCAGAACATGTGACATTTACGAAGCGAGAGCCAATGAAAACCATTTCATCCTCCGGGTTTCACTAAACAAATCCGCCCTCACCTCCACATATCTATCCCCCTCTTCCTTTGCTCTTTCAATCATTACATAATAAAAACTACAGGGTGCATTGAACCATAACAGGGTTTTTACATGCTTCAGCCCATTGAATACTAATCACATACACCTTCCATTACTATTCAATATTTTTAAGCATGATACATTGTTTTGGATGTTTAAAGCTGTAAAAGCAGATTGATTTGAAATGTCTGTATCTGATTACTACAAAACAATAACGTAACTTTGACATCAAAATTAAAAGCAGACATGATGTTCAAGGATTGAGCAAGTTGATTTACTCCTTAATACTGACATGAACTGAAACCATTGCCTGTCTGTGAAAAAAAAGTGGTACAATGTGTTATAGCTTTCTCTGCCTTATAGAATGTAGATGGTACTGTCAGCCAAGTCTGCTTATCAGCACAGCTCAAATATTAAAAAAAAAAAAAAGTTATTCAATATTCTTTTGTTCTGCCATAGTCGTTGCAATATGTAATAGTACAGATGACTTTTGGAGGAATTATTCTTTCTACGACGACTTTGGTGGTTTTAAAGGGTAATGTATCTGCACAAAAAACACATAAAAATGACTTTTTACTCTGAAGACTTGTGAGTGTAAACTAAACTTTCATTAACTTTAATACTATACAATTGGACGCCAAAGTTTATGTTATTACAGTAATAGAAAACCAAACAAACTAGAAGAAATGGAGTAAATCATGTTCTATCAGACAGAACTTCTTTTGACGGACAGAAGTGTGCCAATCATTCCTTTTGTAACAAGCAGCTGAAAAGTTGTAGTTAATAGTAAGTTTGAGTTTATTCCATAAAACAAAAATGCAACAAACAAAAAAATGACAACATTGCACATCCTGAAAGATGACTGTGATTACCCACATTCTGAAAATGCTGAAACAATAAATTGTGCACCCCAGGAACTGATAAGGTACATATTAACATGCTAACATAAACTGATCAAAAAAGTTAGCGCACACAGTAATATGGGGTCAGTAATTTATGAAAGTTTCACAAAATGCAGTGTTCCAAATTCATTTTAAATTCACTGTTGCATTGACAGACCATGCATGTTCACAATGTTTAGTTGCGAATAGAAGTCTGTGCACTTGTTTTGCAGAGTTTAACAGATTTTAGCACCCTACACCAACAACAACGTTGTGATGCAGCACAAACTGGAAAAGGAGGCTTTTATGTCACAAGCAATAGAAATGTAGCAGCATTTGACTACAAAAGACTTCACAGTTCACTGACTAACAGCTCTGACGTTAGGACGGGGTCGACATATGATCAACAGACTTCCTTAATAGTATCAAGACACAAGACAAAAAAAAACATTCAACCTAGATTTTCATGAAAATACAGCAAAAAAGTGTGCTTTAACTTTTCCTTATCCCTTAATGACCCATAACTACTTCTGTCACAGTTTCCAAATAATATGTTTGTCTTTCCCAAGTAATTTATCATCATTATAATGTTTATGTGTTTATGTTTATGTTTACGCATTTGGCAGACGCTTTTTTCCAAAGCGACTTACAGGGGAAAACCAATTAAATCACTCAATCAATCAAATTTTATTTATATAGCGCCAGATCACAAAAAAGTTATCTCTTGACATTTTATATATAGAGTTGGTCAAAACCAGACTCTAAGTCAATTCTACAGAAACCCAACAGAATCTAATACAGTATAATAATACAGTATTATCCTCTGCATTTATCTTTTTTCAGTGTAAATCATGAATCTACCTATGTTTAATTCACTGATCATGTATATGTTCACAAAAGGTTATTATATTAAAACAGAGAAAAATGAGGAAAAGCAAAATATATCATTTACTGAACATAAAACAAGTGTCTCCATCCAGTGTCATTGACCCAACTCCATGGGTTTTACTGGTGAATCAATGTTGTAGAAGATGACAGTGTTTCTACGTTCACTACGGAGCCTCTGAACATCCAAATGGGTCATATCTGATGACCATGAAAAGATGATAAACTGTATTTTATACCAATTATTTACCTGTATTGATAGGATAAGTGGATCAACAGGTATTAAACAGTTTAAATGATAGATGGTTTTGGTCAACGGTGGATGTTTGAGTCTTTATGGGTTAAATACATATACCTATTACAGATGACTTATGGAACTTTTTAAATCATTTTATTTACCGAGGATATCCAATTTTATCCATTAGTCTTTCTCCAGCTCTTATTCCCTTTAATCAAATAGTCTTTTGTACAATTTTCCAGCTTTCTCTCTTCCCCTTCTTTCATGTCTGTCTATACACCAGTCGTGGAGTATGACTAGAGTGACTCAAGAGGATTGCTTGGTCACACATATTTTACAACCAGATGCTGAAAGCCATAAATCAAATGGTGCGTGTGTGTTCTTCTGTGTTAAGGTATTTTATTCAAAAGCATAAAAACACATGTGTGTGCACACACAGACATGCTCTGTGGGTGTTTTTCAAAATGTATTTATTCATACATTTCCCCGTGTGTGTGTCGTGAGTTTAAAGTGGAATTTATGAGAACACCCAGCATGTGACAACGCTGTCTGACACCTATAGGAAAGGAAAAGAGAGGAGGATAACTGGTTTACTGGAGTGGCAAGGTGTGTGCAGAGGTGGAACAAGTATAGAAATGAACAGAAAAGTAAAAGGTCTGGATTCAAAATATTACTTCAGTGAAAGTGCAGAGGTATTAAAAATTAAATGTGTTTAAATTACCTAAAGTACTTACAATGAAGAAAGACACATTTCACTGTGTCATAATATTAGAAAAAATTACAATATTATATTTACATTGTAGCTTGTTAAAGAACTTTTCAAAACCATCAGGCATATCAGTGCAGTCGAGTACTGAACCATATACGTGTTCATTTTCACATTTTCTTAATATAAAAAGTGACATGTGTTGTATGAGTGCTGGTATACAGTAGCATCAATTGAAATACTCAAGTAAAGTACAATAAAAGTACTTCAAATTTGAGTAAATGTATTTGGTTACACTATTTCCTATTATGTATGTTTTTTTTTTTTTTTTTTTTTTTTACTTCTGTTTATTCACGTTTTATGACAACTTTACAAACAGTAAACAAACAAACAAAAAAATCAGTCGGTAAAATTTAAATAATGATGCTACAAGTCTGGTTTATGTAATATATGCTTGTGCAATATCACTGGCACACTGAGGATTATGTGTGTTTTAATGTAAAGGAAAGAGTGAAAACACCAACACAGGCTATGCTCTTCTTTGTAATTATGGTTCAATACTAAAATTGTAAATCAATGCTAATCTACAATTTTTCATTTTATTGAGATAATACTTTTTAATCCTCTCCTGCTGAACAAAAATAGGAAAACTAGCTTTTTATGAGTTTTTCTGATTACAACAATTATTATTACGCCTAATCATCATTCTGGACTATTTCTTACTGCTATTTACTATTAAACTTTATAATCCAGCATTTTATCTTGATAATTTAAAGTGGCTGTAATGAATAATATTGTTAAATAACACAGGTATTAACACTGATGTCTTCACTTTAAGTATTTTCCTTCTCCTTTTTGTTGGTCCTTTGGATTGAAAACGTTGAGCACTATTGACAAACTGTTTTATTACCTTACAACGTTTTTCAGAGAACTGAGCTGCAATAAACATGTTGTATTTCCCAAACAAGGGTAAACATTTTTTTTTTTCCCTCTGAGCAGCGTCATGTGATTTCTGGTCTCTGTGAATGCTGTAGAGCTCAGTGTCGAGGGGAACAGGAATTTAGTGCCTCTGCAGGCAAGGATGACTCAACCGTTGGATTAATGACCGACTACTAAAGCACCACTAAAGTCCTCAGTGGGAGAGAAGAGTCACATCTCTTTCGTTCTCAAACACACACAAACGCACACAGCATAATGTCTTATTTAGTTACAACTAAAACCCCACAGCGGACGATGACTCAGACGCAGCAGAATGACTGTTAATACCCTCATTAGTCAGGTTTTCGCTTCAGAGCCAACACGGCTGAAGGGCTTACGAGTTATTTAGGGTATTCAACTCTTCCTCCGAAATAAAATGTGTGTGATTCCGCTAATGCCAGGTTAACCTAATGGCTGCTTTTTTAACCGAGGTTCTGAGTCATATTTGAATCTGTGTCATAAAGTGCTCATGGCCTTGCTGGTGCACTGGGGCTACCCTAACGCTTTAAAACACCTGCCCCAGCTTTATGTGAGAGTAGAGACACTTCCCATTGGTGTGTACGAGACAGAGTTAAACAGTTCTCAGACAAATGCAATAAAAGTTTATTTTGTTTATTTATTTAACAGACCTCTGCCTTGAATTTCACAGGTCCAGCTGCTCCCTTTGGATGCCACTCTTTTGATTGAATTTTGCTCCCTGGGTCAAACTAGTAGGTCTCGGTTTCATCCCTGGTGACACAGTGCTCATCTGAGAACGTTTTGACGGTCCCTTGTAAATAAGTAAGTAAAACACATTTATATAGCACTTATCACAAAGAAACCCAACAAGTGCTTTATACAGATTAAAAGACATAAGACAGCAACATACAACAAGAATACAAAGTGCAAAAACATAGAATATGAAATTCTGAAATACCCAATAAAATCAAGGAATATCCATAAAAGCAACAGAATAAAGGTGCGCCTTAAGATGTATGCATATGCGCTTTTAGGATAAATGCTGAAAAGAGAATGAGAAGAAGAGTGTGTGTAATCAAGCTACAGTGTTTGCCAACACTTGATTTTAGAGACCAAGTCTGCCAAATCATTAAGAAAACCTGACCTCGTCCAAAAAAAAAAAAAAAAAATCTGGATGCACACAAAACTCATCTGAACAAATCAATAAAAGATAATGAGTAACGTATTCTCTAATGACTGTATATTGACGTTTATTATTTTTAACTGATGGAAAAGAACATAAAGTACAGCATAATTACAGTCAAACATTTTGAAACATTCTTAAAAAATGCACAATTAAGCATATTTTACCCATAAACTGTTATTTATACTAAACATTAGGGCATTTGTAAAGTACTATAACGCAGGTGTTTTGCCGTCATTGCAACAGATGCAAATAAACTTTATAATATCCTAACAATCAGTGAAGATACAATGATTTAGCTGATTTTATATAACTACACTTTGACATTAACCTTATTAGTTGTCCTTGAATTAGCCTCATGACCTAAACAACCTGTTAAAACACAGTCAACTGCTTCTCCAGGCCTGTGTCGGACAGACTAACAGGTGGAGCTGTAATGTACAAGGGGAAACTCTGCTGGAGCCTTTTCACACTGTGTAAGCGATTTCCAGGTCAAACAGACGCATATGTGCAGAATGTTTTGCGCTAACACACCTCAACCATGCGGAAAAAATAGTGATGGAGAGGTCAAGACAATGATGTATGATAAGAATAAAGGGACAATATGGATGGGCTTTTACTGCTTTATGTTTTAACTGACTGAAAGATACGAACAAGAAGTAAAATAGGGAGATGGTGTCACAAGATCGCAAGATTTTAAGTATTAGTGTGGAATGAAAGTGTTACAAGGCTACACAAGAAATCTGTGTGAAAGTGTTTTGGAAAATAATAATAATAATAATGATCTGTGTGTGAACTCTCACAGTCAAGCTCCATGCACTTGACATTTAATTTGATGCGACTGATGGTCAAAGTAAGATTTTGCAAAATAACCTACAGATGGATTAAAGAAACACAAAACTTATTTATTCAGTTACCACCATTGTGTATCAATCATGTGACGTGTGTGTATAAATGATCAGAGGTGAAATAAAGGTTATGAATCTTTCAATGCTAGCCACTAATGTTTTGCTGTAGGATCAGTGTGTTTCCATAACACTCTGACAACGTGTGAGTGTTTTTTCTCCATCAATGTCCACCTACAGGTTTTGTTACAGGTTTCTGTGTGTCTTCATGTAAGCATGTCTGTGAGATGACTATGCGTGTGTATCTATATATATACAATATATGTATATTTATATGTGTGTGTAGATTTCCCTGTGCTGAAAAACCTGCATGCAGCTGCTCTGCCCCCTCCTCTTACTGGCCAGAATTTACAGTGGCTTTGGCTCCATGAAGTATTTACGAGCTTTCAAAACACCCACTCTCACACACACATGCGTTTCAGAAAGAAAGCCTTCCTAGAGTTCTCTTCCTGTAACGAAAATCCCACACACCCACCGCAAAACCTGCATATTCAGACTCAGCACCTTATAGGACTTGATAGTAAATGGATATGTGCTTTTGCAGACGTCATTTCTACTGATGATAGCCAACTCATCCTCTGCAGGGGTGGATGCCAAGAGAATGGTGTATGTATTAACCTTTAAACATTCCACTTGACTTACTTCCTCATGATGGACTTTCTGATGGACAGACCATCCTCCAGATCTGCCTCATTGGCCATGAACAGCAGCCTCTTGCCCGAGTGATCCACGCCCACAAAATCTCTCTGTTCAGCTGAAAAAACATTACAGAATATATCAAATACATAAGACAAACTCTTTGTGACAGGACAAATACTGAAGTACATACTGATATATAACGCTGTAACACAAGAGAAACAGTTACACAACCATATGTGATCTCATTCAGTGTTTGCTAATTCCCCCGCCCTCCAAAGGGGAGCAAGGGGTATTGTTTTTGGTTCAGTTTGTTTGCTTGTTTGTTTGTAAACACTGTACCAGGAAAACTGTTGGTTGAATTCATACCAAATTGGGTTTATAGATTGCCAGTGACCCAGAATAGATATCATTACATTTTGGGTAAAGTAGGTCAAAGTTCAACTTTTTTATAAATTTTTAAAATCTTTTTGTTTTCCCATTTATTAATGGGTGAAATTTTAAATGTCTATAAAAATATCAATTTTGCTTCAATCTACTTCAAACTTGACACATATATAGAGGTAACTGATATGCTGACATCAGCACAAGCATAGACATTATGACATCAGCTGGATCGATGTCAAAATAAGCTACAATATGTGCGAGGGGGTTGCTGTGCCTGGCACCACTTGTTTTCATGTTTTTCTTTGTTGTCTGTTACCTGTTTTTTTCTTGCCCTTCTGGCCTGGGACCGTCTCCGTGAACTCATAGGCTTTGCTCATTAACATGGCCATCGTTGCATTGTGGGCTCTGAAGAGATCGACTACTTCATGGAGAGCTACGTCTGTTATCAGGTCACAACTCACCACCAGGATGTCCGTCTGAAAGAAATGATGACAGAAAAAAAAAGTCAAACACTGATAGTAGATCTATTTTTTTTTCTTTTTACCTAATCCATTTATTCTACAGTCCTATAGAAAAACATAACTACAGTGACATTACTATGATTGTGTTACCATTTATGGAGATTTCTAGCCAGTGTTTGCATTTTTTTTTTTTTTTTTTACAAAATCTCCAGCCTGTGACCCAGGGAATGCAAGAAATAAAACTTTATGGGCAGGGTATGTTTATAAGGTGAGGTTTGCTCACTCATGACAGTCATCTCAGCATGCATGTAGACTATACATAAATCTACGTGGCGACAATGCTTCATATAAACACCTCAGGGTATGTACACTCGGACTGTGTCATTTTCAATATTCACAACAGAAATTATCTCACTGAGTAAGATTTTCAAACATGCACATACAGACACGCAAAGAAGAGAACGAAGGAATAATTGTTCTTGGTCAACTCTTCCAAGTTTAGCACTGCTTGTACAGAAGCCAAACCCACACACTTGTATACACACTTGTAGAGTCTGTGTTAAAGTCCCTTAAACTCTGCTGACAGAGAACAATAAATCCTGTCTTCTTTCCCCATTTTAATTTAAAAGAGGTATTAACAATGCTTCAGTATGAGACACTGCAGAATATTGAGCTATGTTTTGATGCTGTGCAAAAGAAAAAAAAATGGCTGCATACAAAAATGATGATGAGGTTAGTGTTTATTTTTTAGACTAAACTATAGATTGGTTTTCCCCTGTAAGTCGCTTTGGAAAAAAGCGTCTGCCAAATTCATAAACATAAACATAGATGTGTGTTGTTTAACAAGTATGAATTTAGTATGTATTCATCTCTGTTAGAACTGGGAATAAAGACCTGCCCACTGTCTGGATGCTCTCACACAATGTCTGTTGTCCATTTATTGTTATAAAGCACCATTATTGTTGTTTATTTACTGCATCAACAAACAGGAACACATTCATAATATGTAAAAACTTACTTGTTAGTTAAAATTCTGATTGACTGGCAATAAATCAGCAATAAAATGATTAAAAAATGTATTTTATTTCACCATTACATTATATAGATCTTTGATGTTTACATGTCTTAAATCATAAGGAACAGTTCCTGTTAAAACAGCTGGATTAAGTATTATGTTGAGACATATATTAAAAATAATAAATTTTATTTGCAATGCACTTTACATTTTTATCTAAAAACCTCAAAGTGCTACAAGCAGGATACAGTAAATACGATTAGAAGGGAAGTTAAGAAATAGAAAACAAGTAAGACAGATAAAAACAGTTAAAAAAAAACCAAAACAGTTAAAACATATGTCCTTAAAGTTAAAAACAAAAACTGACAGATAAGAAGACGACATTTTTTTTTGGATGCCTGTGTGTTTCCCTTAAAAATACAGTGAAAGTGTGCAAATTACATCAAGAGTACATCAAAACATGTTTGTATTCAAGTGTGGTTCATATTTCTATAAAAAGCTTTCAGTATGTGGCGCAGAAATAAGTTACTTCTTTCCTCTTTTTCCCTAAACAGGATAACACAGGATGATCTCTGGCTTTTCTACAAACAATGACAACACGCAAAAACTCAGAGAACAGAACACAACAAAAGGCACAAATGAAAGGAAAAAACTGAGATGCAAATCCTTCAATGCTAAAATAAGACATTAAGTAAATCTGACACACAACAGAGGGTCAATAACTATTTGTAGTAAAGTTAAGTACAAACTAATAGTGCACTGTTTGTGAATTCCACTGAGGTATCACTTACTACACGCTACCAGCAGCAATTACTAGGAGAGTAACATCAGTCGTTCAATCTAACGGTCTTTTAACTCTGCGGCACTCATGTTAGATTTCTTCATGTGTGTATGTGTGTTTACATTTGTGTGTCTGTCCAGGGATGTGAGCTGTCAGCATACAGACTAATCCCACCATTAGCAGCAGATGCCGTAATGTCGCAGGGCAGCAGGAAAACAGAGAGTAAGTGTGGAGGATGAGGAGGAGGAGGAGGGAGCAGGAAATGAGGAGAAGAATAGAAAAGAATCAATGGGGTAGTTGACAAAAAAAGAAAATAAGAGGTTCTGTCGCTCTCAAATACTGGTATCAAATAGCAATGGCATTTTTAATCATACCCACTGCTGGTGAATGTTGAGAAGTGGAGGAGACGGTGCTTTTAGAAGGGTCAAAGGTCATGTAGTTGACCTAGATGTAACTCAGAACATAACCTGGTCTGGACCTGGCGACAGGAAGCTGCCATGGCAAAACTGGAGGTGTCTGCAGCCCATCTACCAACACTGCGTCTCTGAGACCTTTCAACTCTCTTCTCCCTCTATCACACACATGTTCAGAAACAGAGCACACAAGTATGCATGAAAACACACACACACACACACACACAGACGAGATTCCCACACACACTCAGGCGACAGCAGAGTGGAGTCAGCTGGAGAGCCAGAGACACTTTGGCCTTTCAACAACCAAGATCTCTGGACAGGTCAGGACCACACACACGCACAAACACTCATCTCTGTGGTCGCTGAGCTCAGACTCCTGCAAACTCCTGCTCACACAGCCTCAACCTGTTTCAAACACACTCTGAAAATGACTTTGCATGTATGGACTCTTTTAATGGAACTAGATGATTAACAAACATCCATTTACAAATATCTAAAGTGTAAAACTGTGATAACATAGTGAGAGAATAAGCAAGAGAAAGACTTGTGAAAAATGTTTTAATGGATAATTTGTTATATGGTGATGGGGAGTGGGTGGGGGGTCATGAAGTTATACAATGTGTGTACTCTCAACTTTATGTTATAATTTATATGAACAAAACCCCTGTGAGATGTTCGTTTCCCTTGTCATTTACACTGCCACAACTGTGCCTCCCAGTATGAAAAATTTAATATTAGTACTGTTTATGAGGGTTGAACACTAGTCAATATACACTGTTGCAATAAGATGCAAAAAAAAAAAATTATTCTATCTCTTCTCATGAAATGATTGAGACGAAGTGATTTACTCATAATAATAATAATGATAATAATAATAATAATAATAATAATAATAATAATAATAATAATAATAATAATAATAATAATAATAAATTTTATTTGTAAGTGCCTTTCAGGACACCCAAGAACACTGTACAGCAGAGGATAAAACAGACAACGCATAAACTATAAAGAAGTAAACAAATAGAAAAAAGAAAAATTGCAATACATACAAATGAAAATGCAAAATGTAGGGTAAAACTTATGGTGGGTAAGCTATTCTGAAGATGTGCGTTTTGGGTTAGGATTTGAATGTGGGGAAAGAATCACTGTTTCGGATGGATGGTGGGCGGAAGTTCAAGAGCTCTTGATAGATAAAGTGTAATCATTGCATCAGGTCAAAGGTGATTATTACTGATGTGAATAAATAGGAATAAAAAGAGCAATGTGTCTGAAAACAAAATTATTCCTAACTTTATACACATCAGTGTATGAAAATACTTCAATTTCGATTCATTTTCTATTCAAATGCATGTCTATAGTCATTGCTTAACAACGATGCTTCATTTTGTGTAATTCTTAAACAATGAACACGAACCCTCCCTTATGAGTAGTGTTGTTTTGTTATTGTTCTGAGTTTCTCTTGCACATACCGTTCTTTTTTGTTTTTAAATAAAGAAAATTATTTATGAGTCATTGTGTTTTTGTTTGGTCTCGATGTCATGTCGGCAGAAACAAGTCCATTAAAATCACGTATGGTCCATAACAATGAAGTACGGATGAAAGCTTTAAAACCACAACAAACAAACTAAAACTGCTTTTTTTCCATGGGCAATTCACTCTAATTTGAATCACTAACAACACGTGTCACATCAACTATTTGTACAATACAATCAGTTATAGGTCCTACCTGTACAATCAGCTTATTACTTGATACTTGAACTCTGTTTCTGTATGACAGTAGTGCTTTTCACTTATCTGTCACTCTGTTTGGGACATGTTTTCATTCGTATTTTTATTGAAATGCACTTTTCAGTAGCTGCTATTCCAGTTTGATTGTGACTATACAGTACCAATAAAGGCTATATTACTTTAACTAATCTGAGTTTTGCCCATAATGATCATCCCTAATAACAAGTTAATTTCTGAAATTACTGAATAACTCCAACGACGTAAAGTGTCTTATAATCAAATCAATTTTTCATGACAATAATACAGTATGAACTACAGCAGGTCAGAGAAAAGATGGGAAAAGGAGGACGAAAAGCTTCACCTTAGTCTCTCCCTCGTCTCTTTTTCTCTCCTCACCTTTTGTCCTATGACTTACGAGCTGACTAACATACATACACCGAAGGTAAACCTTTCAATTGGCAGCTGCAATGTATATATAACATCTTTTAGCCTGCGTATATTCATTCTGCCAGATGATTAAGCCTAATAATAATAAAAAAATGTCAAAGAGGTTTTAGGCGCACAAAGCAAGAAGTGCATCTAAAAGGACTCCTTTCACTAGTCGGGCTTATTGTGAAAGACCTGAGCAATAATCAAGCATATCCGTCCACTTTTGTGTAACTTCTGTTTGAAGACTAAACAAAATAAAATATGCTGCTCGTAATCTCTCTTTTCAATAATCAAGAGGAATGACCTGCTCTGTTTAACCAGAGTGTACACTGATTCCTGTAAGTATTTTGTTTGATAGGTTACACCAAATCCCCTCATGGGAGGGTGTTTGTGTAAAGAGATGAGTGAGTGTGTATGTCTATACTGTACTCATGCATCAGTTTGACAGTTTGAGTGATTTCTGTGCTGGGATTTGGCAGGCCATGGTTACGGTTCTTCACTCATCACCCTCCTGTGTGTCAGTGTGTGTAACTCAATGCCTCTAATCTAGCTGGCTGCTCAAAGGATTAGGAACTCGGCTATCCTCAATGGGAGCATGCTGGAGCTAGTCCTGTTTAAGTGTGTGTGTGTGTGTGTGTGTATGTGTGTGTGTTAATGCATCTATTGAAGAACTCGTGAGCAAAGACAATATTACGAATCTGCACAGACTCATTCAAATGCCAAAGGAAAAAAAAATATTAAACTCACTTGTCGCAACAAATTTGGCATTTTAAGCTTTTGATGAATCTGTCTTCAAAAGAAAATTGTGAATTCACTGTCAAGAACACGATTATCTCTGCAATTGTCGTCTCACTATATGCGTTTGATGTGGGACACAGACCTAAGATGGCATTTTTTACATGTTTTTACAGAGCAATGCTTGCTTTTAATTTCCTTATCTTATCTTGATTGTTGACTCAAATTTGAATCCCAGTTAAATAATGTTACATATAAAAACACTGAAAGTTAAAATAAAAAGTGACCTCAATAGTATTTATTTATCTTAAATTCCAGTTATGTTTCCCATTGCAATAGAGTAAATTTGTTCAAAGTTCTGCGTGAAACATTCAGAAAACTGTTGAGCTGTAGTCAGCATCTTTTTGCTCATGCTTGTGTGTTAACAAGAAGTGGAAGACAAGTATTGAAGCTCACCGGAGAGGCATAAATGTCATGTCCCATCCATTTTCCTGGTATATCTGACCCAAGCCCTCTACTTAGGAATCAGCGTAGTGTGTGGCTGTTAAAGGCAACCGTGAAACTTGGAATCATTTTCATTTTTAGTTTTTGAGTTATGTTACGACCTGTTCACAAAAAAAAAAAAAAAAAAATCATACATATAAATTTCCCCACATAGTTTCACTTCAATAACTCAGCACAAAATGTACGAATCTGAAAACAGCTGAAAAGCTTGAGTATTCAATGAGTCATGACGAGTCCATTCCCAAGGATTACATACAAACTACAACGAAAAGCAAAAGCAAGCACTCGAAGTTGGGTCTTTGACAGCTTCACACTCCCTTGAAAAACTGAATTTCGCAAATATAAATGTTTCAGATATCTCCGTCCCACCCCTGAAACTGCAAAGGCACAGAGCAGACATTCAGTAATTATAGTATAAAATAAAGTTCTGTGTAAACTCAGTGATACTAATCCAACCCTATGGCAATCGATATTCAAACTGTAAACACAAGCAGTTTACTTTAAATACATCGACTGCTCTAAACTATACAAAACTATATCTATACAAATGTCTTCATGGTCACAGGAGGTCTGTTAGAGCCGTGGCATATACAGAGGGACAGCACATACCCTAATATACCCAAACACAAATGTTGCACAGATGTGCTTAACTACAGGATGAGAATAAATGGTGCACCGGGTAAACTGGCAGCACAGGGAGTTTGAGTCTTAACCATGACCTCATCTGTTTAGAGAGAATCGGATAAAGGGAGGGATGGAGGGATCAGCGGGCAGGATACAGAGGGGGTCTGGAAATTGGAATTGGGGGTCAGGGATAGTATGTCACCATGTGTAAATGTGAGGGCCTGTGTATGTCTGTGTGTATTTAAAAAAGGTGAAATGAGGCAGTTCAGCGGCCTTGGCCATCCGGGGGAGGGAGCAGCACGGATCAGTGGTCAACCAGCATTACACACAACGTCCACAATGACCTCCTCTGCAATCGTTAGATGAAGATTTTCCGTAATTTTTTAAGGATGTTGATATTATACAAAACAGTCCCTTTCAATATAAAATGCTGTCTTAAAGCACACTGTATTTATTTTAGCGTTGTTCTCTTACACCTCATATGAAAGCTTTTGTAGCCATTTCTCAAACAACTAAATAGGATTACATACTCATTATTTTTCGTAGGATGGATTTTAGGGATGCACCGATACCACTTTTTTCCAGACCGAGTACGAGTACTTACATTTGAGTACTTGCTGATACTGAGTACCGATACGAGTACTTAATAATCCTATTCCAGTTATTAGTTCCTTTAGTAAATGTTTTTTATTGTCGTTGTCATTAGTCTGACTGGAACAAAGGGCTGCTACTGACATTTAATATGTTGGAATGAGCGTTTCTCAATAAATCCAACACGGGGCGCCGCTCTGAATTAACCGTACTGAACAAATACCACGAAGAAGAGTAAAGTTTTTTGAAAAGAAGAAGAAGAAAGTCAGTAATAGCAAACACGGAAATGACAGTGGTAACACTAATGTGATACTAATATTGCAGCATTTTTGCAAGTAAGGTTTAAAAGCTTAGCTTCAGCAGGTAGAGAAAAGAGAATTGAGTGATAAATTTCATTTTCACTTCCGCTGGCGGCGGTCCGCACCGCTCTGTACTCCTGGTGGTATTCTCTGTCTGGATACGCATCCGCCAGCACCTGGAAACAGATGGAATGTACACAAAGGACGGACAGAACGCTGCGTCCGTATCTGTCTGTGTCTTTAACGTTACTTGCAGTCACTGTTACTTTTATCACCGTCATTTATTTTGAAAAATCTCCACACTCTTCACACTCCCCACACATTATTCCACCGCCGCAAACCTGCTGCACTGAACTGTGAATGCCACACAGCTGTAAGTGGTATCGGTGCATTTGTATCAGATATCTTTTTCGAGTACAAATACAAGTACACATACTGAGTATCGGAGCCGATGCCATATACTCGTATTGGAAGTGGTGCATCCCTAATGTATTTTGTTGTTATTTGACTAAAGCTGTGCATTTTTGCTATATTAGGTTACTAGAATATCTAGAAAACAACTCACACAAAAAAAAATCCTAACAGATAAACTGGCACAATTCCAACTGTGTAAAAAACCAGAAGACTCTTTAAAAAGCTCATTCTATTCAGGCTCATGTGGCACATTCTCTCCAGAGTGGAAGAGTTTCTCTGTTTCTACAGCCCAGGTGTTGTGTAAAAAACACTTTAGTTATTTTAACAGTAGGGGAAAGCCTGTTGGTAATGAGGCAGCCCCCTAATAGTTGACCAAGTATTCATCGATGAGAATAGCCCCAGCTGGCCAAGATTTGTAAGAGAAGTTGGTAGCAGGGAAAAAACAAAACTGAACGGTTAATAGTCGTGTTTCCATAAAATGTCAAACAAATATGAAGTTCATTTTTAAAAGTCACAAGTAAACAAATGACAGTTGCATGCATTTCCACAACCTGTTAAAACGAGGCTGTTTTGTGCTGTCAGAAGGGGGTGCTATAGGCGACATTACACATGGCTCTAATAAAAAGAAGAAAAAGCAGAGCTGCATTGAAGTGTTTCACCTACAATAACTAGAAGCACTCGGACAGCGCAGACCTCCGCCAAGGCTGATCAGTGGGCCCCCCGTGGGCCCCCCGTGGGCCCCCCCACCCCCGATCACCCCCAAAAGTTAATAATTTCTTCCTTATCCCATTTCCAACAAACCCTGAAAATTTCATCAAAATCTGTCCATAACTTTTTGAGTTATGTTGCACACTAACGGACAGACAAACAAACCTTGGCAAAAACATAACCTCCTTGGCGGAGGTAATTATAATATTTTTCTCATGGATGAAATGAATGAACAATTTCGTCTCCTCATCAGTGCACATTACCTGTTATACTAACAGACCTGTTTTCACATTTTATCAAAGTATGTGTGAAGACCCCGCAAACAAATGTTTTTGTCAGAAAGGCACATAGTACATCAAGGGAGCAATAAACTTTCCTGTTAAATTATGAATCTTGCTATTTCCACAAACATTTTCAAATGTAAATCTTTAAAAAGCTAATTAAATACATTTGGAAAACACACCTAGTGACTTAGCTTTGACCAAACATTATCATTTACAGGTTAATGTATGTAAATGAAATGGATATGTTAGGGTTGCGCGATTAATCGATTTTAAATTGAATCGGATTTTTTAATTAGGATGATTTTTTAAAAAGAGTAATCGCTAAATTGATTTCATCTCTCGTGTCACCGGGCCATGTTCCTCTGGTCTACCGTAGGCTCCTCCTTCTAAGTGTGAGAGCGGTCTTTCACAGAATTCCGTGTAATGACCACGGACCTTAAATCTGTGATGGCATCATAGAATCGCCTAAAATTCCGTGATGGGCCGACAGAAGTGATACCAATGTAAGCTGTGGTCCATGCATGGATCCCCCGATTCAAATATAACTGCATGGGGATCACTCCTCTTATGTGGTCCACGCACGCACGACTGATGCCTGTCCCTGACTTACATTAGTATCACTTCTGTGAGCCCATCACAGAATTTTCGGTGATTCCTTGATACCATCACAGATTTGAAGTAGGGAGCAGTGCGTTGCATTGTGGGCTGCACATGAAAACAACATGCCGACTTCTGTTGTCTTTTGTAGTTTTACCCAAAAATCATAAATTGAGTTTTTAGAGGAAAAAAATTGGGATTTTATTTTTGACCAAAATCATGCAGCCCTAGTATATATATATATGCATATGTATGTAATATAAATGTATTAATCATTTTCATTTCAGAAATACAAGCTGTAGGATCATTTGAGCAGGTAAAAGACAACCCCTAATGCAAACTTAGGAGGCAAAAAAATTAAAAAAACAAACAATAATCATTTGTCAAAGTCAACCACTGCATATTACCTCAAACATAAAAGTGGCCCAACATTAACCGTTTAGCACAGTTGTTAAATGCTCACTGCAGTACTTTTACAGTATATGCAGAATAAAATTGTATGACAAATAGTCAACTAATCACTGGGACTAACTACTGCTACAATAAAATCTTTTGTCATGGAAGCATTAGTTGGCAGGAATTGAATTTGACAAGCAGGATCTTGGCCAAATCCCAAAGTGGTTTATTATTAGTGCTCTGAACTCGACATAGACAAAAACACACACCTTGATCTTCTGCTGGATGTGTCTGAGAGCGTCTGCTGTACCCATGTCTCCATCTTCCTGGATACAAACCACATCCAGTTTCATCTTCACCTCATGCTTTATTTTAGGGTCTGCACTCATCATCTTCTGGACCTCTTTGGTAGTGATTACTATCACCTCTGGAAACACAATGACAGTTACGACATTTTAGAAAAACATTTTTATTTTGCAGAAAACTGGCCAAAACAATGGCGTGTCATAACCATCTGTGACTGTGAGAGGTCATCAGGACACAGACACTGTTAGTTAGACGTCTATTACAATAATTTATCCTAAACCATAAATGAAGCCAGGACTACTGCTTTGCTTTTTATAAACTTGCTTACAACATTACGAGACTAGTTTATGCATCTAAAATATTGCAGAGTCCGTCTGGTTTAATTACCCTTGTCTGCATAAAATGTGTTCTAGCGGGCATTTGTTCGCTATAGCTGTGTCAGCCTAGTAAAACCAAATTGCAGGGCTTTGGCTAGTTGGCAGCACACAGTAAATTTCTGGCCACACAGGATGATTATGTATAGAAAGGTAGTTTTATTTAGGGCAGTGAGGACCTACAGGCTTTTATAATAACAGGCCTGTTTACTGGCAAGAGCAGCGTACAGCAACAAATCCCTTTATAAGACCAGAGTTTCTGGACCTCATGTTTGCTGCACCACAAAAGGCAGAAATGTGGGCAGTGAAACTAGACAGGAAAAGCACACCTGACAACCACTGACGATAAGATAGTGTAAGTAACAGTTAAAAAAACAACGCAAATGTAAACTTTGTGGAATTTATACCTTTAAATGAGTAGCCTTGTGTTATATTTCTAAGCACTAAACAACACCACAACTACTGCGCAGAAATAGAATGGATAAGATCTAATATATGTTTGTTTGGGTTTTTTTTAAATTAAAATGAGTCTAGGATTGGCTAAAGTAAACAACAAAAATGACAAAAGATTATCATCTACTGATCAACACTTTGTCCAAAGACTTTATTACAATGATACTTCAGTTTCTGTCCCTATTTTATCACAGAGGAATGAAACAGCCAGTCTTTTCAGATATTCTATGGCTTTTTTTCTCATTCATTTACTATTTCTAAAAATAAGGGGAAAAAAAGGGCTGAAGGTTTAATTAAATTATCAATCATCGATACTGAAACATGGCACAATATCCAAACTGCAGGAGCTGCTGTTTTATCTTTTTGATGAACATAAAATATGTCACAATAAGATAATAAATTAAGCATGTGGTGCTACTAATGTGCCTACAATACGGATCATATTCTTCCTTACATGAATTCCAACATGACAGGTAAATAACCACAAAATCACATCTTTTTTTTTTTTTTAACGTTTTTTAGTGAATGCAAAATGCGATATTTGTCATTCCCACTAAAATCAGGATTGATACTTGTCAAAATAATCAAATTTCTTTGCTCTAGGATGAATGCTGTGGGGGTTAATCATTTAAAGTCATCCTTCCACATTGTACTCTTTTATTATCAAATAAGTCACATACTGTTCCCCAAGAGACATTGTATTTTACTTCTTATTTGGAAAAAAAAGAATACCTGTGTGCTCATGAAACACTTTCCCCTCCTTCCACTGACACACATTGCATCCACATTATATTAAGTAACTGTGGTTGGAGTAACTGTTGCACAGAAACATTGATAGGTTTGGTTGTATAGTAGATAAAACATGCAGGTTTTACCTTCAAATCCCACTCTCTCCAGCAGGTTGAGCGGGTACCATATAAGGGGTTTGTTGCCAACAGGTAACATTGCTTTAGGGGTGTTGTAGGTCAGGTCAGTCATACGGGAACCCCCTCCAGCTGCCATTAACACCGCCTGGAGCTCCATGATGTTCACTAGAAATGGGAGAAAGGAGGAAGGAAAATACAGCATTATATTATATAAAAAATATACATAGAGAGAGTATATAATAGTATTAAAGTGGTATACATACTGTAGGTAGCAAAGTATACAGTATATAGCAGTCAGCTTGTTTGTTGTAGCTCTAAGGCTGATATACAGTTTGTCTATATATCTAATGTGGATACACTTCTGTATAGTTGCTTTAGCTGAAATAGGGTATATAGCCCGATGAAAGTGCCTATAAGAAAACAATTACAAGCTTACAATATATAAGATCTGTACCATACAACACAGATGCAAAGAAACAGAGAAGATAAAGAAAATAAAATGTAATAAAACAGGGAGTAATAAAATAGGAAAACTAAAATAAAAAAAACAAAAAACAAAAACATAATAATTGTTAAGAGATTGGAATAGACATTATAATGTTGTACGTGAATGCTATGTTGTATTTTATTTTTTATTTTATGTTCTGTGGAAGAGTTAGGTGTCCAGCCTGGGCATGTGGGTGTCCTCCTACAAAAAGATATCATGTTTTTCAACAAGAAAATACAGGGTGGGGAAGCAAAATTTACAATGCACATTTAGTTGTTTTTTTTCTCAGCAGGCACTACATCAATTGTTTTGAAACCAAACATATATTGATGTCATAATCATACCTAACACTATTATCCATACCTTTTCAGAAACTCTTGCCCATATGAGTAATCAGGAAAGCAAACGTCAAAGAGTGTGTGATTTGCTGAATGCACTCGTCACACCAAAGGAGATTTCAAAAATAGTTGGAGTGCCCATAAAGACTGTTTATAATGTAAAGAAGAGAATGACTATGAGCAAAACTATTACGAGAAAGTCTGGAAGATACTATTAAAGAAGAATGGGAGAAGTTGTCACCCGAATATTTGAGGAACACTTGCGCAAGTTTCAGGAAGCGTGTGAAGGCAGTTATTGAGAAAGAAGGAGGACACAGAATAAAACATTTTCTATTATGTAAATTTTCTTGAGGCAAATAAATTCTCATGACTTTCAATAAACTAATTGGTCATACACTGTCTTTCAATCCCTGCCTCAAAATATTGTAAATTTTGCTTCCCCACCCTGTATAGAAGTGGTGTTACTCTTGACAACTTGGTAAATACATCAACTGAGGACCAGCAATATCCATTAGATCTGAAAGAAGGTCATCTTGTTGATTGTGATGAAGCCAAATTTATTTTACAACAATTTAGCCCAAAACAGGATGAATGCTATGCCTAAACCTGCCTAAAACATGTGTATTTTAAGAGCTATTTAAACTGAAGCACTGAGTCAGCTGATGTTTACAGTGAGTTTTGACTTTAGCACTGGAGCCAAAACCACCTCCCCTTTTTTTTTTAAAATCCCACTTAAGCAACAGATCCACTGATCTGGGTTGTCTCAGAGCAGTGGTCAGGAGTTCTAAAATGCAAATAGGAGGCAAATCATGGAGGGTAAATGTAATTCACTCTAGATTTGAGTGACATGACCTTGTCTGTCGGCTGCTGATGCAACATTGTTTAGTGGTAAAACAGTAAGACATCTGTATACCACAGATTGTCACTTCATACTCTTCTTGATGATGTATTTAACAGAATGTCATCCACTATTAACAATTAATTCATTATTTTTTAATTATTCTCTGTGCATTGTATTATATTATTAGATGTATGCCTATTGTTTTGCACTTTGTCTTCTCTTTGCTCTGTATATGCTGCAACAAATAATTTCCCCATCCTGGAATTTATAAAGTATTTCTGATGATTCTGAATCCTGGAAGAAAAGGTTCAACCCCATAATAGAAATAACAAATCCAACTCATCTAAAGATAATGATTAAAAATAAAATAAACAAACAAACAAATAAATAAATAAATAAAAAAGAGGAAAGATATTTTGTTTAATTTACATATTAAGACTTTAAATGCTTTGGGTCTTGTCTTTAGTTAATAAAATACCACAAAAGCTCAATCTTCAGAATAGTAACACAAGTTATGTTCCTGACAGTGACACTGCTCCTGCACGTTTACATACCCATACATCCAATAGCACAGGAACAGTGATTTTTTTGGTATATAATTCACAGAAACTATGAGTGTATCAATGTTTTATCTCACTGTATAGATGCAGATGAGGTCAGTTAACACATTAGGATCACTAGCTGTCAGTTGTAGCGGTAGGTTTATTACACGGACATTCGATTCGGGCAAACTCTTATCTGAATCCACGACATAAAACTGCAAATCCTAAACAGCCGAATGACTGAATGTTGAGTGAAAACATACCTGTCAGTTTCCGTTCGATCCCTTTAGATCGGCTTCCACTACAAATGACAGCGACGGTAACGCATGGAAGTAGTTGCTGTCAGTGTTGTTAGCACTTTGCTAACTGTTAGCACAGCGCAGAAAACTACACCGCCGCTTCAGTTCCAGCAGCAGCACAACTGGATTCGTTTTCCAAAAAATGAACACCGAGTCAAATAAATAGAAAGATTTAAAAACAGCATTACTTGTCAAACAGTTTGGTAGAGCCTGTGTAAGACAAGCTAACATCTGTAGTATGATGACACCTAGATGCCTTCAGCGAAATATGTCCGTGCGGAAAACTACTTCCTCCGAACTTCAGTTCCACATGTGGAGGATATGAACGGAGAAATAGTGGGATATGGTAGGTAGGAAACTATTTAGCACCCAGCAGTCTTCTGAAAATTGTCTTTCACAGTGGTGCTGCACGATTTGGTGAAAAACTTACGTTGAACTGACTGTGAATCATATTCTGGTGTTGCTTGGTTAAGCACAGACAACACTGGTCTACGAGTAAAATACCTTCAGAATAAAAGTAGTGAAATTTTACCAAGTTTGCGTCACTAACAAAGAAAACCAAACCAAAAATATTGGTTGACTGTAGTTTCCAAAATAGCCAAGATATAGAGAATTAATCAGAGACTTTATCATATACTTTGAAAGCACCTAACCAGCACTTTTGTCACTTCTGATTCATCTTATCAAAGTATGTAAGATTTAGCGCATTTAATCTGTGAGACAGATAATGTCTAAAAAACTGCAGATCAGTGTAACCAATCCTTTTCAAATGTGTACTTTTCCAAGTCATATAACAAACTCAAGTCAGAACATTACACATAGCATCACATTTCACATCTGTGCACACATTTCTACATAATGTTAGAATGTAAATGTTAGCCTGGACCTTTAAACTGCAGCCATTTCTATTTATATAATTGTACAGTTTTAATAATTATGTACCTCAAATTTACAGACTGCAACTAACAGTGATTTTATATGCATATCCTTTATTTTTAGTAATTCATTTATTGTGGTTATTGTTTATTCAAGGTAACTTAAAAATAGTTAGTTGCCCAATGGATAACTTTTTTCAGCAATGGTCCACAATCTAAATATAACCTGAAAGGGGCATTAAAAAGGATGAAATAAGTTTACAAGTGTACTAGAAACAAATGTAATTGTATCTTTTTTTTTTTTTTTTTTTAACCTCAATGTTTTTGCGTGACTGACTCAAGTATGGAATTTTTGTCCATTGCTGCAATCACATTATTACTATGAACCAAGGCAACAGCTTTGAATATACATGTTTTTTTTTTTTTTTTTTCTTTTGACCACGGAACACACTATTCCAAAGGTTCACACACATAAAAAGTGGTGTGAACAGATTAGCAGCCACCCAGCTACTCCTCCATTCTTCAAGCCTGAAAACTCCCAATTCACAGAGCTGAGACGTAACAGCAAATTGAGCTTGGGGAATGTGGCTTTGGTTTTGTTTGCTCTGGCCAGGAGATGAGCTTGACTGCTCGTTGCTGCTTGCTAGAAACCAGAAGAGTGAGCGAAAGGAGGGAAGAGGGAGAACGGGAAAGAGAGGCAGAGACAAACAAGCCTGTCTTTTGTTGTCTGAACGTCAACACACTAAAGTAAAAATAATAATGACTTGAGGATTGACATATTAAATTTCAAGCATGATTCAAGCATGTATTATTTTCAATAAATTATGTAGATCACATACAAAGACTAATGGGTGAAAAGCATATTTATTTAGGATTTTAATGAAAGCTACATCTGAAATTTGAAAGCATCATCTCACATTAACCCTTTCATGCGCAGTGGTCACTCCAGTGGACAGTTATTCTACAGCTGTTCTCTTGTATATTCATGGATTTTTGTTGTTCTTTTCGTTGTTGGTTTTTTTTTTTGTTTGTTTTGTTTTTTTTTAGACATATCTTTACTAAAGTTTTAAGACACTCCATATCTTTTCTGACATGAATTGGTATCATCATGTAGATCTCTCCTGAGCATAAACCCCCAGAATCACAAATCCTCCCCATAGTTTTCACACAATTTATCAGTAAATACATGTTTCTGTGCATCAAAAATTAAATGTGTGGTGTCCAGCTGCCAGTTTATGAAAAATAGGTTCATAAGAAATTGTTTTCATTATTAGTTTTTTTAATGTATTTTTTTTTTACATTTTTTAAAATTATTTTTATTTTATTTATTTATCTTTTTTTTTTTTTTTTTTTTTCCAGAAGAAAATTTTCAATCGCATTGTTTTTTTCATGCCTAAAGAGGAATAAAAACACTCAGGAAAAAAATTTTGAATAAGGTTCTCACAATTCATGCATGAAAGGGTTAAAACTGAAATGTCAAATATATTTAATTGGAACTTTTGTAGCATCACCTGTCCTAGTGTTTTAGATTTTAGACTCCTTCTTTGTAGGAGCACTGTGAGTATTGCCTTGTATTATAAAAATCTTATATGACAAATGTTAATGCTTTTGAAAGCATGAACTTACAAGAGTTCCTTTGTGTTTTCTGTTTTCCCTCATCACCCGTAAAGTTTACAAGGTGTTGTCAGTGTGCAGGTGGCATCCCCCTCTCTTCATAAAAATGGGGATCTGGCAAAAAAGTGAAGCTGCAATAAAAGTCAACCCGAAGCACTTGCACTCACAGAGATTACTGAATGTCTGGTTTTCTACACATCACTGATGTGTGTGAGACATTCCACACAACTAAACTGGGGGAATTTTGGCACTGGTGTGACTGACAAGACACAAATATGCCTGATAATTTAAAAAGATGGCTTTAGATGATAGTGTCTTCTTTTCTTTTCATAAGAAAGGCATGGCAGCAAACTCTGCTGTAGGTTTTTCTACTTAGAAAGACAATGCTGTAATCAGTTGCATATGGTTTTAAAGAGGGAGTGAGGGAAGTTAGCGGGCAGGGACACACTGCACTCTACTTTTTCTGTGGGAAATTAGGAGAACAGAAAAACAAGCTTAACATGAGAGTGCGAGACTTCACAGGCAATTGAAAGCCATTCACCCTTCTTATTTTGCATATTGTTAAATCCTGCCTAATTTGTCAAATAAAGACATCTATGCAACGACACAGAGAACACTTGAGCTCTTACAGAGAAAAGTGGAGATAGAAGCAGATTGAGATAAGCACACAAACAGACGCAAAGACAAGTGTATGGGTCTAGTCTCAGAGTGACTTGAAATGGAGCCCTATGATTTCCTCTGATTTGCTCCTTCCTCTTTGGCCTTGTTGCTGCGTCTTGTAAATCATTCTCAATTCACTGAAACAAGCCAGTTGGATTAGCTTGGTTTAGATCATAAACATTTGCAGCACGGACCACCCAGGGAGAGAGCAGAGCGGGGCGACCGACCCAGTGTGTATGTGGGCGTGTGTGTGTGTGTGTGTATACAGCCTCCCTCTACGTTTTAGAGGTGGGCACTGCAGCACATACACACTCAGATCTCATCTCACATATATGCATTTGCACACACACATACACTTATACCGTGGTTTGTGTTTGCGCCACTTCCAGGGCCAGTACACTGTGGGGCCCTCACCGCTGCTATGGAAACCAAAACAGGCCTGTTCACCCAAAGTCAAAGATTAACACACATACACTCACACACACACGCTCATAGATAAAGATGTCTGCCTTTATTGCTGCTTAACAACATTACATTCACTGGTTACTCTTAATAATTGTACTGATTGTTTTGTCCGTGTATTAAAGGTTTTGCTATTTGATAAAACTGACCAATAAACAATCATCCATTTGATATGTGAGACTTTATAAGATGTGTGTCTGGAGTAAAACCCCAAAAAACAAATTGGTCTTGCTCCTTTAGACCAGCTGTAAAATGTTAACCATTATAGGCCCAAACAACTGCGATACAAAGCATGTTTTCCAGAGACTTTGATAAATAAATGCATTTTTTCTCCTTTAAGTTTAACAGTCTGCATCACCAGACCTTGAAATTCATTCTTTTTCACTTGAGCACAGTTGGTGTAATTCTTCTCTTGTTTCCCTCCACATGCGAGAGGATTTCAGAGCCAAGCTGGTGTCAGAACCAGGAAATATCTGGGTTGGGTTTTGAGGAGCCAGAGTGGGAAAAGCTGGGCAACTCCCTGCTACAAGGCGCTGGCACGTTATACTATGAGCTGCTTGTCGAAGGTTGTGTCTGTTCGATCCTCTAACTGTGTTATCCTTTGTACCTGTTGTTTTATTCTATTTTTATCCGAACATATGGCTACCAAGATCATCTTTCGGTGTGTTCTTCTGAATTCATGGAAAACATCTAGCATTGTATTTATTGCAATAGGATCTTATGATACAAATCCTTAATCCATAAAGACCCAGTGCTACTTTTATGTCCGTTCCCACATTAATTTTTCTCTATATCTAACCTTTCTAAAGTGATTTATCACCATTGATTAAAATATTATCCTCCGTATTTTACATTTCTCACTGTGAATCATGTATTTTCCTATGTTTAATTTCTAGTATTTCATTTAGATGTTCATAAATCCCAAGGTTATTATATCTCATCAGAGACAACTGAAGAAAAAAATGACTTTTTCAGTAAACTGTATCATTAACTGAATATAAAACAAGTGCCTCCATCCACTGTCATTGATTCAACTCCATAGGTTTTACTGGTGAATCAATGTTGTAGAAGATGATGGTGTTACCACATTCACTACAGAGCCTCTGAGTGTCCAAATGGGTCATATTTGATGACCATGAAAAGATGACAAACTGTATTTTACTCCACTTATTTACATGGGTTGATACAATTATTGGATCAACAGGTATTAAACAGTTTAGATGAATAAATGACTTTGGACGCCAGTGGATATTTGGGTCTTTATGGGTTACTCAAAGTAATGTAATTCCTGCGTAATTGTATTATTCATGACAAACAGGTGTTTCAAAATGCCTCATATTAGGCTGTCTGATATTCAGGCTCTGCTGTTAGTGTCAATTGTGTATTAGTGTGGGAATCAGACTCACACAGTTTGATAGATGTAAGGAATTCAATGAAGAAGGAAGAGAAGGGAGAACACATTATGAGAGTGATTTGATGAAGAGACGAAGATGTACAAGCGTAACTGAGATAGGAAAATAGAGGAGAGGAATCTTGGAATCGTGGCTTGACCACACAGCAGCAGCAGCTTCCCGGACTTCAGTGTGTGTGTGTGTGCGTGTTTGTGTGTGTTTGTGTGTTTGACCACAGTGGTCGTGGGACCTCCCAGATAGTGGACAGTCGGTCAGACAGAAAGTGACCACAGAAAGACGCACACAGTCTTGTTGTACAGATAGATCAATATAGTGGATGCAAACTATAAACATGACATTATTTTCATTTCTAAGCTTCTTTTTATTATTATTATTATTATTATTATTATTATTATTATTATTATTATTTTTATTTATTTATTTATTTATTTATTTATTTTTTGGCAATATTATTTAAATCCATCATTTACAGTGAGTCACAACAGTAAAACTTGCTGACCTGCTCAGTACATCATAGTATTGCTGATATTATTATCTGTTGGAGTCTGCTTTTGTTATGCAATAAAACAAGCATTTATTTTAGTTATTATTTTCTGTGTCAAAATCTTGATAATGATACTGCCAAGGCAAAACAAAATTAACTGGAGAATCAAAATGCCAGTAAATGAGATGTTATTATGAAGCACGAAGTGGAAAAAACCTCTGAAACCCTAAAAGAAAGTCTTCTTTTGGGTCTAGCATCAGAGAGTTAAGACCCTTCAATAAATCACCTCTGTCTCCTTTTGAAATGTTTCATGGGTAAGCAATGACTCAGCAATGGGTTTCGTTCATTTTATATATAAACCTGTCCTGTTTTATGGACAACACACCCAAAATATTTGGTCATGTTTGATCTCTTTCTATCTGGTGGCCTACATGTGCAGTTAAACTTTCCTTCTCGTTCAGCAAAAACACTGAGCGCACACGTACGTACGCACACAGAGACTCGCATTTGTGCGCGTACGTATACACGCGTACAAAAAAAATCTTCTTTTCAACCGAAATAAATGTTTATAGCATTCCAAACATTTTGTGTGTGAGACAGTATGTGTGGTCCTGTCTGCACCTAGCATGAGGTTTGAGGTTAAGGTGTTTGTCTGCTGATGTGTGAGCTGAGTGTGTGTGCGTGTGTGTGTGATGTGTGTGCGTGTGTGTGTGTGTGTTAAAAAAGAGAGAGACAGAGAAGATGGGATGACCTGAGGAACACCCATGTCTACCTCTGAAAAGTTAGTCTCTTTAAAGGAGAAAGACATTGAAAAAGGAATTGAAAAGTGGTGTTAGTGGATTTGATGTGTTTGGACACTGTGACAAAGTGCTTAGAACACACTTGAGGTGCTTATGGTCGACAAAATGTGTTTTAGAAGAGAAGCGTGTAAAAAACAAAGTAATAAATTTAACAAATTTTTTCAGAGTGACAGTACAAAATAGTGGCAACAATCAGAACTGTTTTTATAGAAACAATAGAGAAAATTATACAAATTTAGGGATAAAAAAATAGAAAAGAAAAGGTATTTCTTCATGCTTCTCAGGCTTTGTATCTCTACTGTTGATGTTCATGTACAATATATTTATGCTTTGTTATTACTTTGAAACCTGGTTAACTGTGCATCTGCCTATTAGAACTGTCAATGCGTCTTTACTGATTAAATAAAAGTTTAAAAAGTTTGTCATTAGTTCTACACACCAATATAAAGTAAATTAAGTTTATTCATGTAACACTTTTCACAGACAAAAGTTCCACACAAGAGACAAAATACAGCATCAAAGACAAGCACACATAATAAAAACATATTTTTATTATTGAAAGTTTGTTACCCATCATTTCTTACCAACTCTTATGGGCATGAGTAAACCCAAAGTGAACCATGTGACCAGTTTTCCCTTCACTGGAAGCATTTATCGTAAACTCTACCGCAACTACAGCTACGAGGCCACTGACAGACACGAACATTCACAAATCCGACGGACGGAATTTAAGATGTGGACATCATATAAGAACCGTATAGGGCCATATATGGAGAATGTTTTCCTGTTTAGTGAATATAAAACAGTTTCATGCTGTAAAGCAATAATAACCCTGCATCTGTAACAGTAAAGCCATTCACTAACAAACAGCAACACCTTTCCAGAGTTTTACAAATCTCTGTTATTTCCCCAAAGGACTGTTACTCCAGGCTCTATAAAATGTGTGGAAACAGTTGTTTGCAGTTAGAGACCATTATACCAGTAAATGCCACTACAAACACACATACATGTGGGCATATTCGCATGCACAAGACCACACACACTTAATGCAAAGACACATAACTTATTACAAATGATACAACTGGTATAACAAATGATACAAGTACACCGCTCAGCTACCCCAGCTGCTTGTGCCAACATGTGATCCAAAGTGTGTAACATAATTTGAAGACTTTACGCCAGGGGTGTCAAACATACGGCCCGGGGGCCAAATGCCCGCCAAAGGGTCCAGTTCGGCCCCTGGGATGTTTTTGCCAAGTGCTAAAATTCCACAGTCTTGAACTGAATTAAGCAAAAAAAAATAAATAAATAAATAAAAAATAGCTTGAATCGAGGAAAAAATCTTGAATTAAGCCAAAAAAAAAAAAATCTTCAATTAAGCCAAAAAAAATCTCAAATTTAGCAAAAAATCTTGAATTAAGCCAGCAAAAATCTTCAATTAACTTTAAAAAAAATCTTGAATTAAGCCAAAAAAAATCTTCAATTAAGTTAAAAAAAAAAATCTTGAATTAAGCCAAAAAAATCTTCAATTAAGTTAAAAAAAAAAAAACCAAAAACTTGAATTAAGCCAAAAAAAATCTTCAATTAAGTTAAAAAAATATATATATATCTTGAATTAAGCCAAAAAGAAAAATCTTCAGTTAAGTAAAAAAAAATCTTGAATTAAGACAAAAAAACTCAAATTAAGCAAAAAATCTTGAATTAAGCCAGCAAAAATCTTCAATTAAGTTAAAAAAAAAGATGTTGAATTAAGCCAAAAAAAATCTTCAATTCAATTTAAAAAATCTTGAATTAAGCCAAAAAAAATCTTCAGTTAAGTTAAAAAAAATCTTGAATTAAGCTAAAAAAAAATCTTCAATTAAGTTAAAAAAAAAAACTTGAATTAAGCCAAAAAAAAATCTTTAAATAAGTAAAAAAAAAAAAAAATCTTGAATTAAGCCAAAAAGAAAAATCTTCAGTTAAGTTAAAAAACAATCTTGAATTCAGCCCAAAAAATCTTCAGTTAAATTTAAAAAAAAAACAACTTGAATTAAGCCAAAAAAAATCTTCAATTAAGTTAAAAAAATTAAAAAAAATCTTGAATTAAGCCAAAAAGAAAAATCTTCAATTAAATAAAAAAAATCTTGAATTAAGACAAAAAAAAAAAAAATCTAGAATTAACAACAAGTATTTTTCTTTGTTTTAGTGCAAAAAACCCCCATTAAATTATGAAAATGTTAACATTTACAAACTATCCTGTAACACTAAAATGTGAATAACCTGAACAAATATGAACAACCTGAAATGTCTAAAGAAAATTAAGCACAATTTTAATAATTTTTCTCCCTGTTCCTCAGTGTTTAGTGTCTTTGTAGATCTGATGCATAATGCACATGTAGAAATGATAAGTTGAGGAATAATATTGTTGAAATTGCACTAAATTTTCATATGTTTTTTTTAATTGAAATTTCACTTTTTTCAGGTTTTTTTTTTTTTTTTTTTTTGATCGTTTATAAAAATAAGTATTTTCATAATTTAATGGGTTTTTTTTTACACTAAAACAAAGACAAAAATTTGGAGTTGTCATTATTTATAGGTTATTATGTTATTATTTTACTGGTCCGGCCCACTTCAGATCAAATTTAGCTGAATATGGCCCCTGAACTAAAATGAGTTTGACACCCCTGCTTTACGCTCTTTCACATTCTATTCATTTGAAGCTAAAAGGTGTACGTTTCTGAATATTTGTTGATGCTACAAATTAATTAGCGATGCCAAACATGTGTTTTCTGATTATTTAGCTTATTTTTGTGTGCATGTCGGTGATTGCTAGTGTGTGTTCCTATCCACATCTGCATTCCTTAGGTTATTAGTTAATCAGATGCAATTTTAATCATGATATTCTGATGGGAAAATAAATAGTTTGAGCAACGTGGGCTTTGAGATATGGAGTGAATGTAGCTGTAGCTGTCAGTTTTTCTGTACTAAACACATTGAATTGGCCCAGTTTTTTAACACACAGTTTGGTTTGTAGCTCTTCTAACGATGAGAGACAAAGGGAGGAAAGAACAACATCTAAATGAGTGCTTGGTTCTTGTGAGAAATAGTGCCACTTTCTGTAAAGGTGGGGGGGACTAGTCTCATTTTAAGGCTTAAGGAAAAGACAGTGCATATGCCTGCACATACACACACACATACACACATACACATCTGGTCCAGATGTTGGGAGGATTTTGTTTCAGTAAAGGTAGTGCAGCCTCACATCGGAGAGAAGATAAATCACAGCCCCTGGACAGCAGTGAAGACACTTTTAGAGGCCTTCGTAAACCCACCGCATGCACTTTGTTCCCATATGGCAATATTCACAGATGCTGTTTGGAATGACACTCATACACACAGCAGAAGGACGCGAGTAGTACACATGGCCAATTATTTTCAATGCTACCCATCAAATTTTATTTTCTTCTCTGAGGGAGAATATGAAATAGAAATGCTGCACCACATTAAAACACAACATAGGTCTGAGAGTTTTTCTAAAAGTCACAAATACAACAGAAGTGACAAACATGTAATTTGTTATACACTACCGGTCAAAAGTTTTAGAGCAGCCCAATTTTTCCAGTTTTGTATTGAAATTCCAGCAGTTCAAGTCCAATGAGCAGCTTGAAATGGTACAAAGGTAAGTGGTGAACTGCCAGAGGTAAAAAAAAAAAAAAAAAAAAAAAAAGGTAAGGTTAAACAAAACTGAAAAATAATGTACATGTCAGAATTATGCAAAAAGGCGAACAACAAATGGGTTAACAACTTAAAGCAGTTCTGCAGCAATGAAGGTTGATCAAGCCTCGAAAGTTGGTTGACTCTCGGAAATTTGTCTTCTGATTCTGTTGTGTCTTTGGGTCTGCCAGACCTCTTCCTGTCAGCATTTCCCCCAGTTTCTGAATGCCTTTGGATGGTGAAGGAAACTGGACTTACTGACACCTTGACTTTCTTGGCAATTTCTCTGCAGGACAGACCAACATTTTTAAGTGTTATGATGGTCTGTCTCTCTTCTATCGCTAATTGCCTTTTCAGTAACACACTACTTTGTGCAGTCCAATACTGTTCAATTAATGCAGTCACAACGGTATGGTACCAAAGTGTGTTCCAACACTACTTTTATGCAGACAGAGGAGGTTGGAAGTAATTCAGAAACGTTGGGACACCTGTAGGAATTGGTAGCACCAACTTCCAGGCTTGATCAACCTCCATTGCTGCAGAACTGCTTTAAGTTGTTAACCCATTTCTTGTTCGCCTTTTTGTATAATTCTGAAATGTACATTATTTTTCAGTTTTGTTTAACCTTACCTTTTTTTTTCTTCCTCTGGCAGTTCACTGCTTACCTTTGTATCATTTCAAGCTGTTCATTGGACTTGAACTGCTGGAATTTCAATACAAAACTGGAAAAATTGGGGTGTTCTAAAACTTTTATAGTGTATGTGCCACACTACTGGCAGACCATCTACAAGTGGGTTGCAGACCTTAGAGTGGTTTCTGTACTTCTAGAGCCACATCATTACAAAATATAGCTTTATATCCTGTTTTTATTGAAAGCACATTTGGTTTGTCTGTTACTGTTTGATTTACTTATTAAGTTTTTCATCACCTGGCACTTGGACTTGGATTTTGCTACATCATAGATCCAAACAAGGTCTCAGCGGTGATGAGACAAACATTTGTATGGAAGTGTACACAGTAACTACTGTGGCTGTCTGTGGGTTTCTGTTTAAGTCATTATTTAAAATGAAGTGTAACCACAAAGCCATTTGAATGAGGTGCATGACAGTAATTATTATAGCAAATTATTTGTAATTTAATAGCACTTGGAATGTGAATCAGTTGTGAAAGATTAATAAAAGGGAAAGATTTTTATGTTGAAATATGTTGATTAACCCTTTCATGCACGAATGATGAGAACCTTAATCAAGATTTTTTTCCTGAGTGTTTTTATTTCTCTTTAGGCATGAAAAAAACCCAATGCAATTGAAAATTTTCTTATGAAAAATAAATAAATAAATAAATAAATAAACAAAAACTATATAAAAAAACAAAAAATAAAGTAAAAAAAAGACATACAACTACTACTACTACTACTACTAATAAAAATGATCTTATGAACCTATTTTACATGAATTTGCAAAAATGTCCATTCAGCTGGACACCTTGCATTTAATTTTTGAAATGAAGAAACATGTATTTACAGATGAATTGTGTGAAAACTGAGGGGCTTGTAGTTCTGGGGGTGAGAGTATGCTCAAGGGAGATCAATACAATATTACCAATTCATGTCAGAAAAGCTATGTAGTGTCTTAAAACTTTAATAAAGATATAGGCAAAAACAAACAAACAAAAAAATCCAAGAATACGTAAAAGAACAGCGGTAGAATAGCTGTCCACTGTAGTGACCAGTATACATGAAAGGGTTAAATGATTCTCTCAGGTTTGTGGCGTAGCAATGTGATATTTTTACCTGAAAGTGCAATGTATAAACTTGAGCTTTGCCTCCCAGATGTTCCATAGTCTGATACATGGGTATACAATTGGACAAACAGACCCCAAGTTGTTAATTGCTTTACCATTTTGGTGTGATCAAAAGTAAGTGACATCCTTTTATGTATTTTTCCACACTATCGGTACTTGCAGGTGCTGACATATCACTCCTTCTACTGAATATTAGTTTATAGGAGACACCATAGTGGACCAGGCTCAGGTTTTCATTCATGTGGCCGACTCAGACTCACCATTGTGGTTTGGTGACTGGCAGCAGTTTCCTGGTTTTGACCACTAATATAGTTGTTCCTCCTCATCTTGATATGCAGCCTTTTGTGCAGTGGAGGGGTCATTAATCATATCTTCAAATGTGGTTATTCACACACGTGCACACTCATACACACAGCTCCTACGTAGCTTAGTCTAATGCAAAAAAAAAAGGAGTTATTTCCACATATAGTCATTTCAGTGTATTTTTAAGGAGTACATTATAATTAAGACAATGAGAGAATTACGTCACTGAACTTTTCTCAAGATTATAATGATATAACATGTCACATACGCAGTGGATGCTAATTTTAATCCTATGTCAAGTACAACAAGAATTTATTTTTACTTCTCCCTTAATTCTGCCCAAATTGAACCTAAGGGTGAGAACTTTTGGTAACACTTTACTCATTCTCTCTACCACTGATGAAAGTGTGAAGTTACATTTTCAGAGGTGAGGGACACTTAAAGTCTTGGTAGAGCCAGTGAATGATCCCCATCTGCTGGTCCAGGGTAGGTACTGACAGTCACTGGTACTGACTCAAAAGAAAATAGTCAGACTGATCTCAATTCTCAGTCCTTACAGACAGGATGGAAGTAAAGCTCAGATGCAGCTTTATGTATTTTTTATTATATCATAACATATGTACATACTGTAATATTGTAATAACTGTCAGATGAGGATGAGATGAAATGTGTTTAAGTTTTAGGAAATGTAATGAAGCAAAAAATATTTCATTGAAAATTAGTTTTCAGTCCTGAGTCAGACCTCTTGTAGTTCAACTAAAGATTTATTTATTTATTTATTTTTAATAATTTTCCAGTAACTCATTGCCTTGGGGGTTGTACTGATATAGCACCATTTGCAGGAAAAAGATTTGCATTAATTTTCTGTGTACTTCCTATTTTCCGAATTCTGAATTATGAAGAACTGAAAGAGAAGAGTCACATCGTATTTGGAGTATCAGCTGCTAAACAACCCTTAAATACACACAACACTAGCTTTCAGTAATGATTTAGTTTCAACAAATTAATGCACACCTTCAATGTACAAAATGTTTGAATTAGCCTGCAGCAAAAGAAAAGCTCACTGGCTAATTATTAAAACGTGTGTCCTGTCTGCTCCAAGGGGGATTTTCTCTGGACATGATGTGACTGACCTTGTTGCTTTCAACCCATTCACACTCCTGCCTTGCTTCACTGGTGGATGTCACAGTGTCACCCACAGGGATGAGGGAGAAAGAGAAAGAGAGAGATGGTTGGTAGACATTCCTGCACTGGCTGCTGCTTACAAGTTCGGCATAAACCACACACACAATACCCTCCTCCCTCCAAACACACACACACACAAACACACACACACACACACACACACACACAAACACACACACACACACACACACACACACACACACACACACACACACACACACACAGCAAGTCATAGCATCCTCACGTAGATCCCTGGCAAAGCCAAAGCGATGCAACTGCTGCTCCATTGTCAAACTCCTTAACTCCCTCCCTCCTTCGACCACTCTTTCTCCTTACCCCCTCCCTATCTCTACCCCAATCCCTGTTTGCTGGCCCCACTCTTTTCTCCTGGTTGTCATGGAGATGGCTAACAAAGCCATCACTTTTACCAATTTCCTCAGAGACAGGTGCTGGCACAATGACTGCTTCCTCGCCGGCTGAAAGGGGAAGGGGCAAGAGGGGTCCATGGGAACTCCAGGCGGACACTCTGAGGGCTGTCCAAGTGTCCTCCTCCCCGGGCCCTGCCGAGAAAAGAAGGCTAATTTGTTGTCCCTGTTTTCCCAGGGAGGGGGGATGCAGGAGGAAGGAGGTGGGGAGATGAGGCTGGGGGGTGGAAGGAGGGCGAGCGAGTAAGACAGAATAAGATGGAGAAAGAGAGAGAGAGAGAGGGAGTGTATGCAGAGGGGTGTCCACCAGTTTTCAAAACAGACCGCCTAATATCGGTCTCTTCTCGCTTTCTCCTGCCAATGGGTGGTGAGGTCCTTCTTTCTCCTCTTGTTCCTTTATCTCATCTCGTCTCTCCCATTCTGCTTCTACAACTCTTTGGGCGTGGAAACAATGGCGAGTCATGGCATCATGACTGCAAGATGTTTCAATTTAGCTTTCAGCAAGCAGTCACTTTCCTCTCAGTGTGGGGCTGTGTGTCTGTGTCTGTACTTGGATTTTAATGTTTAGTGACAAATGAGCTGAGCCGTTCTTCAGCAAAATGGTTTCTTTTTCTTCCTCTCCATTTAGCTGACTAGAAAATCAAATCAGATAAAGTTACACCAGCCTGTGAAACAAAGTAAAGTATACTGACTTAAAAAAAATATTTATCACACTGGAAGAAAAATCCATGGCACTCTCTTTAAACATTAAAATGCCTTTCTTACCATGGCATTGTCATATCTAGACCTAAAAAACACTTCAATGCATTTCAGCTTCAAGTCTTCATCAGGAAGTCAAAGAGGAGCCTGAAAAACTGTAGGTTCTTATATAGTAGGGTCTAACCAATAGGAACATGTCATGGTAATAAAGGCATTTTAATGTTTAAAGAGAGTGCCTCGGATTTTTCTTCCAGTGTGATAAATACTTTTTGAATCCCTTTTTCCAAAGAGCACCTCGAACAAACTCTTTTTTGGTCCAAGAAGCATTCCTTCCCAAAAATTTTTGATATTGACTTAAATGTAGACTTGCCTTTTTGACATTACAGATGTGACAAGGATACAAACATCTGGATACTCATTTAACCTTCTGAATAATATATGTAAATGAAGTTCTGAGGTAGATTTTCACATCTCTGCTTGATAAGCTGATGTTTCCTTTGTTTACAGGTTGCATTCAGAGCCTCGCTGACACTTTGAAAGAGAGGGATGTCTGTTGGCACAGCTACAAAGTATTTATTGACCCTCTGAGGAGAAAAGCCATGGTCTTTCAGTTTACAGGAGGTGAATGTGCGTGTACGTGTTAACATGTGTGTCTATGCGTCTGCTCATGCCATTTTGCATGTGTATGTGTGGGTTTGTGTATGCAGATGTAGGAGCCGCCGTTTGAATAGACCATACAAACTGCTTTGTTGGTGGCACAAAACTTTTTGAAACAGCATGTAAAGCACTTACCTTGTCTAAAGGGCATGCCATTCAGCCCTAACGGCTGTTATACTGCGCTCTGTGTCAGAGTGTGTGTGTGCAAAGTTTTATTCAGGGATCTGCAACAGACTAGTGGCATATCCAGGCTGTTTCTATACCTCTTACCCTGTGTATGCATGTTCCCTTTATGAATTTTATAGTAGGTACTGGAGGGTCAGCAAGTTTTACTGTGAAATAATAGTTGATCTTCTTTTATTACTTTTTATTTATATTTTATTATATATTTATGTTCCTGCATCCCCCCAAAGGATTAAGTAGTGACAGAAGAATGAAGGAATCAATCAATTACGTTTGTGGCTCATTTCAGAATTGCGGGTACATTTCACATGGAAACAGAAAACAAAAATTGGGAGTGTTTTTTTTTTTTTTCATGAAACTTTTGTATTTCATAGAACACACTTTAAATTTAACTTTTCTAGTATTTGCTGAGCTTAAACCTGTAACATTTAAAACTTTTAATATGAAAAACAATGTAGTTGCAGAAAAATCTGTCAACTCTGTTGCAGAGAAATTGGGTAGAATACATAAAATTAACAAATGTCAAACAATTTAAAGAATTGTTTTTCCTTAGAGATACTGTGTCTCTAAATCCATCAAGTAAATTTTTGGTCTGATTAGATAAAAACTTTTTGTTTTGGAGTAAAAATATCAACACATTTAATTGACATGTTGCCGCGAGGGCGTGCATTTTCTGTAAACATACCTGTAAAAATGAATAAAATACTTTGAAATTTCATTTAGGAAGAATGGTAGTTAGGGCACAGCTTGCAATAAGTTTGTTAATGATAAAACATATTTGATAATAATTTTTTAAAGCAAAACCTTAAACAAACAGAGTTGACATTTATGTTAACGGAGTTGACATGAATAACAGAGTTGACCACCCATAGTTAAAACCAACAACAATAACATTTCTGCCTGACTCTGAAACCTTTAAAAACATTTAAAAATGTAGAAAGGATTTTAAGTATCTTTCCTGACACAATACGTGATATCATATGACGCATTCACTCTTCTTTAGTTTCTTGGTATTTTTGTAATATTCTATATCAGCACATCATGAAAAAATAGGACCAATGGCCCTGTAGTTTACCAGCCAAATGAAAAGCTTTGGGAAATGTATCCAGATGCCATTTATTATCACCCAGTTATGTGTATTTATTATATTACAGAAATAGCCCATGTTTTGGTCATATTCCAATCAGATCTGTAAAAAATTCAAATTCCGACTTGATATCATTGATACTGATTTATTGTATCAATCCACTTCCTATCTGTTATAATGGGAAAATTTTTCAAAGTCGCACCAAATCCAGAATCAGATCCAGATCCAAATAATTTCACTAACTTTGGTTGACATCATCATAAAGAAGCTGAATGCCAAGTTTGAAGTCAATCGGAATTGTAGTTTCAGAGAAGAAGACGATTGAAATTTTTGTAACAGACAACAGACGACAGATGACGACGACGCCGGATGCCGCATGACGACAATAGCTTATGGCCGGTAAGCTAAAAATAGGACCAATGGCCCTGTAGCTTACCGGCACTTCCTATGTCTTATAATGGGGAAATTTTTCAAAGTCACACCAAATCCAGAAACAGAGCCGGATCCAAATAATTTCACTAAGTTTTGTTGACATCATCATAAAGAAGCTGTATACCAAGTTTGAAGTCAATTGGAATTGTAGTTTCGGAGAAGACGACGATTGAAATTTTTGTCGACAGACGACGACAGACGACGACAGACGACGACAGATGATGACGACGACGGAGGCCGCATGACGACAATAGCTTACAGCCTATCGGCCGGTAAGCTACAAAAGAGTTTTTTGAACCACTGCAGGAAGTTTATGTCTTCGTATTTGTTTCTGCATTTTTGATCAAGGGGAATCGGACACATGTGACAGTCTCTGGAGGCATTCTTGGTATTTTCTTACAGCGGTTGTTTTCTTTGTCAGCAAAAACTTTAATACACTACATCATTGCAAATACTTTGTAGATATCTTTAAATTTTATACTTAAATCTTTATACTTTAAGAACGTTTATTTCCTTCCTCTCTTTCTTTTGCATTGTTTTTTTTTTTTTTTTGCATATTGCTGCTGTATACTATTAAATTTGCCAATGGTGGGATCAATAAAGTCTTGTCTTGTCTTGTCTTATCTTATCTTATCTTATCTTATCTTATCTTATCTTATCTTATCTTATCTTATCTTATCTTATCTTATCTTATCTTATCTTATCAGTCAGAAGTTTGGACATTTTCATGACTATTTACATTGTAGATTCTCACTGAAGGTATCAAAACTATGAATGAACTCATATGGAATTATGTAGTTAAAAAAAAGTGTGTCATGACTCAAAACAAGTTTATATTTTAAATTCAGCAAAATAACCATCCTTTGCTTTGATTATTGCTTTGCACATTCTTGGCATTCTTTCAAAGAGCTTCATGAGGTAGTCACCTGAAATGGTTTCCAGTCTTGAAGGAATTCCCAGTGATGCTGAGCACTTGTTGGTCATCTGTGGTTCATCTCATGTCATTTAAATGAAAAGGTGAGTCCAAACTTTTGACAGGTAATGTATATTTATATTACAGATAAATTATTAAACAGAAGACAGAATTAGGGCTGGGTATTATTTAAAAAAAAATTTGATATCAAACTATTTACCAGTGTTTAAATGGTTTAGCTGAACTTGTCTGTTTCAGCGACTACCCTGGCATCTTTTCATTCAAAGTAGTTTTACAGCATGAGTAAATTAAACAAACAACTCAGATAAGAAAAGGTAAGGGTGGTATGAAAAATGCAAATCAAAACGGAAAGCAGTGACATTAAGATTTGCATTCAATGTATTTCATGTTTCATCAGGTCAGCTTCATTTCATTTGTAAATATAAATCCATTCATGATTACAATGAAAGTCAAAGTAGCTTTTTTGAGTTGCATTTTCCACACTGTCCTAACCTTGTCTTATTTGAAACTACATCTACCACAACTTAAATTTATCTTTGAACATGATGTCCTAAAAATGACAGGTGTCAAAGACATATCATAATGATTGTTTAACCCATAAAGACCCAAACAGCCACTGGTGACCAAAACCATTTACTGATCCAAAATGTTTAATAACTTCTGAACCATTGATCTTATCAATCCATGTAAATAACTGGTGTTTGTCATCTTTTCATGGTCATCAGATATGAGCTGTTTGGACGTCCAGAGGCTCCATAGTGAACGTGGAAACACTGTCATCTTCTACAACATTGATTCACCGGTAAAACCCATGGAGTTGGATCAGTGACAGTAGATGGAGATCCTTGGTTTATATTCAGTTAATGATATACAGTATTTGCTAAAAAAAAAAAAATCAACTTTTTCTTCAGTTTTCTCTGTTTCTGATTCAATAACCCTCAACTTTACTCTGAGCTTTAATGAACATCTGTATGATCAGTAAATGAAATATAGGAAAATGCATGATTTATAATGAGGAAACTCAAAATAAAGAAGATAATATTACAATAAATGGTTAAAAATCACTTAAGATGGTTAAATATAGAGAAAAAAATTATTTAGGAACCTCTACAAAAGTACCACTGGGTCTTTATGGGTTAAATGAACTAGTTTTCATGCAAACTATCTATAATTGACCTTTAGCTTGAGGACAGGACACATTTGCTGTGACATCTTTTATGCTCAGCAAGGCTTATGCAGTGTCAAAATAAACATCACAACATTATTTAATGTCTAAGGTCGCATTAATTTTGACTAATATCCTGTTTTGATGATGGCAGACTCAGATCAGTGGTTAAAGTCTGCTTCATCACATCCCAAAAATGCACAATGGGGTTCAGGTCTGGACTCTGTGGTGGCCAGTCCACAGGTGAAAATGATGACATGAACCACTATACAAATATTATCCTGATGAATCCTGGTCTCATCATCTTGAAGTATTTCTCATGTCAACAGGGAAAAAAAACACTGATGTTCAGACCTGGTGATCCAGTATATTCAGGATTCAGCTGACCTCATTACATAGACACATAACATTAATGAATCTAGACCTGACCAAGTGGACTAACCCCAGATCATAATAGAACACCGCCCCCATGGGCTTTGTACTGTAGGCACTAAGCATCATGGGTACTCCATCCACTTCTCTTCTCACCCTGCAACCAATGTTCTAGAACAGGGTCAGTCTGGACCATGTGAGCTTTTTCCATTGAAACACAGTCCAATCTTTATTTTCTCTACCAGTCTGATGTTTTTTTAAGAACTGAGAAGTTACTCGCTGCATCAGTTAGAATTAAGATTCAAGATTCGATAAGTTTATTGTGATATACACAACAGTACTGAGCAATGAAATTCTTACTTTGTGAGTTCCCTTCACACAACTAATGTAAACAGTTAAGCTAAACTAAAATAAAATAAAGGAAATTAACTTTACAGGGTGGGGAAGCAAAATTTACAATATTTTGAGGCAGGGATTGAAAGACAGTGTATGACCCGTTAGTTTATTGAAAGTCATGAGAATTTATTTGCCACAAGAAAATTTACATAATAGAAAATGTTTTTATTCTATGTGTCCTCCTTCTTTCTCAACAACTGCCTTCACACACTTCATGAAACTTGCACAAGTGTTCCTCAAATATTGGGGTGACAACTTCTCCCATTCTTCTTTAATAGTATCTTCCAGACTTTCTCGTAATAGTTTTGCTCATAGTCATTCTCTTCTTTACATTATAAACAGTCTTTATGGACACTTCAGCTATTTTTGAAATCTCCTTTGGTGTGACGAGTGCATTCGGCAAATCACACACTCTTTGACGTTTGCTTTCCTGATTACTCATATGGGCAAAAGTTTCTGAAAAGGTATGGATAATAGTGTTAGGTATGATTATGACATCAATATATGTTTGGTTTCAAAACAACTGACGTAGTGCCTGCTGAGAAAAACAACTAAATGTTCATTGTAAATTTTGCTTCCCCACCCTGTACAGTTAAAACAATTTAAACTAAACTAAAAAACACAACATAGGAAATAAAATTGTACACTAAGCAAGGAAAAATAAATAGGGAAAATAAAATGAAGCAAGTACCCTGTGAAAAGAATAATTGTATCAAGGTGCAAAGAAAAAATAAAGATTGATTGATAGTGAAAGATACAAATACTGTCACAGTGCTAAGACGTTGAGTGAAAATATTATTATTATTGTTGTGTAAACTTGCAGGTTATGATATGAGGTATGATATGAGTTTCGGTCAGACAGTGCTTCAGTATGCTGATGGCCTGTGGATAAGAACTGTTCCTTAGTCTGGTTGTCTTTGCTTTCACGCTCCTGTAGTGTCCTGTAGTGAACACTTTATGCAGAATTAAATAATCTGTTCCAGCTGAAATATATTAATCACTGTGATAATTATCCAATGGGAGGATCTAAACCCGGGGTGTCAAACTCATTTTCTTTCAGGGGCCACATTCAGCCCAATTTGATCTCCAGTGGGCCAGACCAGTAAAATAATAGCATAATAGCCTGTAAATAATGACAACTCCAAATTTTTTAGTGCAAAAAATAACATTAAATAATGAAACTATTTCTATCCAAAACAAAAAAGATGTGAATAACTGGAAAAAAACTGAAATTTCAGAAGAAAAATACGTACAATTTTATCAATATTATGCCTCAACTTATGATTTATACATGTGCATTATAGATCAGATCTACCAAGACACAAAACAGGCAGAATATTGTAAAAAAAAAACTGCACTTATTTTTCTTTAGACATTTCAGGTTGTTCATATTTGTTCAGGTTATTGACATTTTATTGTTAAAGGCTATCAGAATTTAATGTTCTTTGCAATACATCAAAGAGAAAAATTGGTCTTGCCACTATTTAGAGGCATAATATCACATTATTTTTCTCACATTAAACCAAGAAGAAAATTTGGAGTCATTATTTCTAGGTTATTATGCTGTTATTTTTTAGTTTGATGCCCTTGACCGTTCATATCTTCAGGGTAATTTTTGCATTTTGCACTTTGTAAATTCATCTCGAGGGCCAGATTGGAACCTTTGGCAGGCCGGTTTTGGACCCCAGGCCGCATGTTTGGCACCTGTGATCTAAACTATTAGCTGTGTCAAATTTAGGTAGATAATTTATTTTATTCAATTTTGTTTTATTTTTTGACTTGGCACTGTCTTTACAGCTGTCACTACAGTTATTCTCACAGAACTTGGTTTATATTTCCACAGTGCACTTTCTTACAGTTTTGATAACACTAGGGGGCGCCAAATTCAGACTTTAAAGTTGATCAGGTTTCACTTGCAGCAGCCAATAGTTCTTACTTCCCCTACATGGGCAGAAGTGGGTTTCATTTAATTTATTTGTTCAGATGTGTTTTGTTTTGGCTGACATTCAGAAATTCTAATGATTCTTCCTCTTCTAAAAGGATGATATGTATCGTCATGGGATGTTTATAACGGGTGGTAAACTGTTTACATGAGAGACCAGTAGGAAGTTCCCTGTCTATGGGGGGAAATCCTTGTATGCCATGCTGAGATCTGTGCACATTCATCAGTATGACATGAAGAGTGAAATACTAGACTCCAGGGGAGTCACTGCCAAGGCAATGGGTAAAACATGAGGCCATAGTTTCCACAACAGAGCCATTAACAAATTTGACCTTCTCTGTGATAACTCTATGTAAAAAGTTGAACATTTTAAGACAAAGTAGAAAGTTGTTTCATAGACAAAACAAGTAAAAGTAGAACTGAGAAGCAACAAATAATCAAATTACAGACTTGAGCTTATAATATAGGTAAAATTTCAAGAATTAAAGAGCTAAGATACAGGGTGACACAAAAAAATGGGAACTTTTTAACAATCCAATAAAACCAAGAGTGATGGAAGAAAAATATTTTGTTCATAGTAATTGAAACCTTAAAACATGCCATTTAAGAAACGATGGAATTTTCATTTTTTAAAAATTACTTCCTGTAGATGGCGTCCTCCTGTACGAATGCATTCTTGAAATCTGCTGTTGAGATTCCTCATTGACCGCTGCAACATCTCAGCTGGGATACTGTGAATTTCATCCTGAATTCTCTGTTTTAACTCATCCAGAGTTCTTGGTCGAGTCGTGTACACTTTACTCTTGAGATAGCCCCACAAGAAAAAATCACAAACGGACAAATCTGGCGATCTAGGGGGCCAGGGAACGTTACCGAATCTTGAGATCACACGGTTACCGAACACTTCTTGCACAGCCGCCAATGGTTACTAAAATGGGGGTGTGTTTACTTGCTCAAGGTCACTGTCTCGCAGTGCTGCCACTTGCTCATGTCTGCCAATACGCACTTCAAAAATTCCTGTTTTTTTGGGTCACCCTGTAATTTAAAAAAAGAAAGAAAATTCCATCATTGTTTCTTAAATGGCATGTAAGGTTTCGATTACTATGAATAAAATATTTTTCTTCCATCACTCTTGGTTTTATTGGATTGTTAAAAAGTTCCCGTTTTTTTGTGTCACCCTGTACAAATAATTTGTAAGATATTTAGAGTAAAAAAAATTCGCATAAGCATGCTAGATTTTAAAAAAAAAAATATTCCAAGGCACACTGTAGGATTTGTGTAAAAATGAAATGCATTTTTTACTTCATGGCAATCTTTTAAAATACAGCCAACATGTTGCGACCTCTGGTCTTCATCAGGGCTTTTTTCACTAGTGAGTTACACACCTTCATACAATCACTTTAATGACCTGAAGGAGGGAGGCATGAGGGGAAAAAAAAACAAAACTATTTATATGCATACATACACACATACGAACACACACATACATATACATACACACACACACACACACACGCACACACACACACACACACACACACACACACACATACACGTACATACATACACACATACAAACATACATATATACACATATATATGCACATACACACATATATACAAAAAAACAATAATAAAAAAAAAAAAAATAATAAAAATAAATTAAATTAAATTAAATTAAATTAAAAAAAAAAAAGTAAATAATAATAAAAAATTTAAAAAAATCCCACACTCCTAAAGTTAGGTCCCACTATTAGTACCACATGCTCAAACACAATACACTTTAAAATCTTGTTTAATTCATGTTTTCTCATTACCAATCCCACATAACCAGATATCCCTCATGGAATAACACTTTACAGAAAAGGAGAGAGGTCCTTATCTCCATTGAGGCCTGGATATTTTGTTGCTTGCAGTTCTATAATCCAGAAAGTCTCCTGTTGGAGTAATCTTCTTACACGGTCACCTCCTCTGATGTCCTTTTCTACAACTTCCAGAATGACCGCTTTCAGTGTGTTGGGGTTTCCATGTCCCACCTCCATATAGTGTGATGCCATAGCATAATCAACATTTGTTGTATTTTTTTAAATCTAGCATGCTTATGCAGATTTTTTTTTTTTACTCTAAATAGCCAGACACACCACAAGTTTCCAAAGAGCACCTGTGGATAATCACCAAGAAGACCCAGCAGCACTTCCACTCTGTTGGATTATAATTTGTAAGATATGTTTTAATTAGTGATTTTAACTATAAAGTGACTAATCTCAGTCATAAAATTTCAAACTTTCATGGACTGATCACCCCCGTTCACAGCTGGTATTCACCGTAACATCACCTCCAACCATGTGACTCATAGTTCACTGGCATGGTTGTGACATCTTCACATATTTTACATTGTGTGAAAGGTCATCTGCCGTAATACCACTGAGCTGTCACTTCCCCTAATAACCTTATTATAGCTCAGCTGTGGAACGGGTGTCATCAGTGCCATTACAGTGTATGCCATATTTAGATACACTTCCATGTGTCTTTCTCTTTGGTCTGTGACTTTTTGGGATTACTGTAACACTCACATGGCAGAGTTTTATATGAAAACTGCTGGTAATTTCAGGTTGAAATTAATTAGAGGCTAAAATTACAATAAACCACATATTCAGAGCAAATTACTCTAAAATAATTAATTAAGACATTATTCACACTTCTTTTAGTAGTCCTAAAATAATCTGTGGTTCAAAGATGATTCAGTAATGACTCATCTGTCTACACAAAAAGGAATAAAAAAAATGACAGATTGATTAATGACTCTCTTCAAGAAATTCTCCTACATTTTTTAGGAAATAATTGAGACAAAAATTACCCAATGGACAGATTTAAATTTAGTCCATTAGATGTCAGTATATCACCACTGAAAAAATCTGCTGCCAGGTTTGCCATCCAAACCTCAGAAAATGGCTTACTTATTATTTATTTATATATTTTTTCAATCCCAATCCAAAATTTATATTATTCCAAGAAACATGTTAATATGGACATCTGTGGGTTTTGCTAATTTATAGAATAAGAATTTTTCTCTAATGGTTCAGTCATTTAATATAAAACCTGAAAAATGTATTTATGTGTTTTCTAATATTATAATCCATTGTACAATTGCTAAAGTTTATTCAAAACACATAAATGAATGTAATGAAAATCTACCCCATTGTTTTTAAAAACCACCCTGAACTGTTTATTGCTGTTGTCATGCATCATTTCTTTTAGCATAACTTCCCTAAACCAACTATGAGGAAACCAGTCATATGGCTCATGTCAGAGGATTCAGGTCATGAGGCTCTTTTTTGTCCAAACATTTATCCATGACTATTGTAAAGCATCGTTAAATCATGAGCTGTGTATTTTATATTGTTTTCAGGTCATTACTTGCAGACTGTAATTAACAGACTCTGATGTAAATCCCAAAGTGGGAAATCATGCACAGCAGGAAGACGAAAAGGAAACTAACAAACTCTCTGATGCTTTTCAAAGGAACTGCTTCAGGCTTTTCCTATTCATCATGTAAATGTAGACTACCCATGGTAATAGAGGAAACAGTTTGTTTTTTATCCATTAGGGGGAACCATTGTGTTAGTCACCGCCCTGTCTGGCCAAGTGTACAGCTGTGATCCATCCCTCTCCTCCTCTCTTTCTCACTGCTTCCTTTATTGACAGAAGAAACAGAGATGGTCTGATCTGAGCTGGACCCCAGATACACACAGAGACGCATTTGTAACAAACAACAGTCACATGTGCAAACACTGACTCTTTGGGCTGGTGCACATCCTTTGGTCCTCTGTGGGTCTTGTTCCAAAAATGTATTTTATTTGCTCCAGTGAACCAAAGTCTGAAAGGGCTCACCAGCTATGGCCAGCTGTTTTTATCTACAGTAAGATGACAGAGTCAACTGGGAGACCAGCACTGAAACATGTGGATCATCACTTCATCAGTTACTATCTCATTATGACTTCCCTTTATACTTTGTATGCATTTTAATGAGTCTCATGAATGCTACCACTGCAGCTGGCCTACATACAGTTTGCCTTGCATGCTTGATCACTCTCAGGCAATTAATATTCACGAGTTCACTGTTTTCGGTAAGTGACCTGCCAAACCACAGAGTCAGATAAATAAAAATAAATACCCACTGTCAGCTTGTTTCATATAAAGACACAGGAAACAATAAAAAGATGACAGTTCTGGGTTATATTTTAGGTAATAAAGTACTCCATACACTCATAAAGCTGAGTTTCTGTGCAAGTGATTGCACACATCCCAGAATATAACAAAGAATTTGAAACAAGCCGAATAATACTAATATGTAATACGAAACAGACACAGAGTGGCATCCATTACCAACACTAAGAGCAGATTTTCTGTGGATATTTATATATTTGTGGTTGTAAGAAAAGAAGATTAGTGAAATATCTCTTCTATGCTTTTATCATGACATAAGACATGAGATCCATTGACGTCACATGCATTTGCTTTAGAAGATACAAACAATACAGAAGAGCTAAAAAAATAAAAATAAAAAAATAAAAAAAATTAAAAGCTTTGGCTTGAATATATGTCATTATATTGTTAATGTTAGAACTATTGCCTTCTTTGCTCTGACCCTGTAGAGTGAGTCATTGTTGGAGACAGTGCAAAGCTAAAATAGCAGCATTTAGTCAGTCACCCACAAGAGACTATGTGGATGGCTGACAAGACGGGGCAGAAGTAGTGTGCACTCACCTTTAAGCATATCTTTCAGTTTTACCTCTATTATGTGTAAATGCGTCTCCAACTTTACTAATCCTGTATTAGCCGAGCATCAACCCATTACTGTTTCATAAATTTAATTGTGGCTTTTTGGCACATTGAAAGTGACTTAAGTAAAGAATGGCAGCAGGTTATCCACAGGAAATTGGCACTTTAGTAAAGTCCAGATGCATTTACGCCTGTGGAATAATCTGCAGACTTAGCGAGGTGATGTAATCAGTGATGCACTTGATGCTTTTAATGTGAACATCTGTGTTTCAAATTTACCTTTTTACTTTCTGCTTTTAATCTATTCATATCCTGCGTCAATGTCCTTCTTTTATTTATGCATTGTACTATTCCGGAAAAGTACACGGCAGGCAAGGGATTCACACACAGGGAAGCAATAACACACACACACACACACATACACATACACACTTGTGGAGCACACTCTTGATATTCACAGTATTAAGCGCTGCAGATGTGTCAGGCAAAAATAGTCAACGATGGAGAGAGGAACAGGTTTATTTCTGGGGAGGATTTTCTTCCCGGGAGCTCTCTGAAGGGCCAGTGCAATTTGTCTGGCCCAGAAACAAACAAATTTATAACAGAAATGTCTTCTTAACCCCATTTCTTCGGATGCTGTAATTGGGGGAAGCTGCCTGATGCACATACTCTTCACAAATACACATTGTGAAGCATATAACTACACAGCTCCTGATGCAATAGCAGTGATTAAACAGGGTAGGGGGAATCATCATAAAGCGGAGAGCATAAATTAATCATTCAGTATGTGACATTCTGTTTCATATACCAACAGGATACAGACTTGCTGCAGTGAAGAGTAACAAAGCAAACAGGAAGTCAGTGCTTTATTGTCTGGAAATTTCAGAGAATTTCACTGCTTTACAGTTTTCACCACAACTGCTGTTATTGCACCTCTATCAGTCAACCGGGGCTTTATTTGTACTATATGTATTGTATTTGTATTACTTTTTTTTTTTGGCATTTCATTTCTGGGAGTTGGAACACCAAGCATTTATTTGTGTTTTGTTTAGGTTTGCCCTAAATATGAGCTAGTCCTGTGTTTGATATGTAGATTCATTCACTGTATGCTTATTCTACTGTTTAAAATAACTGTTTCTACCCGTCAGAGGATTCCACCATACAATGATGCCCCTGTGTATGAGGGAGGCCCTGCTAACACATTAAATGTCTACGCACATGTATACAGCCTCTCTCTCTGTCTTACTCTGTGTCACTGTCTCACACATACACACAAACACACACTGCAATCGTTGGGGTAGATTGATCAATCTAACAGCTCTGCTCCGCCATGCTCTCTCCTCTATTATCCAACAACTGCAGCAGTGAATAGAGTGCGTGTGTGTGTGTCAGTGGGCTCTTTATGTTTGTGTGGATCCTCATACGTATCTTTGTGCCTTATGTGCATCTAAAACAACTGAAAGTGTTTTATCTGCACTCTTCTCTTTTACTTTCTTATTATAATGTTTTACTGATTATGTTTCACCTGTAATTGTGTGTTTTTAACCCTTTCATGCATGAATTATGGGAACCTTAGTCAAGATTTTTTTTCCTGATTGTTTATATTCCTCTTTAGGCATAAAAAAAAAAACAATGCGATTGAAAAATTTTTCGATTACCTTATTTTTCAGGGAGTTAAAAAAATGTCCACTCAGCTGGACACCATGTGTTTAATTTCTGAAGCAAAGAATGCAATATCAAAATGTGATATTCTGTGAGAAAAATATGAAATAAATACATTTTTAATGCTGCTAATCTGATGTTTTCTGTCATTTTAACATACTCTAATACTAGTTATTACTCACTTCATGGAGATAATATGCAAAAAAACAAACAAACAAACAAACAAACAAAAAAACACTCAAACATATCACTGCAGATCAGGTTTATCAAGAACAGCAAAGTTACTGTAATGGTATGAATGTCAGTGTACAGAATGATGAATAAGCGTCCAGTGTGTTGGCTGATATGGAACTAAAAAAACAAAACCCATGAATATGTAAGAGAACAGGTGTAGAATAACTGTCCACTGTAGTGACCACTATGCATGAAAGGGTTAACTTGTCTCTTCCATTTTTGTTAAGCACTGTGAATTGCCCTGTGTATGAATTGTGCTATACAAATAAATCTGCAAAGTTATATTATGATATGTAGTATTATGTTCACAATTCCCATGGTAAAATACTACTTGGGGAGTGTCCCATAAAAGGTGCAGATTTGGGACAGTTGCTATGCGCTTCCCGGAGAGTTACAAAATCTCAAATCTGTTGTTTGAATATATTAGTAGCAAATCCTTTGCAAGATTACATTCACAAATTTCAGAGAAACTGTGACAGAAGGATTTTTCACGGGAGGAAATAAAGCGTAATAATGCCGTCATGCCTTTCGTAGCCTATATTCACTTCATGTCACCGATTTTTCTTCTAAAACCGTGGTTATGTAATCGAGGGCAAACAATTTTGTCATATGTCCTCATACAAATGTATTAAAGGCTTTTTGCAATGCTCTAGGGAAGGTTTAGCCTGCCTCTGCGCCAGCACTGTGTTCATAAAGCACAGCTTTCACAATGTCCTATCTGCTGTCATTTTCCATTTTTGGATGCACCCATTCTGCTGTTATTTTACATAATGCTACACTCGTGTTGGGTAACAATTTAATTCATTACAGCACATCCGGCACTGCTGCAGCTGATTTTTTTTTTACACTGATGTATTGAATATTAATATAAATCTGTTCATCTCCATAGTTGGTACTTGATTAAAAATGGTGCTGCCAAAAATAATCCTCTTTTCTTCAATTCTCCCTGACCTCCATCAGGTGATGACTTACCATATAGAGTAGCTGAGGCTTTCCCCATGGGATAATGGTGAGAATACAGGCTGCAATATGAAAATCGATCCAGCATCTTTAATTTCAGTTTTCCGTGTAAAATACATTAATAAGCCTAAACAAAAGTCAGTTCTACTGGATAATTATTTCAGTCATTAATATGTTTCAGCTGCAGGTTCTTTAACCTTAACTGCTGGAGTGAGTAGCTTCTCATTTCTTAAACAACCATCAGTTTGATAAAAAGCATAAAGTTTGGACTGTGTTTCAATGGAAAAAGGTAATGTGAGTGATGGGTGCATTGGGGTGAGATGACAGGTGGATGCAGTGATTACCCATCATGCCTTTTGCCTGCAGTACAAGGCTGTGGGAGCAGTGTTGTGATCTGGGTTGGCCAGATAGGTTCAGCAAAGTTATGTGTCCAACAGGTAGTGATGGCGCGAAATTTGGAACTATCCCCAGAAAGTAGAATGGAAGGAGTATTATAGAGCATAAGAGGCCATTTTCATCATAAAAGACCTTAACCCTGTTGAGAATCTTTGAGATGTTCTGGAGAAGACAACGTTTGGACTCTCCCATCATCAACACAAGATCTTGGAGAAAAAAAACAATGAATTTTGGATAAATGTTATGACATTTATTATGACATTGCATGAGGTTTGTGTGGCTTAAACAATGTCACAGCACAGTGAATGTGTTCTGAAATCAATAAAAACTGTGTGTGACTTTTGTTTTGGCTGGCTGGTATAGAGACTTTGAATTATTTCTAATAAATATGACATATACCTGATATTTGGCATCATTTTCTTTCTTCACTTAGAACATCAAGTACATATTTCAAATCTCAGACTTTGTAAAAAAAAAAAAAAAAAAAGTCTTATGATGATTTAGAAACAGTGTTGATCATGATGACGCACCACTTGTTGTGATTATTATGTAAGACACTGATGCTTCTGTAGAAGGTGTAGTGAAAAAAAATTTTGAAAATTACCCATGCACAATTGCTCAAACTCATATAGACATTGATTCATGCAGATATGCACCTGACGTCTGTAGTCAGTTTCAGGCAAGGCAATGCAACATGTTGTGTTTCCTGAGAGCTTTCTTTTTTGTTTTTGGTTTGAGATTCAGTCCTAACGGTAATTGCAGAGCACAACTGTGAGGAAAATTACAGGAATTCGCTAAAAAAAAAAAAAAAAAAAAATTGCAAATAAAGTGGACACATATGCCGTGCATGAGTGGATGACGCCTTTGAGAGTTAAATTATATGGCTGCAGTCAAATGAAAAGCTTGTGTCTTTGACTTTCATGGTTTCTCATGGGGTTTGTCTAGCGCTGGAGGAACGCTGACCCACAGGGGACATTGACGTAATCATTGCTTGAAATACTCCTCATCTCACTCACCTATTTGTAGATACTCATTCAACAGATCTGCACTGAATAGACATCTTAGGGTTCGATCCATTTTCTTTAGAATGCCACAAAGATCAAAGAAAGATGAAAAGTCCTTGGCCCTTTAAATACCAATCTAGTTGTAGCTGTCACTGATCAAATAATCATATACCACAATAAACTCAAGCACAAGGCACAAAATCTGTCAGCGTGCAGGATCTTCCTTATTTTTAAGATACACAAACATACTTCAGAGGTCGTAAGGATGATTCCATTGCAGTTTTGGGCGGTTGCTCAGTTTGCCTTCTAATCTCATTGTCTCTCCATTGGCCTCTGATCTTTGGCATTTTTGACATTCCAACCATCTGCCGGTCTCTCATTTGGCTGGCAGTTACTCCAGCAGTACTAAACCAAACAGAAAGAAAGAAAGAAAGAAAGAAAGAAAGAAAGAAAGAAAGAAAGAAAGAAAGAAAGAAAGAAAGAAAGAAAGAAAGAAAGAAAGAAAGAAAGAAAGAAAGAAAGAAAGAAAGGGTAGATCTACTCTTGATTTTACTAAAAGTGTGTTTTGTCACTGACTTCTGTACTAAACTGTAAAAAACACCACACTGAAACATGAACAGTCATGTGGTGGGTACAGTGACTTGTCATTTATGTTCCTCCAACACCGTGTCAATGCCAGAGACTGAAATTCCTTTTTTTCTGAAACACAATGTAATGTAAAAGCGAGAGTCGGTGGGAGGATTCGAAGGTGGAGGGGCAACAACAAATAGTTAAATCTCATTTCTAATGCGTTGCCAATACAAACATCAATACTCTCGATGAAAATAAAGAGTGATGAGTAATGACACACTGCTGTAGCGTCATACTTTTTTCCATAGAGAAAGGTTATGTTTGTTTCCTCTCTGGTTTGTTGAAGGTGAAAGCAACACTGTGGTTAAGGGAGGGGGGGGGCAGGATGTCTGTTCTATCACTTTCACAATCTCTCTCTTTTTCTGCTTTTATGATTTCTCTTCCATGATTTCATTTTTTTTTCTTCATATTATCTTATTAGAAATATTTTCACCCCATCTGACTGATTAAAATAGTGCTTTTTGTTTTGGATTATTGTCTGAATATACTGTATATGATCACAAAATACTAAGGCAAAGACAACATTTCAACATAAAACATTAAAACAAGACTATATAGGAGAAACACTTCCAGCAGCTATAAAAGCAACTCTGGAATCTAACCATTTAAATCTTGACTTTTATGTGTGTATCTAAAGAGGTAATATGTAGAATTGATATTTCAGCAGGAGACTGCACACCAGACTCACAACTACCAAAACCAACAACGAATCAGCACTATGTTTCCGCAGACTGTATTACTCACTACTCACTACTATAAAGCTCATTGTTTCCACACATCTGGATTACGGGATTATCAACTTTTCCTTTTCAAACAAAAAAAAAAAATCATAGTTGGTTATTTTGACAGTTAGTCAAACTAACACTGGGTCTTATAATGGTAAATGGACTGAACTTATATAGCGCATTATCTACACCTTAACAACCGTAACTTTACAATTCCTCACATTCACCCATTCACACACACATTCATACACCAGTAGGCTGCCAGGCTCTACTGGGAGCAATTTTAGGGTTCAGTGTCTTGCCCAAGGACACTTCAACATGTGGACAGTTGGAGCCAGGATTTGAACCACTGACCCTTCGGTCAAAGGGTTGTGTCAGCTGATAGTTTACATTATAGCTCTGTTAGCTTAGCTCCGTTTTTAGACAAACCACAAATCACCTCCATTTTCTGTACAGTTTGTGTTGTCAATAGGTGCACTAAACACCTGTTTAAAATCATTCAAACAAGGTCAGAACTGTTACAGTTTAGTCTGAAGATAATAACATCTCTTTATCCTGTCATAAGCCTCATAATAATTAAAGTCAGGGGTGCCGCTACCAATTTTGGGGCCCATGAAAAGTAAACATTGTGGACCCTTCATAAAATTCAATATCTTGTCAATCTGTCGGGGGGGGGGGGTATTCTTGTCATTTAGAGCTGTGTCCAGTGGTCAAAACAGCAAAACACCAACAGTGCTTCTAGTTTTTATCACTTGGTCACTTTTTTAGACTCTACGCATCTTTTCTTATTGGTTTTCATTCCATCACTTTCTGATGCTTTGGTCAAGGGCTCCGTAATGTTAGTTTTCGTCATCATGGCCGGCAGAGTGACTCACTACTCCCTCTAGAGGTCACATTAATCCATCAGACCGCTGATAATATTTACAGTTCATATCTCTACAATCCAATACATATTTGGCACAGTATTTGGCACAGTTTCATAGGTCCTTATTCTCAACATGCAAATGATCATTTTAGGCTATTTTTAATATTAATATTAAGGAGAAATATTGCTTGCAGCCCCTTTACTCTTTAGCAGGCAAGTGACTATTTTTGGTCATTTCTGCATACATTACAAGACAGTGACAGCAACAGTTACAGTGAGGACAGTGAGTCAACAATCTCAGGTCCAGTGTGGTCTACAGGGTCTGTAAGGTCCACCTCTGCATGAACAGTGAGTGTAACTGCTTTGTTAGGTACCATGAAGTAATGGTACTAATGTAAGGAATGATGTTCAAAGGGAAAATGTGGACGTGGGAGGTGTCTGGATCAGGGTCAAAACACAGTAATGTTGCCATTCCAACATTTATTTCAATATAAAGTAGCTCATTGTTTTGGACAATCCGTTACGGTCCAACCAAAGCAAAAATGAATTTAAAAGTAAAAATGTGGGTCTTTTAGCAACACTAATCTGTCAAATTGTCGCTAAAATATCCTGTCGAAGAGATTTCAAATACCGTGTTTTAACCCATCAGTACTTATGTTGTTGTAATGTTCAAAAAGTGATGTTCTAATGTTCTAAAATACAAGTTCCTTTCACTTTACTTATGTTTTTCTTGTATTTTTAAATATACCCCCTGGATTTTTTTATTGCCACATATGGGAAGGACCCAAATATGGTAACTTTATTGACCTTGATTTTCTACATGACAATAAAAATTTTGAAAAATTTCAGAAAAGTAATAAAGTCTTGTTATGTCCTCCAATAACACACTACAGTTTAAATGTTGAATTTCAGAGTAATTCTATGAGTGAACTATAAAGGCTTACCAAAATAAAGAAGAAAAACTGTTGGATGATTAAAAAATTAAGTAGTAGGAAAAATGTTTAGGGTTGTGAAGGATGTTTTTTTGTTTCTTGTTTTCTCATTCAAATTAAATGAGCTGGAAAATGCCATTTTAGGATGCTGTGGTTGTAAATGTAGCATTTTGTGATTCACTTCTAAGTACTGAAATCCTCATGTAACACCTAGACAGAATGTATTGTAATGAGTATTCAGATATCTATAAAGTACAAACCCGTTTTTTAGACCACGGGCGTCAAACTCATTTTAGTTCAGGGGCCACATTCAGCTAAATTTGATCTGAAGTGAGCCGAACCAGTAAAATAATAACATATAAATAATGTCAACACCAAACTTTTCTCTCTGTTTAAGAGCAAAAAAAGTAAATTTACATTAGGAGAAGGTTTACATCTACAAACTATCCTTTCAAACAATGTGAATAACATGAACAAACTGAAAAAATAAGTGTAATTTTAACAATATTCTGCCTCAGTTTATCATTTAAACATGTACATTATAGCGTACAGATCACAGTGGATCTACAAACACAAAACATTTAATAACAGGCAGAATATTGTTAAAATTGTACTTACTTCTCTTAAGACATTTCAGGTTGTTCATATTTGTTCAGGTTATTAACATTTTTTGCAAAATTATACTTTGTTTAAGTGTAAATACATGAAAATATTTACATTTACTAAGAGAAAAATTTGGAGTTGTCATTATTTATATGTTATTATGATAGTATTTTACCAATTTGACCCACTTGAGATTGAATTTGTCTGAATGTGAAATCTGAACTAAAAGGATTGTTAATATCTTAGTGTAACTCTTGCATTTCACACATTCATGCCAAGGGCCAGACTGGATCCTCTGGCGGGCCGGATTTGGCCCCCAGGCCGTGTGTTTGACACCTATCTTTTAGACAGTAGCCAGGATCAGTTTATCTCCACACACCTATATGACAAACCGTCTGATCATTTCATCTGGTAATAATTGTTAGAAACGCTATCAAAGGTCAGTTTGTGAGGAGTGTTTTTATACAGTAATCCTAAATGACACATTTTTATAGCGGCACTTTTAAGACAACCAAGACAATGACTATACACATGCACAACCCTGCAAGTGCTGAATCAAACCACAGGGCAGAGTCTGACTTCCTCTGTTCTGTTTACAGTGGCAGACAAACAGATTGCAGCACATTTCAGTAGCCGCATCAAGTGCATATTCTTAGTGTGTTTTGCATATTTGACTATAAGAGTGAAAAGTGAAGAGAATATTACAACGACAGAAAAAAGGAAGTGAAAAAAGCACCAAAAAAGGCACCCACTAGCTGTAAGCATAGCACCTATTTACAAGAATTAAATGATATAATGTGAAATGTGTGAGCGTGACATAGTAAGACTCAGACTGAAAGACACAGAGACAGAGAGATAAAGTGGAGGAGGGACAGGAAGAGAGGGAAGAGGAAAAAAAAAAAGGGCTGGGGTTTCCTTGCCTCTCCCTTCAGCAGTCTAATCAAGGTAATGACGCAGACACAGACGATACCACACAACACACACTCTCTCTGACACACAATGCGATCGCCCCAAACCCTCAGCCAGCATTTTACCGACCGCCCACGGCTGCTAGACTGCATCACACTCTCCCCTTCTTCCTCCTTCCCTCTGGGCTAGTTTCTTCGCATCTCTTCGTTTCTGTCATTTCATCCTCTCTGCTAACCTTTTGTATCTGACTTTCTCCCTGCAGTATTTCTCTTCCCCTCCATCAGCTGCCTGTGTTATTGCTTGCCTCTCTTTCAGTCCATTACTGCATTCATTTATCTTTTATCAACTCAGCCTTCTACTTCCTCCAAAATGGTTTAGGTGTGTGTTTGTGTGAGCTGGTTCTTTTTATTTCTGGGGTTATTCATTACAGAATAGCAAGTAACTGCAGTTCTTAAATGTACCTGTTAGGGAACATACCATTAAACATTTTGAGACTCAGACATCAATTAATAAATGATCATCTGAGAATATGTTGACCTTAGTAATACATAAATCATTTGTTTAATTTGCCGGGTGATGAAAAAGAATTTCAATGGACCAGATATTTTTCATTTGGTCACTTACTGCTACATCACCTTTAACCTTTAAAGGTTTTTTGACTCATTTCTGTGCTTGACACAGTTAAATCTCTTTGTATCTGGTCGACAAATGGAAAAACTCAAGCCTCTGCTCTCCAGGATGGAACATTTTGAGGTAACAAACAGGTCATGTGGTAGTGTGGTGGTACAGCTCGTCTCATAGACTATTTCAGCTGTAACAGTGTCATATTTTCCTCTTTATCAAGGAGTTACACCACTATTCTGGACACAGGAGAAATTTTCTGGGGTCAAAATTTTCTAACTGAGGTTTATTATTCCTATTGTTGATGAAATATTATTAGTGTCCACATAATCAGAGCTAGTGACTGTGTAATGGCAGAGATGCTGTAATCAGAATGGGTTTGTATTCTTGCAACATACTCTATGTAGCCACACAGAATGCTTTATTGCTGTTTTGGGTGTGTCAGATGATGAATGGTTTTTTGTGGTATGCCTCATGTTCTAATTCAGTGAATTTATTTTCTCCAAGTTGAGTAAGAAGCGCACACCAACATTATAATAACCTTCATAAGAAATCTTTTCATTAAGCAACTTGAATGTCACTGTAATATCTTGTCCAGTACATAGAGACTTTAAAGGGCATGTGATATTTCTACTTTTAAAATACTCAAATATAAGACTACAGTATCATTAAAGTGTTCAGAATAAAGTTATGTCAAAGAAGCCAGTGTATTGGAGTAGAGATATGCATTGAATCTGCTCATGTTGACCGTCCAGTGCATTTACGTGACCACTAGAGGGAGTAGTGAGTCACTGCCAGTCCCACATGGTGAGGAAAACTAAAGACTGGTTTATACTTTTCGCACGAACGTGACGTGCGGAAAATAGACGCGGGGATTCGGCACAAGAGTACGCGTGGTGCGTTTATACACCGGGCAGCTCCGCACGGCATCTATTCCCAAACTGCAGGGGGCAGTGTGCCACAAACGCATGTCTATCACAGTAAAATATTAGAGAAGAAGAAAATTCATCAGTTCGTTTTCTGTTTTCACATAGTTATCAATAAACTTACTTCCTCCAGAGGGAAATTTGTGTCTGTTTCCCTGTGTTTAATAAAATTCCAGAGCCAGCTCAACTCTTTCAGAATCCGTGGGTTTAGTGGGCTCCCCCCTGGGTCTCCACTTCTCCCTTTGGTGGTCTTTTTAGCCTTTACATATCTGTCCCGAATGTTTTTCCAGTTTTTCTTTGCCCATTCCTCCTCTTTGCCGACTGTAGCTGCAGTTTCCCACCATGAATTGTTCACCACTCGGCTGTCGCGGTGGTCCCGGTGTGACGAGTCATACCAGTGCCTGTACTTCTGTACTTCTACCACCAGGAGCTCCTGAATGTCGGCCATGTTGTCTGCGCGTCTCTTACAAATTTTCTGAGGTGCGCAACGTGGAAAGTTTACGCTTGAGATGAGCCGCGCAAAGGGGCAGGGCTGTGAAAATGACGTCAGTTGACCGTGTGAAGCCGCGCAGAGCTCGCTGACGTGGTAAGCATAAACCAGCCTTAACACTGCAGGGTCTTTAACCAAAGTATCAGAAGATGACAAGTTCCAACCACAAACCATATGGAAAATGGGGGTGATTTGTGGTTTTCTGTCCAAAAACAGGGATACCCTAATAGCTATAATGTAAACTATCAGCTCACACAGTAACCTGAGTGTTTTATTAGAAAGAGAAAACTTGATAATACGATATTACATTTGTGTTCAGTGTTAAACATTGAGCTTTATAGTTTATTCAGTGAGTGATATAGTCTGTGGATACATAGCATTGAGTCACTGGTGGTTTTGGTAGGATTAAGTGTGTTGTTGTGTGACACCTCCCATCTACTGATATTTAAGAATACCAATATGACATACAACCCCTTTAAAAACACTATTATTTAGTAAGTGTTAATCATGATGACACACCTTTTGCTGTTTTTACTACCCTGCCCCCTGAACGGGAGGCAAGGAGTATTGTTTTTGGTTTGGGTTTGTTTGTTTGCTTGTTGTTAACACTCTAGCAGCAAAACTATTGGTTGAATTCATACCAAATCAGGTTTATAGATTGCCAGTGACCTAGAATAGATGTCATTACATTTTGGGAAAAGTAGGTCAACGTTTAAATTTTGTATGAATTTTTCACATCTTTTTTTTTCCCCATTAACTTATAATGGGTGAAATTTCATATGTCTGGATCAGCAAAGCTTTTGGTTGGATTCATTCCAAATTGGGTTTATAGATTGCCAGTGACCCAGAATAGATGTGGTTACATTTTGGGGAAAGTAGGTCAAAGTTTAAATTTTTCATGAATTTTTTCAACCTCTCCCATTTACTTGTAATGGGCGAAATTTCAAATGTCTATAAAAACATCTATTTTGTTTCAATTTACTTCAAATTTGGCACATATATAGAGGCAGTTGATATGCTGACATCACAGAAATGATGATATCAGCTAGATCGATGCCAAAACAATCTACAATACAAGCGAAGGGCAGGGTTTGTTGTGCCTGGCACCACTCGTTTCCTTTAGTTATTAACACTCCCCTCTTGTTACATTTCAGTTTCTATCTGACAATGTTTAACTTCATTTAATACTAGAATTATGTTAACCAGTGTATAGTTTATCTTATCTATCTTTGGATTGTTGAACAATACACTGTATATAAAAAATCTGTCTGCATCTGTGTGTTGGTGGTGTGGGTTGTTTTTTCTGTTTATTATGCCATGAAAATAAAAAGAGGCTCTTTGACATACATCACCAGGGCCAAACGGTTCTTTATGTGTCAAGCCACTCCACAAAGCTTGTACATAGCATAAACAAGTGCCACTTTACCTTTTTGTAATGACTGTGATGTTGCTATTGTTGTACATACAGTGTTATTTACAGTACACTGAGAACTTAGAGTTGATCATTACCTTGGAATAAACCATCACTGATGTCACAGTCATAATAAACTTTGATAAACAATGTCATTAAAACAAACCTGTTTGTCTGAACTTAGATTAATATTCTTCAAAGATCTTCCTACAATGTCCGATATAAAGTTAATAATTATAATCCACTTCCTAAGATGTCATATCTTTACACAAGCAATAAAAAAAGATAACACAAGTTTCTGTTTGACATCATTGGCTTTTAACTTATCAGCATGTAGGCAGTGCCGCCGCAACACGGTAGGCAAACTAAGGGGGGCCCCTCAGGACGGAGAGTAAAATACCAGATATCTGTCCGATTTAAATTACAAAACAAGGAAATGCAGTTGTGTAAAGAACATGCACGGTAACCTAGGAACAACATAAGAACATCTTTAGATGTGCGAAAAGAAAACAAAAACTCCAGTTGAACAAAATCAAAAACAGTTTAAATCATGGACTCTGATTTTCCTCAAAATTCAGAAATGCCCCCAAGGAGATTCACAAAAGACAATTACATGATAACCATGAAAAATGGAGAAAAAATCAAGAGGTTTATTGCTTATTGCTTATTGTACTTATTGATTATTGCATTAGCACAAGCTAAAATCCACAAGCACTTCTAAATATTCTAACACTGTTATTCTTGTTGTGTTGTGTTTTATTATTTTCTTTATTTTTTATTTATTTCTTTAAGTGAATATCTTTAATTGTGTAAAGGGTTCACATAAGTCTTTGACATATTTTTGATTGCCACGTTTTTATAAATCCTAGATAATATTTTGTTACATATCTTTATTTGCACATTATTAACCAAACTTGAATGAATAATCATTGCTTATATAATCATCACAGTACGTGCTTTTATGTTTGGGGTTCAGGGTGGGATTCCCAAAGAATTTAATTGCTCCTGGGGCCCCAAAGATCCCTTTTTGCCTAGGACTCCAACTGTGTCAAACAATGGCTCTGCATGTAGGCTGCAACAGAAAAAAGGAAATTAGACTTTTAAAACGCACCTAGTCTAAAAACCTAGTTACACATACTATTAAATAATAGTGACTATGCTGGCCTACTGTACAAGTGCTTAACCCCTGTAACCCTCTTTTAATCTTTTATCGCTATTTACAGAGTTCTAAGTGGGCGAGACACAATAGATTATGTGTTTACATGTGATCCTCAGTAATCACACTGAGAAAGCCTTTGTTTTCTGGCTAAATACTTTTATATAACATTACTGCATTAGTTCAAATCTCTCTCCCTCTCTCTCTTATTTTATCACAGTCTAAACTAGTTACTACCTGTCAAAGTGTTTTATTGGCCTGCTGACTGCTCTGCGCTGCGCTACTTGGAATACATTCAAAGTGTCTTCAGCCCTGATAAGATCTGAACCATACAAATCATTCACAGTAATATTATATTGTTGCACATATTGTAATTCCAAAGGAATGTTTGGACAGTTATGTTGTAAAAAACCTTGAACTCGTGGGGATTTCCAACTTAATATCCCCGGAAATGGAACAGAGAATATGATATAAAAAGGGAATTTGTGAGTTAAGGAACACACTCAGTATGAATATCACAGAGATTTTGCCCAGCTTTGATAGAGATTATTGATATTTTACATCTGCAGATATGAGTCCTTTCACACTAACTGAAACAACAAATTCAATTTGGATAGATTTGTGGGATTTTTACATAACTGATAACACAAAGATACATAACTTATCACAACGCATAGGATAGAAATCCACCCCACACAGTTTTGTTCATCTGGTTATGTTTTGAGAAGAATTTCTGTTTCCATTTGGTTCAGGCCTGACTGAACACAGGGTGATTTCATGATTTCAATGTAGGCCAAAAGAGGGGGCTATGGAGATGTCCAGACACTGGAAAACCTCAAATCACATGGAAAATGCAGGGACATAACTCATAGCTGACAAAATAAGAAAAAAAAAAAAAAAGAAACATTTACCATAACATAGTTTCCAGAAATGAATTTACCATGGAATCTAAATGATCCATAGAGGGTTTTTACATCCCCTATTTATAGACTCATTACCATGATGAATTATTTATTTACTACAACAACTCAAGACTGGTGAAGCTTTCAAATGTAAAGCTTCTAATTAGCATGATCAAACGATTTGCAGCAACTGTTCAGGCGCCTAAAGTTGGACACACAGTAAAAGAAATAAGAAAACATAGTAAGACTGAAAAGAACACATTCAGTTTCCACTGACCGGAGCAGATTCTGTCTTAGACAATCAGATAACAGCACAAACCTAACAACTGAGACTTCTACAACACAACACATTCAATAATGAGTGGTCGGTATCTAGGAAAATCTGTCAACTGTTACTAGTACCAAAACAAACATAGGGGGATGGAGAGATTGTAGTAAAACCTGATGCTGATGTGATGTATCTCCTGTATCTTGTTTCTGTATATGTAATATTTTATAGTTGTTCATTCTCCTGTTCATCATGTGTTTACCACTGCTCACCTGAGTAATACCATCAGTCGCTAGCATCCATTGCAAATTTGAAACATGTCTAAAAAAAACAAAAAAAAATATAAGTGTAAAAAAAACTAGCATTTGGCCGGATCTTAAGACTATATATTTAGATATTTTACATAGCATGACTTTATGTGCCAACTGTAAATACTGTCTAAGTCTGACTGAAACAGACTGAGTCCAATTTTGCATGATCACTTGTCATGTCAAAATCCATAATCAACCAGACAGTTGTGTGTGCCCAGACAGAAAAAAAATTTTGATTCTTAATAAATCTGTGACATAATACCTATGTAGCATGTGTTAGACTTGCAAAAAACCCATTAGAATAGCAAATAGGCAAAGTGCTGAATAGGCAAAAGCACTGCATTGTTGTACGAGATACATGACGCACACGTGCACGGAGGAACTTTTACCCAAACAAGAAAGGCCGTACATGCACACGCTAAACACACCAGACACGGTCATGAGGGGTGTCTGCATTTAAAACAGCCGTATCCCTCAGAAGTGTGCCAAAGAGCTCGAGAGAGAACAACAGCAGAGATTAACGGAGTGAAAAGAAGCTTCTCTCCTCCCTCTCCGCACACACAACCCTGAGCCCTGACCTTTGAAGGAAGGCGACAGATGGGTCTTTTTCTTTGGCCAGGTCCCTGCTGACAGCTGTCCAGGATATGGGGAGGTGAGGTAGGCTGCAATTTGGGGCGGGGGCTGAGGGTTGCAGGGAGACGGTCAAAGGTCAGCCATTCCCTGGAAGAAAGAACTGAAGCATAGGCAAATTTATATGGACGTGTACAAAGCACACACGTGCAGGCCGGCCTAATCGTACATTCATGTAGACACATCCATATTCATTCATTTCAGTCTGTCTCTGTCCACTGTTCTCTGTCTGTCCATCTGCCTGCCTCCTTGACTCATAATCATCATCATCATCATTTCGCTCTCTAATCAGGCTTTTGTTTTGCCTGAAATTAGTCTGGGTCCCTCCCCCATGTGCTCCCAAAATACAGGGTATATCCAGTACTGATTATCGGATTTGAGCCTTGTAACTTATAGGCCAGTGTTTTTCAACTTTGGGGTTAGGACCTCACTTGGGGTCACCTGAAATTCAAATGGGGTCGCCTGAAATTTCTAGTAACTGATGAAAATAAAAATAAAAACTTACTTATAAAAAATATATGGTGAGTACATAAAAGACATGACAAACTCTGAAGCTGAAACTGAAGCACTGTGGTACTGTTTATCTTCCAAATGTTCATTGTGGTCAGTTTCAGATGCTGCAGCTCTTTCATAATTCACAGTTTGAGTTCTTGTTTGTTCAGTATTAATTGTCAGCCTTGTAAATCCAAGCTGGACTGACCGTACATATCCTGACCAAAGAAAAAAAAATTCTCACTTTGTGCAGTAATCTACACCTGGCTTTTCTGCCTCCGTCCATAATAATATACATTATATAGACTAAATTTTGTCTAAATTTATAAAGTTTATTTGCAACACACTATAGCAAACTATTACATGATCAAAAACAAATTAATTTTAGCAAAAAAATGTCTCAGTTTTTAATGTCTGGTGTCGCCACAAATTTGTGATGTTAAAATGGGGTCACGAGCCAAAAAAAAGGTTGAAACCACTGTTATAGGCCTTTGTGTCTTCTCGGACATTCAGGTCATTCCTGTAATTCAGGATGCACAGAGCTTCCCCATGTGCAGGGATTTCCCTTTTCTCCGGAGTGGACATGTCTGAGCATGTATAAGAGGGAGAGAAAGGGGGAAAGAGAGAGAGGTCCTTATAAGGAAAGCCTTTGCCTTAGTTATTGTTGGAGCTCTGCTTTCAAACCGTTCAGTTGTTTGCTGTCAGTTTATACCTCAGAGGATTTGTGTTTCTTCTGAGTCTTCTGACAGATAGGCAGCTTCAGTTTACCCTACCCTGCGGTTAAAGGAGGTTTGATAAGCACTAGACAGAAAAATATAAACATATAATACTTCTCACATGTTGAATACGCTAAAGCCCTATTCGCATGAGACCAATATTATCCGGGGACTTCTGGTAATTTGTAATAACAGCGGAGGTCATCTGTTATCTTAATCCAATGAGAATCTGTCATGTTGTCAAAAAGAGGCCATATTAGTCTGTATGAATCAGTATTGAGACACATTGTCGGCATACTTTGCTCTATTGTGTACTATTTCAGTATTGTATACAAACAGAGAGGGAAATAAAGAGAACTATGAAACCAAGCAAATGAAATTATAGTTTGCAGTAATAATGTTAGTCAACTGTCAGTTCAAAGAAACTGATTAATAATTAGAGAAGAAAATGAAATCAACTGTAAGTGAATCAGAACAGTTTAACTCTGGCTTTTACCAAAACTGAATAATTCATTAGTTTAAGTTATTTTTTAAAGTTACTCGGTGACTACAGCTGCTGCCTCTGAAAAATGGAAAACCACTTTTATTTAAAAAAAAAAAAAAAAAAAAAAATACTGCACAGGGACTAGCTGAGAACTTCCTGTGACCCAAATACTTTATATACTGTACACTGTTTGTTTTTTTGTTTTTTTAACATAACTTCTCAGTATGTCAGACACAAAAAAAGCTGAAATTAATCATTTTAGTAAATTCTGTGCCCTCTTTCTTGCTTTCACTATTCTAGGGCCACACCACTTCCTGTTTCTGTTTTTGCATTCTGCGTAATTCATGACACTGATCTACAAAACAGCTTTACACTGAAATTTCCATCCTATGTTGTTAAGAAGGCTAGACTCAAACAGGAAAGAACAGAAAAACACACTGAAAACCTCATGCGAGTGTTTCTAATCAGAGACACAGATCCTCCGATGACTGTTTTCGTACTCACAATATCACTTAAAATCAATAGTCACTTTTGTATTAAGCCTGTTTTACACAATTTGTGTGGTGAAGTGTGAACATAGTCTATCACTGAACCTGTGTTTTTTGCACCTGGCAACAGTTTCTCCATAAGAAACTCTGATAGGCCCACTTCCCTCTAGCTGCATTACTAATATATCTGCAGTGGAAAGTAAGCCAACAACTCTGCAGATATTCTGGTTAAGACTAAAGCAAACTTACAAGAAGTCTACATACACACAGGACTACACTGCTTCCTGTATGGCAGTCAAGTCGATAGTCCCTTTTACACAGCGCTTCTGTTCCGGGAATATTTCACCTATATTCCAGAATGACGTCTGTGTAAACAAAATGATGGGATCATTTGGTGCCACCCAGGGGCGCCGCTACCAATTATGGGCCCCATGAAAGCATAATCGTTGTCGACCTTACAGAAATTGACTATCTTTTCAATTTGTCGGAGCGGGGCAAGTGAGGGTGGGGGTGTGATCCATAAACAACATCACTTATGATACAGTGAAAACAAAAACGAACCTTAACATGCTTTCAACATTCGCCTCCCGACTTCTACACTTCTGTTATACATCGGATCTTACATGAAATTTTCACAACTTCTATATTCACTGGGCCCCCTCCACTGCTCTATGGGCCCCCACAAATACTTGGCCCCATGAATTTGTCATGTTTACCCTCCTTATCAGCGCCCCTGGTCCCACCTCTGTCACGGCTCTGTAACACCTCTAGAAGTAGTAACAGAGCTTTGATAAAGGTGGAATTATGATTCCGGAACGCTATGTAAAAGGAACACCTCTCATTCCACAACCAAGGTGTGACATTTTGACAATGTTTTGCATGTGCAACCCCTGCACCGGTGGGAACGAGTGTGGGCTGTGTACAGTAAACAAACATAGCAACACAACCAGAAAGATGTCGAACTGGGGAGATGCCAAGTTCCGCAAACTGTTGTGGCTCTGTTCATCTTCCATTGTTGCTTTGAAGGCCAATGCCACAATGCTTGGGGTATTTCCAACGCACATGCTATATATCACACTATACACTGTGCTGTGTCACTGCCCCTTTCATTCCTGAATGCAGGTCCTCTGTGTAAAAGTCCAACCTGTCTCACCTCTGTTAGTCCTTTGGCTTGGTTGTGGAAATCAGTCAGTGGTGGGTAAAAGGTGGAATCACCATCCTACCTTTTTTCCAGGATCACTGTGTAAAAGTGGCTAGTGTATGCTTGCTGGGTGACTCATTAGCCATACAACTGACTGCCTGTTCCACCTCATCCACCCTCATCCACCTTTCTCTCATATGTTTTCTTTTCTGTATCTGTCTCTGTCTTTTTGCTTGAGTATTTGTTCTTTGTTTGCCCTTTTGTATTAACTCCGTATCTGTTTTTACAACGTTTGTTGTGTGTTTGTCCCTTGGCTATTTATTGTAAAGTATGTTTGAGTACTTAGAAAAGTGCTATATACAACCAATGTCTTATTATTATTATTATTATTATTATTATTATTATTATTATTATTATTATTATTATTATTATAACAAATGAAAGTGGGTGTCTCATGATTTGTGTATTGTTTTTAACAATATGTTGAAAAGACAACACACAAAGACGTGCACACAAATTTTGCTGTTCTGTTTCTGCTCTGTCCAATGCCACACAGCAAGACTTTCACTTGAAAACACCTGTGATAGGTTTGGTGGTATAGTATATTAGTTTAGGGCTTTATCTCATAAAGCACTGTGTATGCCTGTGTGTTAGACATGTATTAGTATTCGCATGTGTTTTCAAGGTGTGTATGTGTGTGTTTTGTGGGTGTGGAAGACGGCCTTACTAGAAGTGGATTTCACTTCAAAGGCCTGAGATAAAACAGGAGGTTTATATAATAGTAAAAAAAAAAAAAATCCAGAGGGAGCACATAGAGAAGGTCAAACAAGGTTCTTGCTGAATTTCTTTCACCACAGTGTTGATGTTTTAAAACTGCCTGACAAGGATGAGAGAGATAAAGCCTCTAAGACATGTAGGAAGACAGTGAAAGCAACAATACATCAACGTTCTTACTGAGAAAAACAGCTGCCTCAGTTGCCAGGATTATATAAGTTAATGACTGATAATAGAAACACAGAAAGCTCACATCCTATTTGTAAAAATGCATGGTGAATGGACTTACATAGATAATGCACTTATGTAAGGCCTCTCTACCTTTGTGGTAATGATACTTCACAGTTTCACATTTGCCCATTTACACAAACACACATATTCACACACTTAGGGATCAGTGTCTTGCTCAAGGACACTTTGACATATGGATAGGGACCAGGGACTGAACCACCAACTATCCAGTTTATGGACGCCCTGTCTACCTACTGAGCAAGAGCCACCCCAGCACCTACGTGCACTTATTACTGATTACTAAAAAAAACCCAAACAAACCTAACCCGTATATTTAGTGTTTCACTTTATTTACCATAAAAACTACTTATGTCATACTATCCTCTTGAAATCTTAATTGGAAATATTTTGATGCCTGTTAAAGACACAGATTATGTATTTATTGATGAAAAAAACCTCTGCAGACTCCTTTTTTTCATATTTAAACTGTAATACCATTTCAATACCATTGCTGTTTCTATTCAATGTCATCGCACTTACATTATAAAGCAAATCCAGTTTTTGTTCAACATCTTTTTTTTTTTTTTTTTCAGTGACCATTTGCTGACTAGAAAAGCTCTTGGAGAGCGCAGACTTCTGCCAAGGCTGATCAAACCTGCCCCCCACCTCTCATCACCACCAACATTTATTCATTTGTTCCTTGTGCCAGTATCAACATTTCCTGAAAATTTCATGAAAATCCATCAATAACTTTTTGAGCTATCTTGCAAACAGATAAACAGATAAACCCCAATCAAAACATAACCTCTGCCGTTACACTTGGCTGAGGTAATAATTTAAGCATGGGACCTGTTTTTTGTACCAAACTGCGCGACATGTTTAACTGATATTTATCCGACAGACGCTTGGTATTGATTGGCCTTGATCCCCTGTGAACCTCTTAAGGCTTGTCCTAACCTGGAAATCCATATCAGAACCAGTGTGCCACACACATAGATAAATGAGATCAGAGTCATGATTAAAGAATCTGCTAATACTGAAAACAGAGAAGAGTTTAGCTCTTAAATAGTTTTATTTGAACAGGTGGTTTGCTATCCATTACAATGCAGGACTGTTTTATGACTGGGCTGAACAGGGATTCACATAAACACACAACAGTAAGACAATAATCACCCTTCTCCTCTGGCAGTACAACAGATGGGAAACTACAGACGTCTCTCTCATAGTACAGATAAAAGTGATGATTGATATACATCCTATGCATCCTCCACAGACACAGTTCCCACAGAACACCAATAAGCCCTACCTGTCACTGTAATCCTGCATCCTTGCTGAACATAATACTTCTTGTAATTGATGCACACTTGAGAGACATACACATCTTCTCAAAACAAGTCAAGGAACAGGTGGCCTTTCAGCCAGCATGCAGTTAAATACTGACAAACATGTGACCTTCAGGACCGTAGTGAGGGCACAGGAGCATGGGTTTGTATTTTCACTTTCTTTGTTGGGCAATGTAACTTATCTCTATGGTTAGTTTTATAATAAACTTTGCAAATTGAATTCAGGTTTTTAGCTATTTCTGTTCCAAGAATGCCCAAAGGGTTTATTGCAAAGGTACTGCATTAATACATATTCATATGTGCAGAAATAACAATGGTAGTGAAAGGAAATTAACCCTTTCATGGATGGTGGTCGCTAGTGGACAGATGTTCAAAGGTGTTCTCTTGTGTATTCATGTGTTTTATTGTTTTAATTCCATATCAGCCAACACAGTGGACACTTATGCATCATCCCATACAGTGTAATGCATAACATTACGGTAACTTTGCTGTTCTAGATAAACCTGATCTGCAGTAACATGTTTGAACGTAAAGAAAAAATCCTAATTCCTAATTTTAAACAAAAAGTTGGTGTTTTTTTGCATATCATCTCCATGAAGTGATTAATAACTAGTATTAGCATATGTTAAAATGTGAGAAAACATCAGATTAAAAGCTTTAAAAATGTTTTTATATCATAGTTTTCACACGTATATCAGTAAATGCATGTTTCTTTGCTTCTAAAATCAAACGTGTGATGTCCAACTGAATGGATGTTTTTGTAACTCCATGAAAAATAGGTTTATAAAAAAATTCAATCGCATTGTTTGTTTGTTTTTCATACCTAAAGAGGAATAAAAGCACTTAGGAAAAAAAAAAAAACTTGATTATGGTTCTCATAATTCATGCATGTAAGGGTTAAAGTTAAAAAATGATTTGATGCCTTTTTTAGTCAAAATGTAAAAATAGCATTTCAGAAGCAAAAGTATCACACTCGGCAAAAAGCACACTTTACCATCCATTGAGTTAAAACAGCTGGTTTAGTAGTGCATCAACACATTCCTCTGCCTCTCCCCCTCTATCTTGTCCTCTCAGTCAGGCATACTAGGAAGACAGGTGTGAGCCTATTGCCTCCACACATGCACACAGCCGGGACTGGGATTTCAATAATGTCATTCAGTGGAGTTGAATAGGAGTCAGTAGGGGCCCTGCTCTGTCCTGTGCCTCTGGTTGACAGACGAGCAGCCGTGTCTTTGTGCAGAGCCGAGGGGCCCCGGATCATTCAGCAGCAAGGCGGAGGTGGAGGAGGAGACGGTTGGTGGGTTTATGGGGGTTTTAGCAGTGGCAATCACCGGAGCCTGTTGTCACTTAGTGAAGACAGAAGGAGGAGGAGGAGAGAAAGGAGGAGGAGCAGCGGCGGTTACGGTTTCTAGGACTGAAAAAGTGGCAGCCGTCGAGGCTTAAGGTCATGTGTCAAGTCGGTGTTCACTGGTTTTGCTGCAGCAGATGGAGTTTTTTGGTGTCTCTACTTTGTCAACTTTGTCTACTTCTGCTGTTCACCGATAGTTCATACATTAGCCTGTTACTTCCCCATTTCTGTTCACTTTGAGTCAGTTTAACCCTTTCATGCATGAATTATGAGAACCTTAATCAAGATTTTTTTTTTTTTCCTGAGTGTTTTTAATTCCTCTTTCGGCATGAAAAAAAAAACAATGTGATTGAATTTTTTTAAAAATCAACCTATTTTTCATGGAGTTACAAAAATGTCCACTCAGCTACACCATGAATTTTATTCTTGAAGCAAAGAAACATGTATTTAAAACCCAATATCATAAAGTGATATAAAAACAGTGAAATGAAACCATGTTTAATGCAGCTAATCTAATGTTTTCTCACATTTTAACATATTCTAATACTAGTTATTACTCACTTCATGGAGATAATATGCAAGAAATAAATATTAAGAATTGATTTCCACTCAAGAACCAATCAAGAACAGCAAAGTTACAATAATGGTATGAATTGCAGTTTATGAGATGATGCATAAGTGTCCACTGTGTAGGTTGATATGGAACTAAAACAACAAAACTCATGAATATACAAGAGTAAACCTGTAGAGTAACTGTCCACTGCATTGACCACTATGCATGAAAGGGTTAAGGCCATCTTTGCCCACTGGCATCTATAAGTGAGTTTGTGTGTGTGTTGTGAATGTGTGTGTGTGTGTGCAAAGTAGGGGAGGGGTCTCTTTTGCTGATCCCACCTGCTGAGGACTATACAAGGCTTTGCAGCGTCGAATTGCCACAATGCCCTAAAGCTGCTGCTCCTGCTGCTGCCTTGCAGCCTGTTTCTTTCAGGGATCTTTTTTTTCAGCCTTTCTGCTGCATTCCAAATACACACTCCACTAAAAGGATCCTAAACTCAGTCTGTCATGGGTCATATGAATATTAATACATGGCACAGGCGACTGCTGGTGCTTCTTGAGCAGCTCCAGTGCATCCCCCCATTACAGAGCTTAGAATGGTTTAGTAAATCCTTTGCTGCTTGTGGTAAAGCCTCCTATTTAGTTAAAAGGTCAGTGAATTACAGCAGTTGCCAGTGCTTCCACATGAAATGTTTAATGATGGCAATCGCACTGCAAATTACAAGACACAAATATGGTAGATATTACCTAACAATAAAACTGCACACATATAAAATGTATCACTGGGGTTTTTTTTACACTTCCTCTGCCTGGTGATGATGCAGCAGTTCTTCCTATTAAAGCATTCATGCATTTGGTTGTGTAATGCATTTCTGTCAAATAGCAAAATAAAGCAGTTTAATAATGAGTGACGTCTCTATTTAATTGTGAGATGTAGCCTAATCTTTTGTTCTTAGTCATTTCATTAACAGCTGTCTATACTAAGCCTCACAGGTGATTCACAGGATGAGTCATGAAGCTTTAAGGAGTGACTAAAAGCAACAAAATGCAGCAGCTGTGGAGGTCTCACTTTTTAGAAATTGTTTTATTAAAGATATGAAATATTTAGACACCTGACTGAATGAGGGCTTTGCCTGCTGAGAGAGGTTAAGTAAAAGAAGAAAAGCAGCACATCCTGAGCAATCAGTGGAACAAGGACAGCTACTTGACAGGCAGCCTCTGTTCTTACTTGTGTTAACACAATCGCCTGTGTGTGTTTGTGTGTACATATGCAGACACAGACATCAGCTTTTGAAGATGATGACAAAACACGCAGTAAGTCGGGCTTGTTAATGGCTCTAATGTCGGGATCAACTGACATAAACAGGATGTGCATTTAGACGTTGATGGACTTACGTATATGTGTTTTCTGTAAATCAACTGACTGCAGGAGTGAACACTTAGTCCTGTGCTAAAATAGCACTCAACTATGTTTTCAGTCATTTGTGTTTGTTTTCTGTAGCTATTACTTTAAGTACTGAATGAATTATGCAACCATAGGTGAATCAAGTGCACTGAGAGCAAACTGATCCATTAGCCGAAGGATGATGATAGTGAGGATGACAGGTGTGGCGGTGGTAACCCTGTTATGTAGGCAGATCACGTCTGAGCTGTGACATCATTGCACCGCTCTCCTTCTTCCTCTCTCTCCCCTTTCCTTTTCTGTCTCCACAGCTTGCCCTCTACTTGGTATTCTGCTGCTTCCTCTATTCAGAGAGACACAGCTCTATTCCCAGCTCACTGTGAGTCTGAAGTGGGAATGAGGGACGGAAAAGTGAGAGTGAGATAGGGAGAAAAGAGTGAAAGTGCATGAATGAAGCAAGATTTGGCAGTGGAGTGAAGGTCAAATCATGACAAAAGTAGTGAAATGATGAAAGAAGGTTAATGCAGAGATGGAGAAAAATGAGAAGAAGCAATGTAAGAAAGAAGAGAAATGGGAAATAGAGGGATGGATGAGAGACAACAGTGCACCGTGGCCTCTTAATTTTATTCACCAAAGAAATACCTCTGGGAACTGCCTGTCTGTGTCTCAGTGCATGGGTAGTCAGCTGACTGCTGGTTAAAGAAGCCATTACACACCTCTTGTCTCATGTATCTGTCTCTCTCTTACTCACAGCAGTTGGCACAGCAGATTCTCTGAGCTGAAAGAGGCATGATGCACTTTCGTTCGTACTGTCCTCTGTCATTATTCATGCATTCCCTTTCATTCTACATCCACTTACACAAGAGTACTAATAGTTTTCGCTACTGTGCATCAAGTGTGGTCTTACAAAAGTTCAACCACAAGTAACGGACAACAATGTGAACTCTAATCTTAACCCATAAAGACCCAAACAGGCACTGGAAACCAAAACCAACAATTGATCTAATATGTTTAATACCTGTTGATCCACTAATCCTATCAATACATGTAAATAATTGGTGTAAAATGCAGTTTGTCATCTTTTCATAGTCATCAGATATGACCCATTTGGATGTTCAGAGGCTCCGTAGTGAACATGGAAATGCTGTCATCTTCTACAACACAGGTGTCAAACATGCAGCCCTGGGGCCAAATCCAGCCTGCCAAAGGGTCCAGTCCGGCCCTTGGGATGAATTTGTGAAATGCAAAAATTACACCAAGATATTAACAATCTTTTTAGTTCAGGTTCCACATTCAGACCAATTCAATCTCAAATGGGCGGGACCAGTAAAATACTATCATAACAACATATAAATAATGACAACTCCAAATTTTTCTGTTTGTAAATGTAAATATTTTCATGTATTTACACTAAAACATAGTATAATTTTGCAAAAAATGTGAATACCCTGAACAAATATGTACCACATTAAATGTCTTAAGAGAAGTAAGTACAGTTCTACAATATTCTGCCTGTTATTACATGTTTTGTGTATTTGTAGATCCACTGTGATCAGTAAGTTATAATGAACATGTGTAAATAATAAACTTGAGACAGAATATTGTTAAAATTACACTTATTTTTTCAGTTTGCTCATGTTATTCACATTGTTTGACAGGATAGTTTGTAACTATAAACCTTTTCATAATGTAAATTTACTTTTTTCGCTCTAAAACATAGGGAAAAGTTTGGAGTCAACATTATTTATATATTATTATGTTATATTGTTATATATGATATATTATTTTACTGATCTGGCCCACTTCAGATCAAATTTAGCTGAACTATAATGAGTTTGACACCCCTGTTCTATAACATTGATTCACCAGTAAAACCCCTGGAGTTTGATCAGTGATTGTGGATGTAGATGCTTGTTTTATGTTCAGTTAATGATAGATTTGACTGAAAAAAATCACTTTTTCTTCAGTTTTCTCTGTTTCTGATATAATAACCCTCAACTTTAATGTGAGCATTTTTGAGCATTTACATAATCAGTAAATTAAATATAGGAAACTAGCTGATTTTCACTGGAAAAATGCATAATATAGAGAATAATATTATAATAAATGGTGATAAATCACTTAGGAAAGATGAAATAGAGAGGAAAAAATGATTTGGGAACTGACACAAAAGTTGCACTGGGTTTTTATGGTTTAATTCAGTTCAAGACACAACATTTTTTTGTGTGTGTGACCCAAGGCAGAGCAATATTTACACATTCAGAAATGCAAGGATGTAATAAATTGTTACTCTCCTTCAATATTTGTTCATTCAGAAATACAAGGAAAGCATTACACTCATTCATTAAGGAACAGTGAGATACTGCTGTACTGTTACCAGTAAGGGAATGTGTATTGGCCGTCATAAATCATTCTAACCTAATTTTCATCCTGCATAGATCCACTGTGACAACAGATGCATGACGTACTTTATCCTGGGTTTTTATTGATTATGTGTCTGCTGTTCCCCTCAGACTATTGATCTGGGTGGGGAAACTCATGGCATTTCTAAATTAACATGTATGTTGGGAATTTAACTCAAACTGTTGTATTCAGCCAACATGTAAATTACTTACAGACAATAAAAGGGATTGTGACAAATGCGGGACGTTATAGGAGCAACTGGTCATGTTCAGGGCTGTCATTACAACATAGTATAATTAAGTTCCGTGTAACCAACCAACCAACCAACCAACCAACCAACCAGCTTAGTGAATTTTGTTCGGTGAATGAATAATAGGAATTCTGATTAAGGTCAAAATGAATAAAGTCAGGCTGAGAATTAAAAGTTGAGTGCTGAGTTTTATTGGGGTCACAATGTGAGGAATGGTTTGATCACTCAAGCATAGCTAACAACATTATGGAGAATAAAATTGGCGATTCATTAACCTCTACAAATCCTAAGTTTGAGATTAATTAGAAAATCTTCAAACACACTGAAATATGATAAAATGCATTGTATTGTATGGTGACTACCCCTTTTTGTTCTCTAAATCTAAAACATGTGCTTGCTGACACTTCAAATAGTTATACTTGTGCTAATATTTTCTGTAGGATTCAATTATTGAAGAAGGTCTGTGTACTTGTTAGTGAGGTGTTTTGGTGCAGGGGAAAAGTACGGTGGCCCAAAGGTGCAACAGCCCAAAAAAATGATCCACTATAAGAAAAAAAAGAGAACAGCCCAAAAAATGATCCACTATAAGAAAAAAAAGAAAACAGCCCAAAAAATTATCCACTATAAGAAAAAAAAGAGAACACCCCGAAAAATTATCCACTATAAGAAAAAAAGAGAACACCCCGAAAAATTATCCACTATAAGAAAAAAAAGAGAACAGCCCAAAAAATTATCCACTATAAGAAAAAAAAGAGAACAGCCCAAAAAATTATCCACTATAAGAAAAAAAAAGAGAACAGCCCAAAAAATTATCCACTATAAGAAGAAAAAGAGAACAGCCCAAAAAATTATCCAATATAAGAAAAAAAAGAGAACACCCCGAAAAATTAGCCACTATAAGAAGAAAAAGAGAACAGCCCAAAAAATTATTCACTATAAGAAAAAAAAGAGAACAGCCCAAAAAAATATCCACTATAAGAAAAAAAGAGAACAGCTGAAAAAATTATCCACTATAAGAAAAAAAGAGAACAGCCCAAAAAATTATTCACTATAAGAAAAAAAAGAGAACAGCCCAAAAAAGTTATCCACTATAAGAAAAAAAAAAAAGAGGACAGCCCAAAAAAATTATCCGTATAAGAAAAAAAAAGAGAACAGCCCAAAAAATTATCCACTATAAGAAAAAAAGAGGACAGCCCAAAAAATTATCCACTATAAGAAAAAAAAGAGAACATCCCAAAAAATTATCCACTATAAGAAAAAAAGAGAACAGCTGAAAAAATTATCCACTATAAGAAAAAAAGACAAAACATCATCCACCTTTTCAGTTAAGGGGGCACTGTTTACCTGAAAGGTCTCTTGTTTTAAAATTAAGGCCACCACAAAAAATACAATCATAGGCTGAAAATTTTTAAGGTCTTCAGCTAATGTGGCTAATGCTAACGAAGTAACCAACCGGAAGTGGAGGTCGGTGCGCTAAAAATAAAGTTATTTTAAAATAGTGGATAATTTTTTGGGCTGTTGTCTTTTTTTTTCTTATAGTGGATCATTTTTTGGGCTGTTCTCTTTTTTTTCTTACAGTGGATAATTTTGTGGGCTGTTGCACCTCTGGGCCACCGTAGAAAAAGCTCTGTCCAAATATAATAAAAATAACAATGTTTTAATCAGAGTATTCCATTATGTGATGCAAAAACATGGCTGATGCTGTCGGTATTGTTTGGATGCAAATCAACACAAGTCATTTTTTTTCATCATCAGAGCATTACAGTCTACAATGGTATTGGGTATTTTGATGAATATAACTGTGTAGTCTAACCTTTAAAGTAATGAGGGTGACATTAACTTTCACGTATAATACCTACGTCATGCGTGTCTGAATGCTTCATCTTACTGACCTATTCACAGCTGCTCTGTACTTTTCCCTCTTCCTTTTTTTTTAACCAAGAAGCTGTAGGTGTAGAGAACTTCAGAAGTCCATTTTACCAAACACATTTTACTAACGTCTATAGCTCCTGTCTGTTAAATTTGTGCAGTGCATTCTGTATTTTCTCTGACATGCTCTCCTTTTTCATACAGCGAGTGCCAGAGTGTAGTGGCAAGATACTTGTCTGCACTGAGAAGTTGTGGGTGTACTTGTCAAGCGGAACATTTTATTTTCAGTGGGCAGTTTTCTGTGACTCATAACAATCTTCAAAATGTCCCTATCCTTACATAACTTCTAAATATTCTTTAGTCTTCACAGAACACAATCTGAAGATTTCCTTGAGAGTTACCACACACTTTACTGAGGATAATAAATCATATAGTTATTCTGGAGGGAAAACATCTGTATTTATCTTGAGATGAAAACAAACTCTTATCATTATTTCCTTGCACACCCTACTCATCCTGATTCTATCCTCCCCTTTTTGTGCTTTGATAGACTGACACCCCTTCCAGAGTGTAAAATTCTGGGATTGGTCTCCAACTAATAATTTTTTATTATTATTTCAAATCAAATCAACAATATCTTGCACTTTTCAACAAGATTATTTTTTGCAGTTATTTACAAGATAACTGTAGCATCTATCACAGTCAAGGCCTGAAATCCCAATTCCCATCCCTGGCCGAGGAGTTCACTTCGGCCATTTGCTGATGTCTGTCATAGTTTACTATACTGCAGACTCGGAACGAAGCAGAAAAACCTTGAATGAAAAGCTGTAATGACAACATCTGTTATTTCAACTCTACACCACCTGCATCACCTGCTGCCTGAGAGAATAGCTGTGAAGAGTTCACACAAGCCACCAGCATAGAGTACTGACTCTACAAGACACCAGGCTCGAGACTGAGCTAGAAAGTGTTAAATACAAACACACCGACCCCAGCAACACACACCCACATATCACTCCTTCAGTAATAAAACAGTAGGGGGCCTAGTGCACTGTGAAAACTGCAGGGGGTCTGATCTCAAAGGACAACACTGAAAAAGATCACATGGGACAAAATGCACACAAAGCTTGAAGAAGTGCCTATCTATATCTACAGGGTGTCCCATAAGTCTCCATACATAGGAGACATAATACATTCCATACATATATGGTTCTAACATGTATTTCTTTATATTTCTTCTTTATAGTTCTTCAGCAGTGGAGGACACGTACTGAAATGTGTTCCCAACAAAATGGCAGTCATATAGAGCATATTATATAAATAAAAATGGTTTATGTCAAGAAACGTTTATTTTTCCTATGTATGGAGACTTATGGGACACCCTGTATATCTATATATATATATCTATAAATCTATCTATATCTATATTTATATCTAAATCTAGATCTAGATATGGATATAACTCCAGTAGTGATCGGAGCACTAGGGGCAGTGACCCCCCAGCTGAGAGGATGGCTCCAGCAGATACCACGAACAACATCAGAGATCTCTGTCCAAAAAAGTGCAATCTTAGGAACAGCTATGATCCTACATGTCTCACCAAGATTTGGTTTCTTCATTCAGATACTTACCAGAATGATAAATATATGGCAATTCAGTCACAAATGAAACACTGTGCTCCAATAATACCAGAATCAGAATTTTTGTTGTCATTATACACAATGAACATTGAAATTGAGTCGAATCTAAGACTGTGCAAAGAAAGCAAGGCAGAAATGGTTTCCTTTCTCTTTTTCTAATAAATAGACAATATAAAATATATACACTGTTGCCTATAAAGTTGTTTTCAGATACATTCCTCCTTTTATGCCTATTTATACACATCAGTAATCACTTTTGATCATTCTCAAAGGTTACATACTGAGTCCAATTTGTACTTTATTGCACTGCATTTATTAATGCAAGAAAAAATCACATTGTCACTATCATTTCATGAGAAGAGGTAAAAATACAGTGTATAGGCCTATGTATGTATACATGTGTATAAAAACAAGAAATGTACATTTAACAGCAGTACTTACATGTCATATTGTACAGTTGAAAATGACTGAATTCATTGTCCTATATTTGAGTTAAACTTGAGCTGTGTTGCAATAGTTTTACATAAGGGTCAGGCTTTTCAAACAGATATTCGATTTGCACAATTTTGGAAAAGGTGCATGTCTGTGAGGGGTTTATTGTTGTCTTTCCTCTTTTTTTTTTTTTTCTTTTTTGCATACAACTTCAAAACAGGTTGCTCCTTGCTACTGTTTTACTACTTGGGACTCCAGGACTCAGCATGGGGGTGGATTCTCGTGGTAAAAAAAAGCAAGGACCTAGTTTCTGGAGAACACATTAGACAGAGGGGTGAGGGCACCAAGGAGGTGCAGCTGAGCAGCTGGTCAATGGAGAAAACAGTGAGGACATTTCTCAACTAAATAACCATGAAAGAACTACAAAGGAGCCTTGTCTCTTTCTCTCTCACATTCAGTTTAATATGTAACAGTCTGGAATCCAAGTACTGGCAAATAATGTTGCTTAATATAATTTAACCGTTACTTCCCGTGTGATTAATTATCGAAAATGTTATCACAGATGCACAACCAAATACACACATGAAGGCATATGCATGAGAAAAAAAAAGCTCTGGAGGATATGAATATGGATTAACAGTGGGTGACTCACCAAGACACTCATAGTGTGATTAAGGGTTGTCACATTACCATGGCAACACATCCTGTAATGTGCTACAGCCTCATTTCTGTGTCTTTGTGCATGTGTTTGTGTGTTTGCTTGTGTGTAAGTGGGTGGAAGGTGACAGTAATGGTGACACTTGCCCCAAATTGCACAGACTCAGGCAGCACATATATTTTCAATGTGACACAGGAGCTATAATGTTCACTGGAAAGAAAGCACCTATAAATAATTAGTAATTTACTGATTTCCGATTGCACCTTGATTATAACTGTATCTATGAATCACCTGAGATGCAAATTGACATAAAATTACCCTTTTATTGGAAAAAAAACCCAAAAGCATTGCCTTATATGTACATTTAACATTAATATGAAGGAAATAAATGACCAAATTAAATTGTGGTGTTGAACTGAAACCATTCAGGCTTCATATTAGGTGGTAGTACATACAAATATGGATGCATGTGATTAAAAGAAATGCCAGCGTATGTGAATGTGGACATGCAAAGCTCATGCACTGACACATGACTTCTTGTGTTGACCGTGTGTGTCCTATCTGACTACAAACTCTGTCTCACACACACCAGTTGTCGATGTAGACAGCCTGTGTGTGTGTGTGTATTTGTAAATATTCACACTGTACGACATGTGATTTATACACATGTGACGTGATTAAAAACAGCTGAGCAAGAACAATAAATTCCACCGGAGTCAGATTATACAACTGCGGTGGTAGGAACAGCTTAATTAATGACAACCTTTTATGACACAGAAACTCAGACTCACAAATACTGAACCACACATACTCGACAGACACAGATGAAAGACAGATATTCACACCTAAACAACATTTTCACAGATTAGCTCCAAATACAGCCGCTCACAATGGACAAAGTTTCATCCTGATAAAGATTTGTCTGGAATTTCTGCAGCCTCTCACAGTGGGAGTGTTGCTTACAAAAAAAAAAAAAAAGTGTAAAAGAACATTTTCGAGCTTGACACAGACTGATACAGACTCTCTGAACTTAGCTCTGTCTAAACCCACACTCAGACAGTGTCGTATAAAGTACTGGAAAGTCACACTTGAGTAGAACTACAGGTACCCCACCAAAAATTACTTTGGTAGAAGTTCAAGTCACCAACTGAAATGCTACTCAAATTAACTCTTTATCGAACAAGTGACTATTTTTGGTCATTTCCGAATACATCACAAGACAGTGGTAGCAATAGTTGCAGTGAGGACAGTGAGGCAACAGTCTCAGGTCCAATGTGGTCTACAGGGTCTGCAAGGCCCACCTCTGCATGATCAGTGAGTGTACCTGCTTTGTTAGGTACCATGAAGTAATGGTACTAATGTAAGGAATGATGTTCAAAGGGATCATGTGGATGTGGACAGGGGTCTGGATCAGCACTTACGTTGTTGTAATGCTCTAAAAGTGATGATCTAATGTTCTAAAACACATGTTCCTTTCAACTTACATGTGATTTTCTAGTATTTACTTCTTGGATTTTTTTTTATTTTTGCCACTTATGGGTAAGGAACCAAATATGGTACCTTCATTGACCTTTATTTTCTACACGGCAATAAAAATTTCACCAAATAAAACCTAATAACCACCTAATAAAGTCTTGTTACGTCACACTAAGGTTTAGTATTTCTATAAGTGCCCTATAAAGGGTTAAAATCTATCTAGTATTCACTGTACTTAGGTAATCTCCACTTAAAAGTACTCAAGTAATAAAAGTAAAAGTACAAGTAAATGTTAATAACATCCAAAGACAGTCAGGATTTGGAATATTATAAAGTTTTTCAAGGATTTTATAAGAGGTCAAAATATTGAAAATGATGCACACATCACACACTTCAAAGTGTGAACCATCGTTCGCACTTGTGCATTATACAATTAGCCAACTGACAAATCAGCTTCCTGACATTGTTGCAGTCATTGGGAATCTCAGCGGTGAAAACACCAATTTTTCTTTCATTACCCCGCCCCCCCAAAAGGGGAGCCAAGGGGTATTGTTTTTGGTTCAGTTTGTTTGTTTTTTGACACTGTAACAGCAAAACTACATGTTGAATTCATACAAAATTGGATTTATAGCTTGCCAGTGACCCAGAATAGATCTGATTACATTTTGGGAAAAGTAGGTCTAAGTTAAAATTTTTTATGAATTTTTTAAAAATCTTTTTTTTCCCATTTACTTGTAATGGGCAAAATTTCAAATGTCTGTAGCAGCAAAACAGTTGGTTGAATTCCTAGCAAATTGGGTTTATAGATTGCCAGTGACCAAGAACAGATGTGTTTACATTTTGGGATAAGTAGGTCAAAGTTGAATTTTCAAGAATTTTTCTTTTTTTTTTTCCCATTTACTTATAATGGACAAGATTTCACGTCTGTAGCAGCAAAACTAATGGTTGAAGTTATTCCAAATTATGTTTATAGACTTTCAGTGATGCAAAATAGATGTGTTTAGATTTTGGGAAAAGTAGGTCAAACTTCAAACCTTTAATGCATTTTTAAAATCTTTTTTCTTCTCCCATTTACTTATAATGGGCAAATTTTCAAATGTCTATAAAAACATCAATTTTGTTTCAATTTACTTCAAACTTGGCACACATATAGAGGTAATTGATATGCTGACATCACCACACCCATAGACATGATGACATCGGCTGGACTGACGCCTAAATTAGCTACAATACAATCGAGGGGCGGGGTTTGTTGTGCCTGGCACCACTTGTTTATTTTTTGTAACAAGTAACGATACTGTGCATTAAGACTATTTCGGAGTAGACATATGCAGTTGAGTTAGGAAATGTAGAGAGGAAAAAGTGAAAGCAAACAGAATAAAAAATATTCAGTAAAGTACAATTTCTCCATACACATACTTGAGTACAGTAGTGAAGTATTATTACTTCATTATATACAACACTGCACTCAGAGTTTTATAGTCATTGTCTGTATGGTTGTAAATATGAAAAAAAAACAAAAAAACCTCAAAACTAATTTGTAGACTAACAATAAAGATCAGTCATCAAAATGATTTACAGGATGATGTGAAAACAGGAGTAGGTGTTTGCTATTCTGCTTATCATTTTTGTTTTTATTTCGCATAATAGTTACTATGACACTGTCTATCAGTGGTGGGTGACAACAAAGCCATGATAATTATGTAATCCATTGTGTGTTACTGCTGTCGCTCACCTAAATTGTTGTGTTGTACTCAAATCTTTGGAGTACAGAAAACTGAACTGTGCCTTAAACATGTAACTGTATTCTGGCATTTGCCTAAGTTGGTGTCTCAAAAACACAAGCATTCTACAAACAAAGAATTCAAATGAGTTTCCTGTAATTTACAGGGATAATTTAAGGAGAGAGAGAGAAAACAAAATGAAAGTTGACCAGTAACTGAATAGGAATGTGTTTGTGGAGAATAACACGAGTCTATTCTTTGAAGGTTTACTCCTGTAAACAGGCCCAGACCGTGTGTTTGTCCTGTGGAGATGATCTGGATCTAATGACATTCAGATTTCCTTTAAAATGTATCTAGATTCATGGTGGTCTTAAAGTTTCTTTTGTTTCTTTTCTTTCTCTCACTTCCTTGTTGTGATTCCTTGTTCTCTGAATAAGACAAGTGCATAAATAAGTGTAACAGCAAGTGAAAACAAGTGTAATTTAAAAAAAAAAAAATATATATATATATATATATATATATATATATATATATATATATATATATATATATATATATATAGATAGATAGATAGATAGATAGATAGATAGATAGATAGATAGATAGATACAGAAAGAAAGAGAAAAAGAATAAAAACTTTCCCAAAAACAAAACATCACAGTAAGTGGGGGAAAAAAAAAAAAAAAAAAAAAATTCAGAGTCGCTACAGGCCCTCAAATAAAATTGAATAAGCAACAACGTCAGCAGACAATGATAAATACCAGACTTATCTGCCTGTGGTCATAAATGTCTGCTGTTCCACCTCCAGGTACTTTATAGTCATGTATTGACATTTACTGATAACTTATGAGCGGTTTTAAATGCTTTTAGTTTTGTTTTACATTTGTGCTGGTTGTTAGTGTCTTTTAAATGTTGTTTCCTTCCATCATCTTACAGTTTTTGTCATCATCTCCCACTGTTTTGTTTATACAGGGAAATACACCTTGGTAAATCTTGCAAAGATTACAGGAAAAGTGGTAAACCCCGCCATATGCTGAGAAACCTTTGGGTCTTTCACCAACACACCAACATACAAACCTCCACAAAATGACTACACAGTACACAAGAACCAATTGATTTAAAGCATGGTTTTCAAGGATCCCCTCATTGAAAGACGTATTATGAATACACACAGTGGGTTGTTCTGATGATGGGACAGCCCCGCAGTTTTTTTAAATATATCAAAAGATGTCATGAAAAGCAGCAGAGGCTGTGGTGGGGAGATCCAGACGTAGATAGTTGGGTGTTTCGCTGACTAAAAGAACTATTGTTGTCCATCCCCCTCACTCACTTTCTAAATAACTGGTGTTTATCATGTGTTAAAATGACTTAGCCAGATCCTCTTTGTAGAATTTCCCAATGTTAAAAAACCTAGGCTCTGAAATAATGAAGTGATGTCATTTTCCATACATTATTCTGCAATTCAGTCACAGACAAATCTTACCGGAAAATTTAAAACTTATTTCTGGCATCATGGATATTATTTCTACCCAAAAATAATAAATGGCCCTTAACCCATAAAGACCCAAACAGCCACCAGCAACACAAACCATCTACAAATATAAACTGTTTAATACCTGTTGATCCACTAATCCTATCAATACATGTAAATAATTGGTGTAAAATTCAGTCTGTCATCTTTTCATGGTCATCACATATGACCCATTTGGATGTTCAGTGGCTCCGTAGTTACCATGGAAACACCGTCATCTTCTACAACACTGATTCACCAGTAAAACCCAAGGAGTTGGATCAATGACAGTGGATGGAGACACTTGTTTTTACATTCAGTTAGCTATATATTTGCTGCAAAAGTAACTTTTTCTTCATTTTCCTCTGTTTTGATATAATTAACTTTAAATGTACTCTGAGTTTTCATGAACATCTACATGAACTGTGAATTAAATATCGGAAAATACATGATTTACACCAAAAAATGTGAAATACAGAGGATAATATTAGTGTTTAAATGGTGATAAATCAGTTAAGAAAGGTAGAACTAAAGAAAAATCCATTTGGGAACTGCCACAAAAGTAATACTGGGTCTTTATGGGTTAAATAAAAACTATTTATCATTAATGACATCCTAATGATTAACAGTTTGAGTAGCGATGGGAATCAATAAGAATTTAACGATTCCGATTCCATTATCGATTTTGCTTATCGATAAACTAATCGATTGTCATCGGGTGAGGGAATAAAAGAGTACAAACAGGTGTGTTTGCATTAACTGTCTTTTATATTTCCATCTGCACAGAAAATATAACATATACAGTATGTACAAACAATAATAACAGGTGGCGCCAGGCCCGGTTCGGGGGGGGGCAGTGAAAGTGAAACTTAAGACGCTTTACTAATTCCTCTATTGCCACATGTCTAGGCGTCAAACCAGTTTGACTTGGCTTGGCTCATTTCCCGTTGTCTTGCACCTCATTTCCTTTCCCTTCTTACCTTCGGAAACTTATATTTGAGGGGATACGACATTTGTTACCCTAACCAGAACCGGAACTGGGCCTGGCGTTCACTCTGCCGCTACATTCACAAGTGTCGCTAAGTAGCGTATCAAATATGTGACATTTCTGTAAATGAATCACATGCTGTGGACAAATGTTGGAGCATGTTGGAGGGATTCCACCCTTTTGAAGACATGGAAGCTTTGACAGTGTTAGAAGTGGACCTGGTGTCGTCTTTTTAGACCGTTTCTGCCTCGACGCCATGTTGGCTACGTTCTGAACAAAACAATGCAGCAACAATGCGTACATGTGACGTCATCGCACTTGCGCAACGAAGGCGGAATCAATAAGCAGAATCCTTTAGCAGGCAGGCAAATGATTCCAAGGAATCGAGGTACTGGGATCCGGTTCTCAAAAAGAACCGGTTCTCGATTCCCATCCCTAAGTTTAAGGCACCTTGCCAATATTATGTCAGTCAACTGTGTTTAAAGGTTCAATATATAAAGTTTGTTGGTTTGTTGGCGTCTGTTTGACTACTACTTCACAGGATAGGATAGATACTTTATTTATATTTTGGAGGAAATTACAGCAGCAGCAATCCCATTAAATTGTTTGACACCCATGACTGTTAGCTAACATTTCCAGTGTAATTTTTGGATTTCACAAATGGGACCGTTTTGGCCCACAGGACATATGTTTTGCCGCATTTCCACTACATGGAACCAACTCGACTCGGCTCGACTCGACTCGGGTACCAGATACTATTCCTGGAGACCATTTCCATTACAGGATACTACCAACTTTACAGTACCTGGATGTCATAGCGATGCGGTGCGTTACTTCCATGTCGTCTGCTCACAGAGTTGCTGATAAACTCGCTCGTTGCATGTTGTCTCGTCAAGCTCATGCTGAATTTTTACGTCGGCCACCAAAGACTGAATCTCCTGACTGAATGGTGCAGTTTTGTGGGCTATTATCATGTGGATTAACCTACCGTTATATTCACTGTAAACTTCCGAATCTGTTTTTTGTAAAACGGCGGGTCACAGAGACAACTCTCTCACCAATCAGTGGTCTGCAGTGTGTACACGTCACGTTTTAATTTCTGCTCCCCAGTCTTGGAACCTCGGCGGAGATGATACCAAAAAACTAGTACCAGATTCCATGTCATTTTTTGTAATGGAAACGTAAAAAGGCCAAGTTGAGTCAAGTCGAGTCGAGTCGAGTCAAGTCGAGCCGAGCCGGTACCATATAGTAGAAACACGGCATTTGACACTTCTGGTCTAATAGTTTGGGTTTTCTCTGCCTGTCATGGAAATTTCATCCTTTCATCAATACCAGAAATGCAGCAATCACTATCCTCATTCATATTTTAAAATGCCATAAATAATATAAAGCTTGGAAAGCCAGCAGTTAGTGCTGATGTACATACACAGAGTTGTTTCTCTGGAAATGATAACACCGTCTCGTCTGATTGCCTTAGCTGGAACTGGCAGATTTTCAGAACCCTGTATTTGCTGTAGTTGCAAGTTTTCACCTCATCTTGTCATGAATCTTCAGACTGAACCTTTAATTACATGTGCCATTGCAGTACTAAGTTACATATCCTCGAATAAATCTTCTATAATATTTGTTGCTTGGTGATTAATAGCTACCTTTAACAGTTCCCTGTTACGAGGCAAAGATTGGGATGAGGTCCAAAATCTCGGACAGATAAAAAGACTCATTTTGTTTTTTGCTGAAGGCGCTCAGTGGGTCCAAGACCTCGACTATAGTAAACAAAGTCAGACAACTCCTCTAGCTTTAGGCACAGAGTAGCTACAAATATAACACAATAATCCCTTTATCTTGGCTTATTGAGTTTGCTTCCAGTCAGACATGTTGTGGGTATTCCCCTTATTCCTTCAGGATTATACTACATTTATATTATCTCCTCATGAGTATTGTTGAGAGCTTTAAAAAAACACATTCTCCTTCCAGACGGTAAAGTATTCTGCTGCCTTGACGGCCACCAAATACCAATGCCAAATTGTGCTGATTTAGTGTAACACTGTACGTCACGACATCAGTTGAACCGTATTATGAGATGTAAATCATGCTTGAGAGTTCCTGTCTCATTTATATTTCTATGTAAATTCACAAAAATGGGGACTTTATCAGCACTCCTGTCTCATCTTTCTTTTCTCTAACTACCTGGGTATAAAGGGGGAATTACATCGCAGGTACTTCCCAGACTGTAAATCAAACATTTCCCTTTGTGTTTCCAAAAATTAAAGTTAATTCTGAAATAAATCTTTATTTGAACTCTGACACATTGTCTTAACAAGAGCTTTTCTTTTGAACTGAACTTTGTGTCATGGTGAAACTTCTCTTTTGTGTGAATGTGTGTGTGTGTGTATATATATGTGTGTGTGTGTGTGTGTGTGAGTGTCTTTTTCTGTGTGTCAAATAATTCACAGAGTGGGAATTCCCCTCTTATCTGTCAGCCGGGTCTGGAATCTCTTTTTAGCGCTAATGTTTGTTTGGGTTTGAACAGAGGGAGAAACTGTGAAAGAGAAGAGGGAACAGAAACATGGATGAAAAAGGAAAGTGTGAACTGAAAATATGCTTTTTTTGTCATGTTGATAATCGCTGTATTGTGGAAACCTCCATTACCACAAATTTTTCATCTCTGTCATGTCTTTTCTCAAATGTCATGGCTTGGAGCAAGAAATTAATAAAGCTTCTTTGGAGTTTTGTAGACAACCCCTACATACAAATGAACACAGCACAAAGTGTTTCATTGAGATGTGTGAGGGGTCCTTGGGTGGTTTGTCCTACAACAAGCTCTTATTCTACAACAGACTGGAGCTCAAACATACTTGAAGTAGGAGGCTTTTCAGTGTTGGGATTGTTTAACAGTGAAAGTAGCCTTCAGAGATTTTATGGTGCGAAGAAAACAAGGCTTGTGTTGGCCCTTACGAAAACATTTTACTGGATAAAAGAGAAACATTTAGCCGAATGAGGCTGGGCCGCAATCTGACTTTATGATCTTCTGAGCCGCTTGATCAAAGAAGCAATTATGTTCTACCAGATATGCAGATATTTGAGGTAGTTCCAAGCACATCACTTCTGTGTTTTATGGAAACCACACTGTGTCACAGATATTGCTGGTTCTGTAGAAAATATCCCCCAAACCATATTTTTCAAGCTGAAAACATACCCCGTATAATTCCCTTGTGATTTTAGCATATGACCATCACATGTACATTTTTTTATTCACCCTGGAATCATGTGGGATTTTCCATGTACAGCTAAAAAAAAAAAATCACACTAAACTGAATTCAGCATTAAAGGTCATGCTTGACATACAACGCAACTTTTTGACCTTTATTTTACCACGCAAGACAAAAAGAACTGCCTTTTTTTTGCGATGTCAGCCTGGAAAGTGGTAGGAAACGCTCAAATGGGGGAAGGAATAAGAGGAAGGATGAAACCAAACAAAAACAATGAACAGTCAAACAGACAGAACCAATGCAGTTAATCAGACAAGAATACCTAATCTGCAGAGTCAGTTTCAGATGAACATAAGAAGGCCTTTAACCCTTTCATGCATGACTTATGAGACCCTTAGGCAAGATTTTTTTCTTGAGTGTTTTTATTCCCCCTAAGGCATGAAAAAAACAATGTGATTGATTTTTTTTTTTTTTCATAGAATTACAAAAATGTCCATGCATTTAATTTTTTGAAGTAAAGAAACATGTGTTTAAAACCCAATATCAGAAAGTACGGAAGAGAATTAGGGCCACTGGAAAAAAATACAATAAACTAAGGTCCAATATGAATTTCTTCTTGTTATTATTATTATTATGAGAAAAAAAAGTCAGAATTCTGAAATTAAAGTCAGAATTCTGATAAAAAGTCAGAATTCGGAGAAAAAAGTTAGGATTTTGAGATTAACGTCAGAATTCTGAGGAAAAAGTCAGAATTCTGAGATTAGTCAGAATTCTGAAAAAAAAAAAAAGTCAGAATTCTGACAAAAATTTCAGAGTGGACGCATAAGCGTCCACTGTGGCTGATATAGAACTAAACTGACAAAACCCATGAATATACAAGAGTACAGCTGGGGAATAACTGTCCACTGTAGTGACCACTATGCATGAAAGGGTTAAAGCTGTTAATAAGAAGTAAAACATTTACAGGTATCATTAAAATTGCTCTTAAGTGCTGAAGAGCTGAGACAGAGGTAAATTAATCAAGTTTTAGTGTTTTATGTAACAGGGTCCAGGAGGCTGCAGCACAGTGAAAAGACAACCGAACAAAGGATGGGCTGAATTTAGGGGAATTTACTCCGTTGTGAAGAAAAGACTGTCTATTGTGCAGATACCGATTGCAGTAGTTGGTGTAGATTCAGGGGTTTGTGTCCTAAAAGAGCTTTATAACTGGAAGTGAATCTATGGATAGTATTGTGTTTGCAATGACAGCCACTTAATCAGAGTGTTTTGAGTGAAACATTTGTAATGTATTGCGTGAAGTTTATGAAAAGTTCCTGTATAAGCCGGTCTATAGATTGTGTCCCCTCAGCAAATAAAGGCATGTTTATTTCAGCAATTAGTAATTGGCAGCAGATGTACAACAGGAAGGATTTCTATTTAGAAAAACAAGTTTTGATTTAACCTTTGACTGCACTATGGTGGCATGGTGAGGGAAAGACAAAGCACTGTCTATCCCCAGTATTTATAGTGTGTAACCTGCTCCAGGGTGATTCCAACTCTGGTGGTGATGTCCAAGGTGGGAGGGGACATATCAACAAAGCTATTGTTGTTAGAGATGTGAAGGAAGCAGATCCACTTTCATGACAACCTCCAAATGCTCATGAAAGCCAAGTAAAATAAGGTCCAAAAAATGGAAGTTATAAGAAAATAGAAGTAACACTGGCATACTAATATTTTGAATTTTTGAGCCTTTATTATAGTGTAGAGGGATTACAGAAGACAACATATCCACATGAATAGTTAATGGTAATGTGTGGGTGTAGCCTTAATTTTTAAAAATGTTTCTAATTTTATGAATGCTGGTACTTTACATCTGACCCAGGGACACCAGTTGAAAAATAGCTTTTTTGCTAATACTGGCAGATTTATAGAAATGGTCATTAATGTGTAATGTCCCTGCTAAATAAACAAACAAATAAATAAACAAATAAATTAATTTAAAAAAAAAAAAAAAAAACTTATATCAGTACATCAAATATAAGGGCGCTGTGTACACTCACTGAAAAAATTATTAAAAAAGCAAAAGTCATCAAAAACAAGTGTTCAGAGAATGCAAACCTCCACCAAGCACCCCGAACGGTGTGCATGTGTGGATCGACTATTTATTTTTAAATTAAACAGTTTCGAGGTTGTTCCATACAGCAGAAAAAGTTGAAGCTTGGTACCAGTCATGTGTATGTCAAATTATATTAAATTCCAATCAATATTTGTTGACTTACAATGAAAAATGTGTTGTAAATGGGATTTTCAATGTTAAATTGAAATGTCCACAGAGTCCACATTCCACAGTGGATGTGGGCAATTTTGTGCCAGATACAAGATATTGTTATAAGCTACGGGTCTATCAAATTGGAGGCTAATTGGAGTCGTTTTGAATTTTTTATGAATTTTCAAAAATTGTTCAATGATGAGAGATAGGAAAATTTGAGATTTTGTGACCTTGCTGTGACCTTGAAGTTTGGCCTACTTGGCCAAAAATTTAATGGGTTGGTCCCAGGGCCTAGGCCTATCTGTGGGTAAAATTTGGTAGAGATGGCTGGAATAGTTTTCCCGTAAAGTTGCAAACAAACAAACAAACACACAAAGCAAAGTGATCACAATACCTCCTGGCAGAGGTAACAATGGTTATGTAACACTGGTCTACAAGGAAAATGCTTCCAGAATAAAAGTAAAGAAATTTTGCCACATGAGAGTCACTGATAAAGAAAAATCCAGTAAAAAATGCTGGTTGGCTGAACTTTCCAAGATACAGCCTTGGGTCAAAATGTGAAATTCAAGAATTAACGAGAGAATAGTTTTGACTCAAAAGGAATATTTGTCTCAGAGCTACAAGATCTACCTCAAAACACTGTCTGCACATTAGAATACATTCACTTTACAGGTTCTATTTAGTGGAAGATTTATAAAACTGTTATATAAATGTACATAAACCAACATATATGTGTAATAACACTTAATCATATACCTTGAAAACATCAGCAAACCGTCACTTTTGTCATTTATTTTCCAATTAATCTTATTAAAATACGTAACATTTAGCACATTTAATCTCTGAAGCAAATCATTTCTAAAAAATTGTAGACCAGTGTAATCAAGTATTAACTCCTGTGTGTATCATGTGACTAAAACAGACAGAAAAGAAAACATGGAATGCCTAAAAGCACAGTTTTTGTCAGTACAATGCCATAGCTATTGCTGTAAGAACTGAAGTGATTTTGGTTATGATCAAGAAAACATGGAAAATGTCTAGATATCAGTTCTGAAATTAAACTCTTATGAGCTATTTTGTTGTTATCATTATATTTACCCAAACAAATGTACCTTTAGTAATACCAGGCATTAAAATGAACAAAGATTTAAAGAAAACAAGGGTGGTCTAATTTTTTTTTTTTTTCCGCGACTGTATATCTGTAATAAATTGAACACTAAAACATTAGATGCTGTGTCTTGTCTTTTGTTAATGATGCTGCTTATTCACGCTTTAGGTTTTGTTGTTGGTCATGTGAGGGCTGTCATATGAGTGGAGCTCCTTCTGAATGATCTCATTCAGCAGAGGATGAGCTGTCCATCTTATGCTTCTTATCACATGAGTGTAGCTGACCCCAGTGTGGTCTGTTTGGTGACTTTCATATGCTAAAAGTCATCAAAGTCAGATCATGAATGTGGTGATGATGGCCAAGCAAATACACTGAAAACACAGCACTTTACTTTCTATTAAAACTGTCCAGACATTAGGCTAAAACAGATGTCTGAGATGCTGATGTCTGAACTATAATATGGACTGATATGCAGTAATCAACATGAACTGCCTCTATAGATATAATTAATCATCAGTTTCAAGTACTAGCTCCATTAAATGCCTTTAGAAAACTTAATCCAGGGCTTCATTGCATCCTCTGCATCACTGTCTTGCGGCCATCTGTTTCCAGGCTCTGTGTGTTTTTGTCTTGTCAGCAAAGTCTCGCTGTAGCAAAGACATTAGTGGATTAACACACAAGGTGTCTCCACATAATTCAAGGGTGTGGACATGCTGCTCCTAAAATGAAAACACAATTCATGGGAAACTGACAAAGTGAAATACAGTATTGAGGAAGTAAAAACATGAGAGCAGCGATAGTTTTTATAGTACTGTAAACATGGGAGTAAATTTAGATTTATGATGAGCTTTTGTTCACACCCTTAGACCCACACCCTAAATTAAAAGACAAGAAGTAGCATGTAGAGTAAAAACAGAACAAAAAACATCACATATACAGGCGCGGAAAAAATTATTAGACCACCCTTGTTCTTTAATTTCTTGTTCATTTTAATGCCTGGTATAATTAAAGGTACATTTGTATGTACAAATATAATGATAACAACAAAAACCGCTCATAAGAGTTGAATTTAAGAGCTGATATTTAGCATTTTCCATGTTTTCTTGATAATAACCAAAATCACTTAAGTTCTTACATTAATATCTATAGCATTATACTGCCAGAAACAGTGCTTTTAGACCAGGGGTGTCAAACTCATCTTAGTTCAGGGGCCACATTATGCATTTTTCCAGTAAAAAATCAGGTATTTTCCTATCTTTACTTTACTGATTATGTAAATGTTCATAAACACCCAGATTAAAGTTGAGGGTTATTATATCAGAAACAGAGAAAACTGAAGAAAAAGGGATTTTTTTCAGTCAAATCTATCATTAACTGAACATAAAACAAGCATCTACATCCACAATCGCTGATCAAACTCCATGGGTTTTACTGGTGAATCAATGTTATAGAACAGGGGTGTCAAACTCATTATAGTTCAGGGGCCACATTCAGCTAAATTTGATCTGAAGTGGGCCGGACCGGTAAAATTATAAAATAACAATTTATAAATAATGTCAACTCCAAACTTTTCTCTATGTTTTAGAGTGAAAAAAGTAAAATTACATTATGAAAATGTTTGCATCTACAAAATATCCTTTCAAACAATGTGAATGATATGAACAAACTGAAAAAATGTGTAATTTTAACTATTATGCCTCAGTTTATCATTTACACATGTACATTATAACTTATAAATCACAGTGGATCTACAAATACACAAAACATTTATAACAGGTGAAATATTATTAAAATTGCACTTACTTCTCTCAAGACATTTCAAGTTATTCAGATATTATTGCAAAACTATACTTTGTTTTAGTGTAAATACATGAAAACGTTTACATTTACAAAGGGAAAAATTTGGAGTTGGGAGTATTTATAGGTTACTATGATCCACCTGAGACTGAATTGGTCTGAATGTGGAACCTAAACTAAAATGATTAACATCTTAGTGTCATTTTTGCATTTCACAAATTCATCCCAAGGGCCGGACTGGACCCTTTGGCGGGCCAAATTTGGCACCTGTGTTTTAGACATTCCATGTTTTCTTTTCTGTCTGTTTTAGTCACATGATACACACAGGAGTTAGTTTTTGATTTTGATTGTATAACCATTGTTTTTGATGACTTTTGATGGTCGAATAATTTTTTCTGCGACTGTACGTTAACATATGCATTTACAGACATTTACATGTAAGACTTACATTTGTTATCTCAGTCTCACATGCAGTACAGGCATACTTTCACTCTGAATGGAACTAAATGTGTTTACATATTTGTTGATAAAATAAATATCTGCTCACGTGATAATTAATAACCTGATTTGTATAAAAACTGTATGATACTGACATTGAAACAGCAGTAAAGTGTAACATGAGCTGCAAATGAATGAATCTTCTTACACCACGGATGGAAAATCACATTCAACTGTGTTAGTTTGTTTTTATTTTGCTCTGTTTGTTGCTGTGTGGGCACTGTATATGACTTCCTCTACACCTGACAAACAGGAAAGCATGCATTTGTGCGTGTGTGTGCAAGACAGGATGTAATATAATAATAGTTAATCTTTCCACGAAGTACAGCGCACCCACTATAGCCCCCCGTGACTTTTCAACTCTATAAATAGTTTTTTTCTGGTTATGCATGCATGAGAATATTGTGTAACTGAGTAGATATCTCTTTTAAGTGCCCGCCCACAACACACACACACACACTCAGACAAGCGAAGGACAGTCACAGTTCTTAGTTGGCTCAGCGTCTGAAATGTGAAAGCTGTCTGGACGGCAACGTTATGATTAGAATATCAAAAGAACCAAGAGCAGCACTGGTGTCGGCTCACTGTTTACAGTCTGAAGCCGCCAGACAATGTTTTATGCAAGTCATGCGTTTAACTGTATATGTTTCCAACCCATATTTCATTTATTTTGGAGTAAAAATCGTCATGTCTTGGTATTCAGACTGATACTAGAGAGTATTGGAGTGTTAGAACAAGTTTTTAGAAAGCTTGTGTAAATCAATTAATTTAGTGTTGGGTTATAATATTTAGAATATGGCATAGCTAATTGCTTGAGTCAACCAGGATGTACTGTATTTCTAGACAGGACCACCTGGAGTTTCCTTATGAGCAAGTATTAATTTAATTTCTCACCAAGATACACTGTTTGTATCCTAGAGGCTCAGCAAATCTGACTGGGATAAATAATTGTATATTTACATTATTTTTGGTTAAAAAACAGTGTTTCGATGACACATACTGATGTAAATAATAATGATAACAATAAAATCACACTCAGAAAGCAAAGACTTCAACAATATTCTTCTTTTATCATATTAAAGCACAAATAAACCACATATTATAACCTGTGTTTTCTTCAATTTTGTGTAAAACTGTTCAAATGCCAGACTGTAAGAATAGAATAGAATAGAATAGAATAGAACTTTATTATCATTGTTCCAATACAATGAGAAACAATTAAAATAAAATAAAATAAAATAATAAATAAATAGATTTATTAAACTATATAAGTAAAAAAAAAATTGAAATAAAATTTTGTAAAATATGTAAATAGAAAGACTACACACCTGAATATCATGAAGGCAGTATCATCATAACTAAAGACGTCTGCAGCTTCAACAGGCCTGGAAGTGAAGTAATTTTTTTTGTTTGTTTGTTTGTTTTTTTTGCCTCTTTTAATACTTTTTCATTTAATTCTTGATCAATGGATTGAAACATGCAGTACATGCCTTTTTAGTGTTGTGACATGTGTCGTACGTGACAAAAGATGCAGTCCAATGAGCTGTTTCATATAAATCTAGACTCTCCAAACTTGGAAACAGATGCTCCACACTGGCTTGACTGACTCCATTTATTTGCTCATCACTGTTCCTGTGTGGTCCAGATGTTTCCTCATTCTCATTAATTATATTTATTATAGTTATCATTATAGTGGCTGCAGTATGTGATTCACTTGAGTTGGAATGGCATTAAAAACTTTATAGTTACAAGTTATTGTTCATTTGATCTCAATAATTCCCCGTTAGCCTCAGATTCTGTTAAAGATTTTTTTTTTTTGTTATTTGCTTCAAAAATCTGTGGGCAGCTTTTATATAATCCTGCAGACAGATGGACAGACAAACAGGAGCGATCACTTACCACCTTTCAGGAGGTAAATATGAGCTGTAAAATGACAATAGCAGAAAGAAACCAGGAAACAGGTTGTGGGCGACACCGAAAATGACCTGGGACTATTTTTGTGTGAACAGACGGCACCTCCTGAGGGACACGTCATTTACAGGGTTAGATGGGAAAACCATAAAAATAAGAAAATCATATAGGAAGTGAATGTGCAGAAGTGAACAATGCATTAGGATGTACCGGGTCTGAACACAGAGTCGTGGGAAGGGAAAGAGTCTGATGAAACTGATGCAAATGACTCAGAAAAACTTGTTCCTGAGAGAAAATAAGCATCAGCTATGAAACCCTTCAAAAGCAAACGCGTACCCACACACACTCACACAGGCCTTGGCTTGTGGCCTTGGCTGGAATTCATATGAGGAAAGAACATTACAATGGCCTCTCTCTCTCTGACACACACACACACACACACACACATACACACACACACACACACACACTGACGGGAGCAGGGGAGAGAGAAAGCTCTTGAGAAAACAGAAGTTACTAATTAGGTAAAATTGTTTCACAGCAGTTAGATGCCTGGCTGAATTCTTTCTCTCTCTTTGCCCTCATCTGTCTCCCTCCAGATGTTTGACTTCCTGATGCACAGACTTTGGTTTTAGTGCTGTTTCATGTTCTGTTGTCACAGCAGGAGATACTGTGGCTGATCATTAGTGAGGATGAATAATGAGCAGCTGAAACACCAAAGGGAGAAGACAGACACTGAGGGAAAACAGGAAAAAAAATACATTAAACAGGAGATACTGGATACATGTTTCAACCTGTACAGAAAATATCTTGGAAAACAAATGAAAGTTGTAGATGAGAGTTTTCCAGTGTTGAGGATTTGTATTTATATCTATTTATATCTAAATATTGCTTTCAGGCTGCTTTAACATAATTGAAGAGAGTGAGAATATATGATTTAGTAGGTTTGGAAACAACTTCACTTTCTTTCCGGAATCACTTCAGTGCTTAATCACTTAAACATGGATAGAAGACTTATGTTTAGCTGTGGATGACATTCTCCTTTGTGCTCTTAATGGGAAGCAGAGGGGGGGGGCTCGTAAAAGGAAACACACATTTCCTGCAGCACCGCTGTGTGACGTACGTAAGTGTGTGATACACTCTTTGTAGCCTTAACAGGCAGGAATGTGACATCAGCAGTAGGATCCCGCATAGAGGATACGCCTCGGCCAACGCAAACACACACTCAGACAAATTTCAGCCAGAAAAATATGTGGCCAAGTGTCTTCCTCCTCTGACTAACAGTTAATGTCATCTATTTTGGCCTAGTTCAGAAACTTTGTGAATAACAACCGTGATATGATGATTTTTCCAAGAGCAGAGTGGAAAAAGGGGAACATGATCATTCCAAGCTTCCGTCAAACAATTGTTCTTTTTTTTTATTACAAAACTGTCTTAAAATGACCTATTCAGTCTTTTACAGGAAACAAATCAGTGCGAAGGAAACTATCACATCAAAAGAAAGTTACCAAAAAAAAAAAAACAACAACAAAAAGGTCAGGGACTACAAAGAAAATCTGAGGTCTCCTATGTTCAGTTTTATAGGTTGGCATTGTTAACTGATACCCAGCCGGTAAAGTTTAAAAGCTCCCAAACCATCAAAGTGGGCTGTTATTTCACCGGCGGTGGAGCTTCGATTCTGGAGAGTCCCAAACCTTCTCTGCTCTTCTGGTGTGTCGCAGATGTATCCTTCCACAGGAAATCACCTCAGTTTTAGAAGTGGTTGGGTGACCTCACATTGAAAACACATGTGATCACTGCCACATCGTATTTACAGAAAAGGAAAAACAAGCTAAAGGGCTGATCTTATCCTGTTGACCTGTTATAACTAAAAGGTGATCCTCTGCCAATACAGATACCACCCATGACGGATGAGTGGTTCTTTTAACTTTTCAGACAATTTGATTACAATAATTATATTTACAGCATGTGTTAAAACAAAGTATTACACCAGATCAGGCCTGGTTGACTAACAGCCCAAGGCCCAGATATGGCCCACAAACAGCAGTTTATAAATGAGCCTGGTGTAAAATGTGATATAAATAAAACTAAGGTAGCTCACTTCTGAGCCATTTATAGACATGGGGAAACTACAATATGAGCTGCAATAGTATTACACCTGCCCCTCAGTGAAGCCTGTTGGTCAAGAACTTCAGGAAACAAAAGGAAACCTCTACAGCAGTGTTTTTCTACCTTGGGGTTGGGACCCCATGTGGGGTCACCTGGAATTCAAATGGGGTCGCCTGAAATTTCTAGTCATTGATAAAAATAAAAATAAAAACTTACTAATAAAACATATATAGTGAGTTGAGAGAGACAATCCCAATCCATAAAAGACATGACAAACTGTGAAGCTGAAACTGAAGCACTGTGGTACTGTTTATCTGTCAAATGTTCATTGTGGTCAGTTTCAGATGCTGCAGCTCTTTCAGAATTCATAGTTTGAGTTCTTGTTTGTTCAGTACTAATTGTCAGCCTTGTAAATCTAAGATGGACTGACTGTACATATCCTGACCAAGGAAAATAAAATTCTCACTTTGTGCAGTAATCTACACCTGGCTTTTCTGCCTCCGTCCATAATAATATACATTATATAGCCTAAATGTCCTCTAAAATTAATGTTTATTTGCAACATAGTATAGCAAACTATTACATTAAAAAACAAATACATTTTAGTAAAAAAAAAAAAAAAATCTCAGTTTTGAATGTCTGGGGTCGCCAGAAATTTGGGATGTTAAAATGGGGTCATGAGCCAAAAAAGGTTGGGAACCACTGCTCTATAGCTTCCATGTGTGTTGTTTAGACACTAGTTATTAACCACTATCAGGGGTAAAACATCCTGATCTATCTGTCTGTCTCCAGTTTGAAAGTAGCCTATGATTGTTTGGATGTCTTGATAACATAAGGTGGTCTATTAACTGACAGTCTGACAGCTACTATTCATCTTGATTTCTACATGAATAGACATGCATTAATGAGAAAAATGCCTCATGTCTTCAATGATTTTGTATGGCTAGTTTATTATATCATATATTACTGTTATACTGTAAGTTATATAATGTCAAGCTACTTTTATTCTGTGGCTCATGAATCCCCCATAATTTTAATATTTGCCTAGTATTTAATAATAGTTACAGTTGAGATTGAGGCTGAATAGACCTTCTGTAAATGCACTGATGAATAAATTTACATTTTCAATAGGGATGCGCATAAGTAATCGATTAGTTGATCGGTCACAATAGTGAGCATAGTCAGCTTCTTTTTTTAGTCAACTAGTTTTTATTTGGGGTGGGATGACATTTATGCGTTACTTCAGATGCAAAACCAGGGATTCTGAGACTGTTTCTGCTTCGGAGTTTTGCATATGTTAATTAAAGTCTGAAAAAGTGCTTTAATAAGTGATTTTTTTTTTTTTTTTTTAATGGAATTATGCATTTTAAAACATTTCCCTGTGGTCTTCATAAACTGTAAATGCTATGCTTGGGTCTGAATTCTTCATTAATTCAATTCCACAGGTCCATCTTCAATCCTATTTCTGAGTAATGGCACCAGAAAGGTCTTTTTTGAGTGCTGGCCCTTTAAATGCAAATGAGCCACTTCATGCCCCACCCCCTCCAGGGTGTTGGCTGTGCTTTCTACCCTGTTCAGCCACTTATGTTCATTTATACAACCAACAACTGAACACTTAAGGCAGGGGTGTCAAACTCATGTTCTTTCAGGGGCCATATTCAGCCCAATTTGATCTCCAGCGGGCTGGATGGGTAAAATAATAACATAATAGCCTATAAATAATGACAACTCCAAATTTTTTAGTGCAAAAAAAAATAACATTAAATGATGAAATTATTTCTAGTCAAAACAAAAAAGATGTGAATAACTGGAAAAAAAACTGAAAAATCTGAAGAAAAATAAGTACAGTTTTATCAGTATTGTGCCTCAACTTATGATTTCTACATGTACATTACAGATCAGATCTACCAAGGCACAAAACAGGCAGAATTTTGTTTAAATTGCACTTATTTTTCTTTAGACATTCCAGGTTGTTCATATTTGTTCAGGTTAATGACATTTTATTGTTAAAGGATATCAGAATTTAATGCTCTTTGCAAGAAATCAAAGAGAAAAAATTGGTGTTGCCATTGTTTAGAGGCATAATATCATATTATTTTTCTCACATTAAACCAAGAAGAACATTTGGAGTCATTATTTCTAGGTTATTATGCTATTATTTTTGAGTGTGATGCCCTGGACTGTTAATATCTTCAGGGTAATTTTTGCATTTTTGCACTTTGTACATTCATCTCGTGGGCCAGATAGAAACCTTTGGCAGGCCAGTTTTGGCCCCGGGGCCACATGTTTGACACTTAAGGTAATCAGTTTGAGGTTTGGACATATTTTCAGTACGGACTACAACCGCTGCTGCTGACAAACAATTATGTCGTACTCGAACAAATGTTCGTCAGAAGTCTTGGCCTTATATGTGCAAACTATACCTAGTTATAAAATGTAAAAAATTATGCAGGAATTAAAACAGGTTGGAGAAATCCACTTGATTTTTGCTGGAATGAATATAAAGATAGCTTTGCAGCACCTGGAGGGTTCAAATTCAAACTTTTGGAACTTTTAGGGTCCAAATACACAAATAAATGAACCAAAGACTAATAAAAGTAGGTTTAGCAAAATATGACCCCTTAATGTGTTTTTTGTACTTGTGGTTCATGCACTCCTTGGTTGGTCATTCATTTCTGAACCCGCTTTATCCTCACTAGGGTCATGGGGGTCGCTTGGAGCCTATCCCAGCTACATAGGGGCGAAGGCAGGGTACACCCTGGACAAGTTGCCAGTTCATCGCAGGGCTGACATACAGAGACAAACAATCACTCTCACATTCACACCTATGGGCAGTTTAGATTAACCAATTAACCTATTGGTTGGTCAGTTTTTATTATTATCATTTTTATTATTTTGGAGGGCAAATGTTAATGATGTCACGACTATGGGTTGATTATTTAGCTTTAAAAAGTCACTGAAATGCTTGTCCCTGTTTTTAAACTCAACATTGCAAAACAGTAGAACACAAACTTGTGACGCTAGCCGTCTAAACATGTTCTAACACGTCGGAGTCACAGTCACTCCGATGCGCTGTGTGAAACTGTTTACAATGACAAAGTGACCTCATTTAGATCAGATCAGGGACACTCTAAATGCCAGTGTCTCATCAGTGATAATTGATGACCCACGAAAGACGGTTAATCATCAGTCTGTGATGAATTTGCAGTCACTGTGATTTGAAAATATTTTAAAAAAAGAGTAACAGAATGACTTTGCCAATGGTGCTGAAAATGCAATCATTCTGCTGAGAGAAGCTGGCGCATTTCCATTTAGGTAGAGAAGGTGTACAGCTAAGGAAAGGATAAAATGCTGAGATTGCTGCATCTAAAGAGCTTACTGATACTGTGTTTTCTGCTGCCGGGTGATACAGTATATTTCCAGGGTATATCCCAAACTCTCACCAAAGACACACAAGTTCACCTCTACTTATTTTACACTTGATTTATTTATTCCTTTTTGTGCTTTTCTTTACACAATATAACAATATAAATAATGATTTCACGATCTTCACGTTAACGCATTAAATTGTGACATCTCTGCAACCTTGTTCCTGACTGTTCTTGGATCTGATTTTCTGTCCTGTAATAGGAGCCGCTGCCGTTCACATTATTTACGTAGATCTTTATTTATTTTAAACAAACCGTTGAAGTTGCTGGAAGCCAGGCTTCCTTTGGATAAGTGGATTTTTCCCAGAAAAGAACAACCAGATGGTGTTTGGTAAATGTTAGCGCGTTCATAAATGGAATATGTGTTTCGTTACGTAAGGAGGGGCAAAAATGACACAAGATTTTAAGCTCATCAAATGGATTTATATATTAGCATTATCCGTTAGCACTGAATCCTCTTGTTGAAGGAAGGATATGATAAATTTTCTTGACATATTATACCTAAATATGACCATTTTATTAGTTGATACTATAATAAATAAGCATTTGTAATTAATCCCTTGCATGTATGTGTGTAACTGATTAAACATCTGGTTTTATAATGTTCCATTTGCAGCTGAAACTCACAGTACAATCCTCTGTTCAACAGTATAGACACACAGAGAATCTCATTTGAGCCTCTGAGGTAAAAATTGGCTGAGAGGGAATGAAATGAGCGCTACAATTAAAGATGAGGAATCAGCACATTTTGGCCTCAGAGTCACAGTGAAGCAGCCTTGTGATGTCTTGCTGCTGCCCCAGTTTCCACTGTGCAATGGGGAGGGAAGTTTGACGACATCTCCTCTCCCTCTCTGTGGGGTTTCATACAGTGGCTGCCAAGTCAGTCCTGTCTCAGTCTATCTGAAGGCTGTTGTTTTTTTGTATAGATTCTCTCACACATGACAAAACAAGCCGCTAATAAGGCTGCATTGGCTGTCGTTGCCTCTGATTCATGGTTGAAAAGAGCATCATTACAACAGCAGGGGGTGCGGCGTTGAGCCAGGCTATACGTGTGACTAAAGGGAGTGCCAGTGCTGAGCTTGTAACTCATTTTAGATACTGTACGTGTATGAATGTGTATATGTGTTTAAAAAAATACAACAAAACACTGTAATATGTGTATTCATGAATATATGTTTAAACAGTGTGCTTTCGTTAGCCTCATAGCATAATTGCTAAAGTCATATTTTTGGCCAAATTGTGACATCTGCATAAAGAATCAACAATATTAGGAGAGTAAAGCTACATAGATATCACAATTTGGCTAAAAATATGACTTTGGCAATTATGCTATGAGGCTAACGATTTGCTTTTTATTTCTTATTTCTCATACTTTATTTGTATTTTTTTTATTGTGACTTCTGAGGAAATTGTTACCAAATTGTTTCTGTACTGCACAGGTGTCAAACATGCGGCCCGGGGGCCAAATCCGGCCCGCTAAAGAGTCCAGTCTGGCCCACAGGATGAATTTGTGAAATGCAAAAATTACACTTAAGATATTAACAATCAATCCACATACAGACACGTACAGTCCAATTAGATTTCAAGTGGGTCAGACCAGTAAAATATTATCATAATAACCTATAAATAATGACAACCCCACATTTTCTCTTTGTTTTTTTGGTGCAAAAACAGGAAAATAACATGAAAATGTTTACATTACCAAACTATACATTTACAAAAAATGTGAATAACCGAACAAATATGAACAAATGGAAATGTCTTAAGAAAAGTAAGTGCAATTTGATCAATATTCTGCCTTTTACTAAATGTTTTGTGCGATTGTAATGCACATGTGGAAATGGTAAACTGATAAACCGAGGCAAAATATTGTTAAAATTGCACTTGATTTTCTTAAGACAATTCAAGTTGTTCATGTTTTTTAGATTTTTAAGGAAACTTTGTAGATGTAAACCTGATCATAATTTTAATAATTTTACTGTAATTTTACTTTTTTCACTGTTATTATTTTACTGGTCCAGCCCACTTAGGTTCAATTTGGGCTAAATGTGGCCCCTGAACTAAAATGAGTTTGACACCCCTGCTGTACTGTAACAATGACAATAAAGTTCTATTCTATTCTATTCTATTCTATTCTATTCTATTCTATTCTCCTGTCCTCACTAATGTAATGAAAACAACTGTAAATATTTTCAACACACTTTCATATTACACCTGTAATTGTATTGGAGGAGCAGGTTACATTTCAATAGAAAGCTAAACCCAAAATTGAATGTTCAGAAAATAAAAATATTCCAAGTCCGATCCTTTGGTTGGACACCTAAAGGTCAGTGTTGAATGCAATTTTATTGATTACTTTTTAAGTACATCATGGCCTGGCTCCAGATTATAGTTTTGACCTTTTAACCCTGTATGGTGGTCTTCTGTCCATCCCTGAGTCCAGGCTGAAAACTAAAGGGGACTGAGCTTTCTTAGTTACTGCCCCAAAGCTGTGGAATTACCAGTCTGAGGAAATCAGGCTGTTTGAGGCAGTGTCTACTTTTAAATCTCTTCTTAAAACATACTTTTACCAGAGGGCATATCCTGCCTTTATCCGAGCTAAAAGCTTATTTTATCATTTTTATGTACTGTTTTAATTCTATTACCCCCTGTGTTTTATTGTTTTGTAGTTCATCATTTCCTTTCTAAAGCAATTTGTACTTTTTTTTCCTGAATAAAGATTATTATTGTTGTCCCAAACTATGCCCCTGTTTATATTCACTGAGATGAACTTGTATTCATCAAACTCAAATGAGGGCTTTGAGCACTTTTTAAACAGATGTGACCAAAATGTAAATGGAAAAAAAAAGTAATGTGATTTGACTTGGAAATTTGAGATGTGCAACTTTTGAGCCAAATTAAACTACCTTAAAAAGTGTCAATGGCCATTTGTAGGCAGAAATTTAACTATTCTTCTTAAGCACTCATGACAGATCATGCTTGTTACATGACACTCAAGAGTCAGACTCTTCAAAGTATTCATAGGCCTTAAAAAATGTGTTTGAGATAATCCAACTTTCTTAACAAAAATGTGTTTGAGATAATCTAACTTGCTTAACAAGTTTTAGGCAGTCATGTGTCCTATTGACGTCACAGCCTGTAACTTTTTTTTTTCTGAAAATGGAACGTTACACCAGATACTATACTAATGGATATGCATGTAAAATTCAACTTTTATTAAAACACAAAATATCTCCAATAATTTTGGAGGATAGCAGAGAGAAGACAGGAAACTGATAGAGTGGATATTTTGTTTGAGACATGTTTTCTTGCAGTTACTTACGAATGAATTCCCTGTATTCATTTATTCGACTTGGAATTTGTTTGATAGGAGATAAATGACAACAAACGTGCTAAAAAGTAATGTGTCACAGTCAGTGAAACGTGCAGTTAAGTCACGTGAAATATTTACATGAACTCATGCTCGTATCATGACCAATCTGTTAGAACCAGATGCCTGCTTATTCCGTCATCTTCGACACATGTTGGATTAACGCTCAGAGTCAAACAATGAGCACAAATTAAATTGGTTTTCAATTAACTTTATTTTAATCCCATCTTCCCCAAATACATTACATACAAAAGGTGATCGGAATTGAACATTTCCTTGTGTCAAGACCGTAACATTTGCACATCAATAAATAAAAAAAACATGTATAAATTAAAAATAAATAACAGGACATCATGTGCCAAAAAATAAAGACTCTTCTGAATTGGCAGATGGCTTTTACACAATGTTGGGTTTTTGAAAACACAATACTTGTACGTAACACTTGCATTCCAGGTCACAGTTTTTAGGATACAACTCTGGGTCAAGAAAGCAATGTAAACCGATAAGGATTACAGTACAGTACAACAAGAGTACAATGTTTTCTTTTTTTTCCATAATAGATATTACTGGGATATACATTTATGATAACAGTTGTTCTAAAAGCTTATACCAGGTAGTGAGAGTGTAGTGCTATTGGACTTACTCTTAGACTTCCTTTCAAGTATAAAAGTAAATCCCACCTGTAAATCCCATCTAAAATCTTGTTTGTATCCAGCTTGACATTCACAGAGAGTTGTTATTGCACTATACAGACATCCCTCAAAAAGGCACTTTTATATCATCCCCCCGCCCCCCCCCCAACCTTCCTCATTCCCAACCAACAGTTCTGTTAACCAGCACATGTGGCACACATATTAAACTACTGTGAAATTAAAATGACTACTTTAAAAAACAAAAATGACTTTTGGCATATAGTTAAAAACAAATAAAATATGTATAACAAGTGGTAGTAAAAAAGTCTTTCTGATGAATTTACCAAAAAAAAAAAAAAATTGAATTAAAAAAAATACAGTGCAAAACTGTGTTGCTCCCATAGCCCCTTTAGTATGTTGTGTACCGCTGAGTGAAATTTGTTTCACTACCAAACAAAAAAAAAACAAAAAAAAACAAAAAAGTGATGTTAGAGAAGAAAAAGCAATGACTATCCAAACCTTAGCATCATTATCATCATATAAGGCCAGGAATGTTTTTGTGCATGTGAGGTCTAGGTCGTAGTGTGATCCTATAGCTGGCTCATGTCTTTTCTTAAAAAAAAAAAAAAAACAAAAAAAACAAAAAACAAAATGTGTGCGCACCAAGTCCAAAGAGGCCAGAAACCAACCGAGGGCAGGAGGGTCTCGCTCTCATTAAACCACAGATTTTCCCCAAAGCATCTTTGCAAGATCACACTCTCAGTACAAGTCAACATTGCAAATATCTTGCTGCTAAGATACTTTTGGGAACACACCCTAAAAGCAGTCCAGCTGAAACATTATCCAGGATCTGTTGCAAGCAATTGGGACAATTTTAGTGTTTAGATACCTTTGAGAAACCATGCCTAAATGATCAACTACCAGGGGAGGCCGAGAGCTGCAGGGTTGGCTGGTGGCTTTGACTGATCCAGCCAAGAAGCAGTGGTTTTCAGTGAGTGAGAGAAGGTTATTTGGAGTTTGGGTTTCATTCAGGCATCCATCTGTGAGGGATCCATCATTACAGGCCAGGTGGGAGTAAGAGTCTTTTAGGTATTAATACCTCTGAGGCATAAGCTGGCCAGGCACAAACCCTTGAGGCAGATGTTGCGTCGGGCAACGTCCTGACTCCTTGATGTTCAGTGTTCATTGACCCTTCAACACAAGAACTTGATAATCAGCTGCCTAAGCACCAATCCAGACAAAAATATTGCTCAGAAAAGTCGAGCAGCCTTTCGTCCATCAGCTGACTAAGAATCAGCCCCTCTGGCACTGCCTTGAAAGATTGTACCAACCAGTCAGGCTGCCTAAGAAAAAGTGTTAACTAGTCAGGTTGCCTCCAAGGTACCCGTCACTTCAGACAGCCTGGGAGGCACTCGGCTGTGCTCTCAGGCATCGGCGTGGTGCTGGAGCAGCTGGACTACATATCGGAGTCTGTGTCGTAGCTCAGATGTGCAGCCCAACTCGGTTAGCATGCTGAGGAGGTAAGTGTATGAGACTCGTTCTCGGCTTATGTAGGTAAGCAGGTAGGAGTCGTCAGATGATTTGCACAGGATGATTTTGGTGTGGTCTGTGTAAAAGTTAACCTGGAAGAGAAAAAGAACTGGATGAAAACAAGGTCCACAACTCAAGAGGACTTCATTACAAATCTTACCAAGTTCAAATTCATATAAGATTTTTTTTTTTTACTGTATATTGCTGTGTAAAGTATGTCTAGAAACCGTTTTAGTCTGCTCCTACCTGCAGAGTGCCATTGTTGAAGAGCATGACAAGGGCGTGGTCAGTCTTCACCCACTGGAGCAGCAGAGGAGGAGGACCAGAAACCTGTTCCTCACAATGCAGATCTCCGCCCTGAGGGGAGATGGAAAACATTTTATTCATCTCAAGTTCGGGTTCATTAATTACAAGGCCTCTCTCAATGCAGCCTTGAATTGCTGATCCATCACCATAAAACATGAATAGTTCTCCATTTCATTAATCACATTAATATAAAAACGTACAGTCCTCCTGCACTTTTTCGTACCTCCATAAGGTTCTGTTCCATGTAGTTGGCCATGAGCTCTACAATTTGTTTCTGGCTGCGAAGCTGCTCAGGTAAAGAGCTAGCTGGGAAAGTGAAGTGTTTGTTGTTGGTCAAGCAGTAGTGGACTGTCCTATTTGAAGGAAAGATGAAAAATAATTAAAAACATCAGTGACCATTGGGAAAGTAGAGTATTTAAGCTGAATACAATTATTTAAGAAAATCATTCTTGTATTGAAAAGTCTGTATTAGGGCTGAACGATATGGAAAAAATTTCGTATCTCGATATTCATGCCAGATATCTCGATATGATACAATATGACTACGGGTTTGGTGAAAACCAAGCATTTTTCAGAAAAATGCAAACATCATAATACAAAAGAATGTGGAAAGTGCAGTTTTATTTATAAGAACTCACTGCCAGTCATCAACATTAACATAAAGTACAAATAAATGAAATTTATTGCGACTTCCAGAGCTGTACATGCAGGGCGAGCACCGGGGAAATCTATATCGTTTATATCGTTGCTTTTTCGATATTAATATCTTGAATGTTCATATCTAGATATCGATATGATAATGATATATCTTTCAGCCCTAGTCTGTATCACACCGTCTACATGATGGTACTTACTTGCGCTGCTCGCAAAGACTGAGATGCGTCCCCTCATTGAACAACACACCAATGTTTTGGTTGGACAGCTGGTAGCCAAATCCGTATTTGTTGGAGTAGTCGACCCATTTAGTCACCCACAGGAACGACTGTGGCCGAGACAGACAGGGTGGGTTTCTGGTAGCTGGAAAAAAAGAGAGAAAATTCTTTTTAAAAAATGGTTTCTATAGAAAAAGTACCGCCACATATGATGCGTAAAATATATGTAAAGAATGTAATGCAATATTAATAAGTCTGTGAAAAAGCATTTAATATAAAACCCTTTGAAATGTTAATAAAAGCTATATAAAAACTACAAAACCACTCAAGGTTATATGAGTCAGCAGATACACAAGAGAAGTACAGCACTGCCTGAGGGATGAACAGATGTCTAAACCAGACTTGTTTTTAAATCACTTGTTAAGCTATGCTTCAGAAATGGAGATTATTATTCTGGACAGGCATAACACATACAAGTAGGATTGTGGTGCATTGCTTTGGGTCTCTAATATTTCTCAATCTTGGCATTTAGTTTCATCACATATTTAATGGCCAAAATATTAGCATCATTAAACTGACAAAATATCCAATGTCTCAGTCAGTTTTGGGCTCTTACCTGCAGGCATGGTGGCCAAGCAGCTGTTAAGAACTTTCATGGCTGCTTCAGAAACAGCTGCAGGGGTCAGGACATCCTCACATGCTGCAAAGAAAAAAGGGAAAAAAAAAAAAAAGTCAAAACACTGCTCGCAAAAGGAAATGAGTAAAAAGGACAAAAGAACAATGAATTGTATGCAGTCAGAGAAAGCATCAACATACGCTCAGTGCTGCTGGCCATGGTGCCCTTGAAGGAGCGGGAGATGGATTTCCTGGACTCCTCCTCAGCAGGAGTCTGTTCCAGAGGCACAGAGCCGACCACCTGCCCAGTGGGGGAGGGCACCTGAGTAATAGAAAGAAACATTTAGCCCAGTCACGACATGAGCGACTAAGCACTTATTTCAAAGAACAGCATCAGCCATTGTGTCAGTGTTTTTAATGTGTTTACTCCCTAAACAAAGTCAACTTCCCCAAATTGTGCCACAGTCTGAACTCTACTCCGTTTTACACTTTTTTAATCTCGTGCATCTTGCCTCCGTTGCACTGGGGTGAAACTAATTTTAGCGTCACAGCTTCCTTTTGTACACTTGCAAGCCTGGTGCAGGTTTCAGACAGTTGATAGTGTCATTTAACCACAACCTGTTTTTTAACATGTCATCGTGGCAAGTATATACACATACCCGCTGACCTATTTAAAGTTAGCATGTTTTATGAAACCTGCAACACAAATTAACAAGGTATTATTAAGCAAAAGCATTATATACGGCTTAGGCTTCCTAGCCACATCCTGGTTCATCAGCAAAGGCTTATTATCAGGCTAACAAAGAAATATTTAGTTCAAAGAGTAAAGAGTGCAGTTCCTTATTTGGTTCTATAAATAGCATCTTTACCCGCCTGATGAGAGATTGGGCAACGGAGCTTCCTGCTGTTGAGGTATTTAGTGTCTGTGGGCTTTTTAAAATCAAGGCAGCTATTTAAAAGGAACACCTAAATAGATAATATCTAGTAGGATCAGTTACGTAACAGAACACATGACGCATTTGTCATATTTGTTTCAGCTGATTGTTGATATGGGGTCAAATGATGTATGAATGAGAAAACGCTGATTTTATTTAGAGTTAATATACAAAATCACATGAAGAAATCGAGCTGTACCTCATTGGGCCCCACTGTTTTGTAGCTGATCTGCCGGTTGATGGAGCATTTAACGATGCCCGACACCAGCTTAGAGATGTCTTTGTCATCTTTTTCCTCGCATGGAATCTTCTCCACTGCAACGACAACAACATTCTTACATTGAGGTCATTTCATTTTAAAACATGAGGAGGTGATGAATACAAAGAGCAGGCACAGGAGTTCGACAACATGCCTCAAACTGAAAGCTGTTTGGTTCTACACTTTACATATTATTTTCTTATGAGACAAACCAGACTAACCTGTTGTCAGGTGCTAAACAAGACACATGTGAGGAAGACATGAAACTAACCCTGTGACTTTCAGAAAATAATGAACTCATCTTCTAGCGGTCAGTCAGGCCTCTATGCTGCTGCTGGTGCTTACCTTTTGCTTTCTTCTTGCCAAAGAGGCTCTTGGCCATTTTAGTGAAGAATTTCTTGGCAGGGCTGGGAGGGTGGAGTTCTGGCACCATCACACAGCTGCTGGGAGGGAGCTTATCAGGAGTGAAACCCTAGAGGAAGACAAAGGGGAGAAGGTGAGGAAGACAGACAGTATATGGGGCTTTTTTTCTCTCGTCTTTACAACAGCAGTGGGATTCACTGTCTATATTGGTAAAAAAAAACAAAAAACATAAATGTACCGAAGCCTATAAATGTAAGACTTGAGCTGTTTCTTACTTTGGTGAAAAATTCATGGTTGAGGATTTGATCGAGGGTGAGTCTGTCACTGGGATTCTTCTGCAAGATGCCTGAGATGAGTTTCTGTGCAGCAGGGGAAAGCGTGGAGGGCAGGTTGTACCGAACTTCCTTTATACATTTGTACGTCTCCTTTAGGTCAAGAGTCTCAAATGGAGGGTTGCCGCACATCAGTGTATACCTGAGTGAGGGGGAAACCATGGCAACCATTAGCCAGCATAGAGGAATAAAAAAGATCCGGGCAACGTCACACAGTGATGATAACTGGGATTTGAAGGAGCTATTCACACAATTACCAAGTGACAAAAGACAAGTGAATATTTAGCAAATGTCTCTTTTTACAAATAAATACAATAAAGCCTTTAACACACACATCTTATTTCACAATAAAACTATTAAAATTGTGAACTCACATGACACATCCCAGGGACCAGACATCAGACTCCGTGCCATGGCCCTGTCTGTTGAGCACCTCAGGAGCCAAATAATTAGGAGTCCCACAGATTGTTCTATAAAAAATGAAAACAGATAATACATTTAATATTTCTAAGATGTCATACTTCCCTTATAAGGACATTTCATAGTGATAAGTGGTTAAAACATTTTTCCTGCAGTAGTCATTCCACAGGAAGGTGTCAAACAAGTATTGAAACTGCTCTATGTGCTACATTCAACTGCCACTTGGAAACCGGTTCAGTTAGGTACTTACTGGAGGAAAGTAGTGGGAGGAAGAATGAGCTTAGCAACTGACGTAATGGTTTTAGGTTAATGTGCATTGTGAAAGCCTTGAAGAAAGCTCAGACTAAAGTAAAAGCTCCTTTTTGTGATGAACAAAAACTATTATTTGAGAAAACATGTATACGTTTCAGAACTTTAAAATGTATAGTACTAGTTATTTGTCTATCTTCAAGCATCTCGCTGCAGACATAATAAGAAAATAAAAATTAAAAGTAAATAAAGATTCTAACTTTTTCCTCTGCTCGACTGTCTCCAGCTTAGCAGCGAGGCCAAAGTCTCCCAACCGCAGCTCCATGTTCTCATTGACAAAGAAGTTGCCTGAAAGAGACAAAAACATTTGTTGAGTCAGCATTCCACTGATAACATGTGCGTGCCCAAAGTCCCAGCAGATTCCTGGGATGCTTTTGTGAGTGAACACATTTCAGTCGTGTGCTCGCATACCTAGTTTGAGATCTCTGTGCAGGATACCTCTGCTATGGAGGTATTTGAGGCCGGATATGATCTGTCTGAGGTAATATCGCACTTCTGGCTCTGTGAGTGTATGTCTCGCCTTCCAGATGTGTGCCAGGGACTGTGGGGACACAGAAATGAGTTAACCGTCAACCTCATGTCCATCAGTGGGACTGTACAAGAGTGCTACACATGTCACACATTTTGAGTTTTTCCCACATGTCAGTGCCCATGACTATAGATTAATATATGGACACTTAGTGGCTACAAAAAAAAAAAAGAAAAAAATATTCTCAATGGTGTATTCCTCTACTGTAGCATTACACAAGTCATGGTGCATGGATACAGATGAAGCACTTCCAATCTATTCGAGCTGCACTAGACATTTGTAAAGACTCACCTTCCGACTGCAGAGCTCAAGGAATATGTAGATGTTTTCTTGATCTTCAAAATGATGGGAGAATTTCACCACATGCTTATGTGACAGGGTTTTGTGGAGCTCAATCTCATTTGTGATCTGTGAAAAAATACCAAGTGACCATTATGTGAGCATGTTTTGGCTTATGAAAAGGCCTCTCTGCAGAAAACCCAAACAAACATGCGTAAGAATATATGTACCTTGTCCCTCTGGTGTGGTTTGGACACCCTGCTCTGTGGAATCACCTTCACAGCATACATTTTGTTGTTGGAGAGGTCCGTCATCTCATAGCATCGAGCAAAGCCTCCCTTTAGGGGGAACAAACATGATGACTGGTTAACAGAGCTGCAGGTTGAAAACCTGCAATTGCAATAACATGCCTCTATTGATTAGAAACACTACAGCTGTATGACAGTTAAAATGCTTTTTCATCAATAGAGGAAATATGGTGTTCATGCACAGGAACATAACACACAGGGACATAAAGAACATTCATGGACAAACATGATCAAAATGATTGAATATAATCAAAAGCCTCCATCGCCAACATTTTATAGCCAAGATAAAACAATTTAATATCTTTTACTGCCTTAGATTCAATGATAAGCATTTAAATTCGACGCCAATCATCCCAAACACCATGTTTACGGGTTGTTATCAGTGCATTTCTATGCTCAACTGTGGCCTGAGATGCAATCAAGACTATACGCTTGAGGACGTGAGGGATGAAGCAGACAGAGCTGCTGCATTCATTAACCATGAAATTGACGGAGACGTTTCCAGCTCTGCGGCAGGCAGCAGAGAAAAGCCTTGGCTGGATGCCCGATGCAGCGTATCGATGTAGAGCAACATGTTGATACAGCCGCTCCATTCATGTACCACTATATGCCATTAAAAAAGCCCAACACTCATGTACTGCCAACCAGAGGAGGAGGAGGAGGGGATGATGGGGGAAATCAGCAAGACCTTTACAATCATCAGTCACATAAGGGCGATAAAATATGGGAATTCTTGCAAATATATTTCGCAGGGGTTTTATTAGATGTTGCCAATCATGTGCGCACCAGAGCCGGGCACACCTTGCGTCTGATTCATTCAGCAATGACGCGCACAGTAGGGAGAGATTGGCCACATCTACCACGAGGTCATTCCCTTTTTTCCCGCATTAGTAGCACACCTGGAGAATACTTAATAATCACTACTGATCACAGACACATTCTGAATCAAGCGCAAATAAAACAGATATTCACTAAGATAGAAGTCTAGACCCATGTGCCACCTCAAAAAACACACAGGAGTATGGAAGATGAAATTCATGTACCTTCCCCAGAAGCTTCCCTTTACTGTAGGATCTGCCCGTCTTGGAGTCTGTCACCACCTGAGCCAGCTCTGGTTTGGTTTGTTCGGGTTTATTCCTGCTGGTCTTCACCGGGGCTGAGGACTGTTGGGGTCCGCGCTCCGGAGCAGGCTTAAATAAATCCGCATTCATGGTGTGACACGAAATACGCTGCGCCGCGGTGAAACAGCCGGTATCCATGTAAAACAGCGGTGTGGCTGATCAGTCCGTATATCCCTTTCGCTGATGTCTTTCTTTTTTTTTTTTTTTTCAGCTGTCGGTTCTGGTGCGTACTGAAGGGTCCGCCTCAACCAACTGTATCCATCTGGCGTGTCTGCGCGCGGCGCCGTCTGACTATATAGGCGAGCGGCGACGTCACGGAGCAGGAGGCGGGGGGAGGTGGCGCACCGGTGGAGAAAGTCCAGACTATTTGCTTAGACAGAGTCTCAATCATAACAGTATCTGGAAAGTCAGGAAAATATGAATGAAAGGCCCCAGACGTTTTAAAGTCACGTTGGTGGGATCATGCGTTAGTGGTGACACAGTGGAGCCATGAGGGGCTTTCACAGGTTTACTTACAGCACACACAGGCTGAAGGTCCCTGCAGACAAGGGAACCTCCCAAGACACTTTATTAGGATCATCCATGAGCTTCCACCCCAGCATGTATATCCTCTTGAGACCCAGCAATGCATGTTCGTCCTCTGTAGGGGACAGGTTTCAGTGATTTATTTAAAAAATAAATAAATAAAAAAAAATGTTGCATTACGCTGTTTCTCATCAAGACAATTATTTACTAAAAAAAAAAAAAAAAAAAAAAAAAAAAAAAAAAACACAAAAAAACCCACAAACAAACAAACAAACAAACAAAAAACAGTTGCATTGTTGTTTCTAATCAAGACAATTAATTACTTAAAAAAAGATTAAAAAAAACAAAAACAGTTGCATTGTTGTTTCTAATCAAGACTATTTACTAAAAACAAAAAAGATTTAAAAAAAAAACAAACAAAAAAAAAAAACTGTTGCATTACGCTGTTTCTAATCAAGACAATTATTTATTAACAAAAAAAATGAAAAAGGATTTAAAAAAAAACTGTTGCATTATGCTGTTCCTAATCAAGACAATTATTAATTAAAAAAAAAAAAAAAAAAAAAAAAATCAAAAAAAAAATCAAAAAACTGTTGCATTGTTGTTTCTAATCAATGCAATTATTTACTAAAAAAAAAACAAAAAACAGTTGCATTGTTGTTTCTAACCAAGACAATTATTTACTAAAAATAAAAAAGATTAAAAAAAACTGTTGCATTACGTTGTTTCTAATCAAGACAATTATTTATTAACAAAACAAAAAAAAAAAAAAAGGAAAAAAGGATTTCAAAAAACTGTTGCATTATGCTGTTTCTAATCAAGACAATTATTAATTAAAAAAAAAAAAAAAATCGAAAAACTTATGCATTGTTGTTTCTAATCAAGGCAATTATTTACTAAAAAAACAAAACAAAACAAAAAAAAAAAAACTGTTGCATTGTTGTTTCTAATCAAGACAATTATTTACTAAAAAAAGATTAAAAAAAAAAAAAAAAAACCTGTTGCATTACGCTGTTTTTAATCAAGACAATTATTTATTTAAAAAAAAAAAATCAAAAAACTGTTGCATTGTTGTTTCTAATCAAGACAATTATTTACTAAAAAAAAAAAAAGGTGAAAAAACAAAACAAAAACAGTTGCATTGTTGTTTCTAATCAAGACAATTATTTACTAAAAAAAGTTTAAAAAAAGTAAAAAAAAAAAAAAAAAAAACAGTTGCATTGTTGTTTCTAATCTAGACAATTATTTACTAAAAACAAAACAAAACAAACAAACAAACAAACAAAAAAACAGTTGCATTGTTGTTTCTAATTAATACAATTATTTATTTAAAAGAAGAAAAAAAAAAGCCAAAACTTTTACTTTCCTGGGTCTCAGAAACATATCGGAGATCCTTTCATTCTGTATTGTTGCATGACACACTGTTATGTTCTAGCAGGGAGTCTGCAGATGCATGAAGATGTGTACCTTCCTGACCCAGTGACTCACAGATCTTGCAGACTGTAATACCGCAAATGCATGAATGTTGCAAATTTGATGGAAAAATCACTAATTACCCTCAAAACATCAGATCCAGTAATACCAGTAATGAAAATATGACTCATTGTTTTAGACGGTTAATAAAATTGGGAGGAAATGCTGACAGGGAAATTCAGTGTTCTGCTAAAATATCACGTACAACTTCACCTGTACGTGCAAATGTCCAGTGCAGTTGTTTTGCTGACAATCCATCAAACGCATTACCTTGTTTGACAGTGAAACAAAAAAAACTGAACAATGTTGCCACCTGGTGGTAGAGTAGTTTAAAGGGCTCATATTTTGCTAAACCCACTTTTATTAGTCTTTGGTACATTTATTTGTGTATTTGGGGACTCTAATATGAAATATAAAATCAAAAAGTTTGAATTTGAACCCTCCAGGTGCTGCAAAGCTAACTTTATATTAATTCTGGCAAAAATCGAGTGGATTTCTACAACTCGTTTGAATTCCTTTCATGCATGAATTATGAGAACCTTAATCAAGATTTTTTTCCTGAGTGTTTTTATTCCTCTAGGAATAGGCATGAAAAAAAAACAAACAAACAAACAATGCAATTGAATTTTTTTTTATGAATCTATTTTTCATGGAGTTACAAAAATGTCCACTCAGCTGGACACCATGCGTTAAATTTTTAAAGCAAAGAAACATATATTTAAAACCCATCACCATAAAGTAATATACTGTGTGAAAACTATGAAATAAAAACATTTTTAATGCAACTAATCTGATGTTTTCTCACATTTTATCATACTCTCATACTAGTCTTTACTCATTTCATGGAGATTATACATAAAAAACCCAAAAAACTTTTTGTTTAAGAAAATTAGCTGTTGATTTCCACTCAAACATGTTAGTGCAGATCAGGTTTATCAAGAACAGCAAAGTTAAAGTAATGGTCTGAATATCAGTGTAGATTATGCATGAGCATCACTGTGTTGGCTGATATTATAGGAAAGTGAAAATTTTGGGCTTTTTTACATTAAACAGTCATCTTGATTAGAAACTGCATGATGCAACAGTTTTTTCAGATAAATTTTTAAAATCATTTTCATTTGTTTATTTTTTAACGGAATGTCCTTCGCAACAAACAGCATTTTTTTTTAGTAAAACTGGCAAACTTTTGTCCCCTACAGAGGACAAATATGCATTGCTGGGTCTCAGGAGAACATGGAACTAAAACAACTAAACCCATGAACATAGAAGAGAACAGCTGGAGAATAGGTGTCCACTGTAGTGACCATTATGCATGAAAGGGTTAATTTGTCAGGTCTGTAACTAGTGATGTTGCAACATTTGCACATATAAGGTCAAGACTTCCGGTAAATATTTCTCTGAGTACGACATAATTGTTTGTCAGCAGCAGCGGTTGTAGTCCATACTGAAAATATGTCCAAACTTCCAGCTGATTACCTAAAATATCTGAATGGATGTGCCAAATATCTGAACGGATGTGCCATAATTTTCTTCAGTTAAACAGAGAAAAAACTTAAGCAGTCGTTTTCGGACTTAAGGAGGACCATCTTAAAATCAGCATGCAGCTCCAGTCACTTTAAAAACCTCAGACCAGGTCAGGAATCTGGGTGTTGTCATGGATTCAGACCTGAATTTTAAAAACCACATAAAAACAATTACAAAGTCAGCTTACTATCACCTCAAGAATATTTCTAGGATTAAAGGACTGATGTCGCAGCAGGACTTTAAAAAACTTGTCTATGCATTTATCTTTAGTGGAGTTGACTACTGTAACAGTATCTTCTCTGGTCTGCCTAAAAAGTCTATCAGACAACTGCAGCTGATCCAGAATGCTGCTGCTCCAGTCCTCACTAATACAGCTGTATATTGTGACCTGAATGTGCACATAAGCAACATTTACTCATTAGGTTTTGCAAAATAATTCAAACAGAAAGTTTGGTAGTTTACATTTTGTATATTGACAGGAATCTGTGTGACATTTTGAGTCGTTTCAAGTAACATGCGTAAATAAATACTGAAGATTTGGAGGAGTAATGTTTAATCATGTCATTATTTTGTAATCTTAATACGTTATAGTAAAGACACATGAGTAATATTCACTCTTTAGGATTTGCTTTATGATTTAAACAGTAAGTTTGGTTGTTTACGCTTTGTATATTACACATTATTATACATTATACAGAGGCATCCCTGCCTATCTTCAAGAAGCTCCTGAAGACCCAGCTCTTCCAGGAGCACCTCCTGTCCTAGCACTGGCAGACATTCCATTTTAAATATTTTAATGAAGTTCTTCCCAGGCTTATCACAGATTTTCCCAGGATTATCTCTGGACCTGCTGCGGTGGTCCTGCCTCTCTCCTGCCTTCATCATCATCACTCACTTATCCTCAACTGCCTCCATGTGTCTCCCCCTACTCCCCCCTTCTCCCCCTCTCCCCCAGTCTCTGTCTTTATCGCTCTCTCTTTCTCTCTTTCTTTACCCTCTCTCTTTAACCCCAACTGGTCAAGGCAGACGACCATCCTCCAGGTGTCTGGGTCTGCTCCAGGTTTCTGCTGTTAAAGGGAAGTTTTTCCTTCCACTGTCACCAGTCACAAGTGTTTGCTCCTGGAGGATTCTGTTGGGTTTCTGTAAATTGGCTTAGAGTCTGGTTTTGACCAACTCTATATATAAAGTGTCATGAGATAACTTTTTGTTGCGATCTGGCGCTATATAAATAAAATTTGATTGATTGAGTGATTTAATTGGTTTTCCCCTGTAAGTCGCTTTGGAAAAAAAGCGTCTGCCAAATGCATAAACATAAACACATAAACATATTGACAGGAGTCTGTAAGACATTTTGAGTCATTTCAAGTAACATGCGTTTATAAATACGGAAGATTTGGAACAGCAATGTTTTATCTTGTCATTATTTTGTAATTTTAGTATGTTATAATTACAAGAATAAAATTATTTTACTTGTAACTAGAGATTATAGACTGTGTCAAGATGTCTAACATGTTGCAATTGCCAAGAGATATATTCCTACAATACCTATGTCAATTTATGATAAAACGAACTGAAAGAGTAGCAGAAAATATTGAACTTTTGAATCCCCTAATATCTAAACATGTAGGCATCAAAACATTGTAATGGATGTAATTCTAGCATGAATATGCAATATATTCTGTGTTCTATCAGGAATATGCAATATATCACCAGAATAGTTGTCAGACATACATATTTCTTAAAAGTTTATTTGCTGCTATGAAATTTTTTTGCGAAAAGGTTAACTTTAAGACATGCTGTCCTTATATCATATGTCAATTTTATTGTGATAAAGATACAAAAACAAAATGATCATATTTGAAAACTAGAGATTCTAGGCTTTTTTCTGATGTATAATTGCCATGGGATAAATGGCTACAATACCTATGTCAATTTGTGGCAAAAACAAACCACAAGCAGTGGAAAATATCGCGCTTCGGAGTACCCTAAAAGATGACGTCAAAAAATACACTGGGAATGAGTTACTTTAGTGTTACCACTTAATTTCTCATTTAGGACATCACAAAGGTTAAAAAAAAAAACAGGTGACATTTTGTTGTCGGGGGGGTGCATGGTAGGCTATCCTGGCTCCCGGACTATAAGACCAAGAGAGTGGACCACATCAGTCCAGTTCTGAGGTCTCTACACTGGCTCCCTGTCTCTTAGAGAACAGACTTTAAAATTCTCTTGCTGACACACAAATTACTGAATGGTTTAGGCCCAAAATACAAGAGACCTTCTAGTCCAGTATGAACCATCCAGACCACTCAGGTCGACTGGTGCAGGTCTGCTCTGTGTTCCCAAAGTCAGAACTAAACATGGAGAATCAGCGTTCAGTTTCTATGCTCCGTATATGTGGAACAAACTACCAGAAAATATCCGGTCTGCTGAGAGTCTGAGCTCTTTTAAGTCAAGGTTACAGACTCACCTGTTCACTGCTGCCTTTGACTAAAAGGCTTTTAACTTTTTAACTTCTATATTCTCCTTCGAAACTCTGCACTGCAACTTGCTGTTTTTAATCACCTTTTACGGTTCTTTTCTGGTGTTTTAAATCTTTCTTTTTCCCTTGTCGTATTTCAGTGTCCTGTGTGAAGCACCTTGAATTGCCTTGTTGCTGAAATGTGCCATACAAATAAACTTGCCTTGCCTAAAATTTTCAGTTGTTGATTGAAAGGGACAGAGCAGCAGTCAACCACCTGGAGGGGGTGGGGCATGAGAAGTGGTGCATTTGCATTTAAAGGGCCAGGACTCAAATAGACCTTTCCGGTGTCATTATTCAGAAATAGGATTAACTAGAAGCACTCGGAGAGTGCAGACCTCCGCCAAGGCTGATCAGTGGCCCCCCCCATGGGCCCCCCCACCCCCGATCACCACCAAAATTTAATCATTTCTTCCTTATCCCATTTCCAACAAACCCTGAAAATTTCATCCAAATCTGTCCATAACTTTTTGAGTTATGTTGCACACTAACGGACAGACAAACAAACAAACAGACAGACAAACAAACAAACCCTGGCAAAAACATAACCTCCTTGGCAGAGGTAATAAAGATGGACCTGTGGAGTTGAATTAATGTATTCAGACCCTAGCATAGCATTTACAGTTTATGAAGACCACGGGAAAATGTTTTAAAATGTATAATTCCGTTTTTAAAAAGCCAAATATCACTCCTTTAAGACCCACATAGCTATAATGTAGGATGGTAATGAAGATATGATTATAATAGTGTTCAACATCCTACAGTCACTTTCCAAATCAGTAAGACAAACCAAGAACATGCATCATTCTAGTTGTGAAGACACCACACAAAAAGCACAGAGGCAAGAAGGGCCGAGTCCAACAACTGTATTGATGAGAACTGCTAGAACAACATGAAGGCAGGCACCATCACAAGTACAAACAATCAACCAAGAAACATATATTTTTACATATTCACAAAGACTGAAGCAAAAAATGACGACTTAAGCAATCCATGTCAGTTAATGAGTGGTGTACTTTAGAATACATGTACAAGTCAAACGTGGACCCATGCATTAATCTGTACCACAGTTTGGACGTATTACACAGGACTGATGTTTGAAGGTTTTTGATCATTTCATCAAATGGACACAAAACAATGGAATGGCATGAAGTCTAAAAAACTGGTTGTCTTGACTAGAAGATGAATGCATGTATATGTCAGATATCATTTTAGTTGAGCTGGTTTTATTTCTGAACAGGAACACAATTACCTTTACACATCTGATCTGATTCAGAGCATTTAACACTTAACATCTGATTTTACAAAAAAGTGGATTTATTAGTTTATTTGGGTCATACCTAACTTATAATGTTCAACCCTATAGTCACTTAAGATGCAGCCCCGACAACTGTCACTTGGTCCAGTGATGGAAGAGATGTGATTATAATTTAGAAGTCCATCATGTCTCCTCCTTTCATTTTCTTCTCTTGGGACTCTGTCCAGGCTTTGTTGATGGTTCTCTTCATCTCGTCATCTCCCTCAGAGTAGATCTTCTTCAGCATGTTCATCAGGCCTTCACTGGGGTCTGAACTGTCGTCAGTATTTGGTTTGCTGACGAGGAATATTATCAAGTCAGGTTAGGGCATATGTTAACTGATAATTGCACAGTATCTATGCAAACTAATTATTTGAAAGGACAAGTAAGGGGTTCAAAACAAAAAAATCTGCAGGATTTTCTAACTTACTCCTTTTCTTTCGACTGCTTTTCCACCTTTGTTAGGCACTCCCACTTCTCCGTTGTCTGTTTCTTGCACATGACCAGGACCATGTCTGTTTTTATCTGATGAGAAGTAAAGACAATCATATTAGTCATGAAATCAGTGGGAGTTAACCAAAAAAAAAAAAAAGTGCTGGGAGGCAACATAGCATTAAACTCATTTAAGACATCAAGAACAACATGGGGATCTTGCTTAGTTACTGTGGAGATGTAGTGAATTTTGCAGATACAATAACCAAACCATAACTATGTACTGCGTATTTCAGTTTGCAATTTCTAGAACAATTCTATCACAATTCTGCCCCCTAGTGGCCAAATTTCGGGTCTTTTTAATATCAGCTAGTCTTACTGTTGGACTAATCCTGCCATTGAACATCAAAAATCCTCCCCATTACGTCAACGAACAACCTCCAAATGCTGAAAATGGAAGGTTTTGACATGAAATAATTCTGTTTATGTGCCATTTTCTTTTGAAAGGATTTAGTAATTTTTATTCATTAGCCTACACTATTTTACAAAAGCCTTGTTATTACATCCCAACATGACTGTGTAGGGCTTTTGCTACCATTTCTAAGCTGAGGTGCAGCACCAACATCATTCTGGGAAGCACCTGTGTTTATGTGATGTAAAACTCATGTGGAGATATTTAAAACCACACTCTCCTCTGATCTAACAGTTGGTCCCTGGTGGACATTGTTTTTTAAGCTTTTGGATATTGTTTTTTATTTGTTCTATTTTCTCACCAGTGGGACTGAAATAATGTTCCCAAATTATGTGGAATTGTTTATCTTTGAAAAAATGCTTTAAACCAGACAGCACCTAGACCCTCTGAAAGAAAAAAAAAAACAAAAACATTAACCTAAAGAAATACACATGACCCAAACAACTCACTGATTTTAACCCTTAACTCTTAACTCTTAATTTCCAACATGAACAAAGTAAGTCAACAGATCTGTCTATGCAAGATTACCTATCCACGAGTGAACACCACTATCTGTTTTCAAACAGCTTTTAGTGCACAATACATATACGGTACATCATCAAATGGTGGCTACAAGCCCTTTTTCTACCTCAGCTACAAAAGGCAACTAGCGTTTATTTCAAACAGGCTTGTATTGTAGTCCTTCACATCTCTCCACATAACTCTCTGATGCTTCATTCTGATCTGGTCCCATCTGACCTACAATAACTGCATATTGCTTGACACGGTTACTAAAAGGCCAATACTTCCTCCAAACATTTTGAATTAAAACCCTTCTGGTGTTTCACTGCACAGAAACCCTTAATTTCTTAACAGGGTTTTTACAATGACACATTTACAGCAATATTGCAACCAAAAATATCAATCAAAACAACAGCACCGAGTCAGGTTGAAGACTGTCAAACATAATGCACACATATACTGAAATATTCTGTTACATAATGTAGGTGTTGAAAGTAGCAGGATTATATTGCTGAATTTATTAAAGTGATAGAAAATGACCATGTTTTTTTTCCATTTAATTCCTGAGGCAACACTGTATTATCTTGTGTAACAGGTCTAAAATGTAATAGTACATTTCAGCATAATGGAGATTTAGAAATTGATTTAAAGGTAAATTAGCAGCTGTGGGACCTATTCAATTTGTCAGTCCATCACCATCTAATAAATTCATGCCACCCTGCACTGAATAAAGCAAACTATCTTTGAATAGCTTTATTTACCTTTTTATAGCTGTCCTTTTCATCAATTGGATATAAAAGGTTGAGAATGGTCAGCTGGTGGTTCTTCCCATCAAGACTCTTTACCAGTACAGAAAATGACCTGAAACAGATTTCGAGAAAATACTCAGTAAATTATTTGCACCATATGAGTAATACTAAATGCAGGTGTACTCAGTTTGCCATCCTACCTTTCACTGAAGGTGATTTCAACATTTTCCGATGGTATCTTGTGCACATCCTTCAAGGTAATGTAAATTTTTACAAATTTATCCGACTGGTCCCATGCTGTAAAGTAGAAGTAACAGTGTGAGTCACGCTGACACTATATTTATATACAGTACCTTCACAATTAACTCACTCAAAACACTGGCACTATACCATAGTTTGTGATCTTGACTGTATATGCTGATTTGGTCGCTGCTGTTGGGTCTGCCTCTCTCCTGGCCTGTTGCTCCTTTTGTTGCTTTTTGACTGAAAGTTCCTTCTCCACCTTCTTCTGCTCCTGTTTCAGCAGCTCTTGAACTCTCTTTCTCTCTGCTTTCTCCAGTAAGGACCCTAATTCGGACAAGTCTGCCTCCAGCTGGTTGATCTGTGTTGTATAACCAGAAAGGACATGAAAAAAAAAAACTTACTGGTAACTACACAGCCAGTTCCAAAAAGTTTATTTTAAATACTGAAGCTTAATTTTTAAAATTTTATGCAACTGCAAGAAACTATCATTAACTGCGTTGGACCCCATTAACCAGCTCATGATGAATGAATGAATGAAAAATGGTTTAAAGAATTCCCATTTTTTGTCATTCTTTTCAAAGCAGTGAATGGTGTACTTAAACAGGGTGATGGACTGTTACAACAACTAATTCTAAGGGATGTTAAGAGGTGAGGTGAGTTTTTTCTTATTTCTAAATTGCTGAATAACTTCTAGAAATAGTCTCCTGAAAGGGTGTAAATTATATACTTTAAAGGTTTATAAGGATAAAAAAAAAAGAATAAAATGGGAAGAGTTGAAGCAGAAATTGCATAAGCTGCCATGTCCAGACACAAGGAATTGTAACGTTCTGAAAATGCATTCAATCATGCCACTCAATCTGTGGCATGATCAGAATGTGCACAGCTGTAAATAGTATATATAGCTTTTTTTGATTTGTCTTTATTTGGATTTTGCACTTTCTTTTGCTCTTGTGTGCTTTGCTGCTAAAAATCTGGAATTTCCCCTTGTGGGGCTAATAAGAGCATATCTTAACTTATCTTAAGGTCTTCAAAGGAAGACAATGAGGGGCTAACAGGGTTGTGGACTAAACGTCATATGATGAGGGAAAAGGCTATTTCACTGACTATAAATGGGATAAGAGGTAGCTTAACCTCATCATCAACATATTTTGAAATTTATAACCTATACTCTAAGTACATATTGATTAGGTATCATGCACTTAAGGCATGATGACTTTTAATGTAAACATCACTAAAATGGGAAAAAAAAACGTTTGTCAGCTATTGCTATCTTTTTTTTTTGTCAACTATTGTTATGTGTCACTGTCTACGTTTCAAGGATGACGTAATATGGTGTAATAAGAACGTGGCTATATTAAGGAAAATATGAGTAATTAAATATTGGGCACAGAAATATCAATGTATAACAATGACGGACATGTAAAGTCTGTGAATAATCTAAATAAAGCCCATAGTTGTAAATACTTCCTTCTTTACGCGACTTTAGAAAACTAATTAGCATTGACGTTACCTACTGTTAGCTAGCTGTGCTCACATCGCGTGCGTAGAAGAACATTCTGGCAACTTCTGCAATAAGAGTGCCAAGAAAATGTTCAGTGACGTAAATACGCCTAGCTTTGCAACGTTAGCATGAGTTAAAGCTTATATTTTTAAAACTTTTCACATTGCAGGTCACGAAAACGTCACATATTATCTGAAACTACAAAAGAAACTTAGATAAATCGGTGGCTAGCTAAGCGGTGACAGGCTAACACAGACTGAAGTCAGAGGACTCAACAACAGTGATCTACCTGCACTGCAGTGTTTCACAGGATAATATTAACAAACGTCTGCATAAAATGTGCACTGTACCTGCTCGGTTAGATCCATGTTGGCCTTGTGTTGATGAAAGTGAGAGGAGACACGTCTGACTGGCACAGCTCACATCAGGTAGAACCACACTTGAATAACGTTCCTTTCGCCTCCTGTTTCTTCTTCTACGTTTTTTAGTGCGATGTAAGTCTGCCAGTACCGCCATCTACTGGACTAAGTATAGCATTGATAACACTGGGTTACAAAAAAATGTTTTTTGCAAGTTGTCTAGGTTTTTTCAACTGAATTAGGACCATTTTGCACCGCTAAATCCAAAAATGACATCTGCTTTTCTCAATCAGGTCAGGTTTTTTTGCTAATTTGATTTTGAAAAATTTGATCTTCTCACAAAATTGATTACATTTTTGTGACTTTATCAGTTGATTTTTTTATTTACAGGGTGGGGAAGCAAAATTTACAATGAACATTTAGTTGTTGTTTCTCAGCAGGCACTACGTCAATTGTTTTGAAACCAAACATATATTGATGTCATAATCATACCTAACACTATTATCCATACCTTTTCAGAAACTTTTGCCCATATGAGTAATCAGGAAAGCAAACGTCAAAGAGTGTGTGATTTGCTGAATGCACTCGTCACACCAAAGGAGATTTCAAAAATAGTTGGAGTGTCCATAAAGACTGTTTATAATGTAAAGAAGAGAATGACTATGAGCAAAACTATTACGAGAAAGTCTGGAAGATACTATTAAAGAAGAATGGGAGAAGTTGTCACCCGAATATTTGAGGAACACTTGCGCAAGTTTCAGGAAGCGTGTGAAGGCAGTTATTGAGAAAGAAGGAGGACACATAGAATAAAAACATTTTCTATTATGTAAATTTTCTTGTGGCAAATAAATTCTCATGACTTTCAATAAACTAATTGGTCATACACTGTCTTTCAATCCCTGCCTCAAAATATTGTAAATTTTGCTTCCCCACCCTGTAGTTCTCACCCAAAATAGGTTTTAAGAGAAAAAAAATCATTTTCTAACAGGATTCCTGTTAAGTACAATGGTGTATTCACCGCAGATGTAGCAGAATACGTCAGGCTTATTTTTGCAAGATCTTCTAGTCGAAGCCATTTCATTCACCTGTAATATTAAAAAAAACAATCATAAACTGGCAAAAGTAAAATCTTCAGAACTCATTTATTGCAAGAAATATGAAAGAATTTTGTATCATATGATGTGAAAATGCCCATAAATGTAAGCAAAAATGTTAAAAAGCCAATATATAGCATAGTTCAGAAAGTTGACCTGATTGAGCAAAATTAATGTGATTTTTGGATTCAGCACACCAAAATGATCCTAAATCGCTCAAAAAAACTTCAACAATAAATTTGTTGTTGACCAGTGTAATGTATTACTGCTGGTATTTAATGTGTATATACATTTACACAAAGGCAGTTTAAACATAAAATGTTCAGTACTTGATCATTAGGTTTCTTTTTCATTTTTTTCACTTCAGAGAAAAGTTGTACAACTTGTTTAAATGGTGTTGCTGTGTGATAGAAGCTTTGTGTGACTGTACAAAGTCTATTTACAGTGATATCAAAATAGTTGATTATCATGAGCAATTTAATGTGTTTTCAGTATTTTTTGTGTGGCTGTAACCAGTTCTCAGCTTAATTTTTGGTTTGTCATTTCTCAAAGACAGACGCTTTCACTGAATATGAAGTCATTATAATTGACATCTACTACTACTACTTTCTCTTTAGGTGTCACCAAAGTAAATCATCTGCTTCCATCTGACCCTGCCCCCTGTATCTTCTTCTTTCACACCAACTACCTGTATGTCATTCTTGACCCTATCCATAAATCTCCTCTTTGCCCCATCATCTTTCTACCAACACTCACTATCCATTCTCTGTACATGTTCCAACCATCTCATTCTAGCATCTCTCTTTGTCCCCAAAACGTCCAACCTGAGCTCTCCCTCTGATGAGCTCTTTCCTAATCCTGTCCATCCTTGTCACTCCCAAAGAAAATCTCAACACTTGCTCCTCTGCGTCCAGCCATCTGTAACCCATACATCTCTGTTCTCACTACTATCCTGTACACCTTTTCTTTAATTCTGGTAGATGCTCTTTTGTCCACTTGACTCCTGACACTTTCCTCCATCCATTCCCCCCTGCCCGCACTCTCTTCAGCTCCAATCCAACCTCCCCATTCCTCTGAACAGCTGACCCCTATTGAGTGATGTATGAATTGGTCAGAAGACCATCACAGACAACCAGGACAACCATGTGCTGTAATCTGGAAACTTCTACATCAGTTTTAAAACGGTAACTTCTTGTTGTAACTGAAGGTCTAAAAAAGATTGGGTTCCTTTAGTTTTGCTGGTATTAAATATGACTTGCCTGCTATAAAATACTTATACACCATCCAACTAAAGATAAGACAAGTGAATTACAATACATTCAATCATAAAACAAGCAGATAAAGTACAAGTATTTTATTTATCCATTTTTGTGTAAGTTACATTGATGCTTCATATAATTTTCTCTTTAAATACAATGCATTTCTGAATTTTAACATCTAGAAGAGCAACAGGAGACAATGAATAGATACACTTAGTCAAGGCTGCAGAGAAATGTCCAGTTTAACATATTAAAAAAAACAGAATATGCTGTAACCAATATGAAGCATGATTTTGCCTTTTGCAGATTTTGAAAGGCAAAGACAAGCCGGTGTGTTGAGTTGCTGTCCTGTTCCTCTGGTCCTAAATGTGGGAACATCGTATTTGCCTTTATTCAATCTGATCATAAAGTCCATTGAAGTCATGTCACCATCTTGCCCGTAGAACCCCAGACATCTGATTGTGGTCGGCTAACTGACGGAAGACAATTCGGCTCAGGCGCCACCTCCGCTTTACTCCTCGCGGTCGTGATGTCATCACACATCTGTTGCGTATTCTCACAGGGCAGCTGTCTCGAGGTAATTCTGCAATTTCCTTATCAGCCACCTCCTGAAAAATATTTTTGTTCAGGAAGTTTGTAAGTGCATTTTCAATAATAAGTTATAACTTAAGTTCTTGGTTTTCATGTGTCAGTGCTGTCCTAATATTGCTGAAGTGACAAAGTTTACCATGGTATAAAAAAACGATGGTTATCACACGCGCAACTAGACAGTGACTCTCACTGGTGGGTGCACTTTATTCTCTCCCATTTAAGTTGCTCAAAAGGAAATATGCTTTGATTTAATCATACAGAGAAGGCTCTACTCCTTTCATTTCACTGGCTTTTCTGTTTATTCTAGTAAAACTATCAGAGGATTTCATCGCATCCACAAAATTAAAGAAATAGTAATTGCTAGTGATGATAGGTTAGCTGTATTTAGTCCACTGATGACACACAAGTTTAGTATTAATAGAAAATAGAACCCTGAATCAATCAACAGAATATATAGACAAGACGGCTGGAGAACAAAAATGCTGTATGTACCACTCCATTACAGAACTGATAAAGTCAAGTTAAGTTGATGGTAAAATATTAAATGTTTTGCAGAAAAAAAATATGTTTTCATTCTTTTCTGGTTTCTTGTAATGTGAAAATCTGATATGACTCAAACCTTTCTTATGACACTGAATTACCAACAGAGCACTTAATGAAAGAATGATAACTCTCCAGACATTGGGTAGTGATTCTAATGCTTTCCTGTCTTGGGAGTATTGACACAGACAGTACATCACATGACAACTCATAATGAACAATTAATTAATAAACCTGAAGCTGTTTCGGTAGGATGGTGTTCTTCCTTATTGCATTGATCCGTAGCCTCTCATCTGCATAATCAAAGGCCATCTGTCTCCTCTTGACGTCTCTCAGCATCCTCCAATCAACATAGTATCCCCTCACCTGCTCCAAGGCCCCCCAGCAGCTCCGTAAGGCCTGCAAACAGTGACCCACAACATTTAATGATGAGGAGGCAATGTCTTGAATAATACTAAACTTTACATACTGGTCATAGACAGGTTATGATCTGAATAAATACCTGCTTTCAGAGAAGAAAAAAAAATCCTACCAGCATTATGGCTGGTAAATATAAAATTAATCAAAGATCCACTGAAACTGAAAATGTGATAGAGATGAACACTTTAAATAACGTTTTGTTACTGTTTCAAGTCAGAAAACAAGAGTCATGAAGTAATTAAAAGATACCCTCCACTTTTCAGAGTTTGCATAACATATGTAGCACTCAATGCCAAATGTCATTAATTGTGTCTCTGTTAATAAAAAATATAATTAACTAACAATGGCATGCTGACTGTGCCTTGGGACAGAGATTTTTCTGGAAAAACATCTGAGATAAAAATTGCTTTTCCAATAGTGTGTGATTATTTTATCTTGTGAATTCCCCCTGGAGTCAATAAAGTTTATTTGTATATGTGTAACATCTGATAAACATTTCCATGTGGTTATGCTTGTATGAATATTTACTTGCAGTAAATCATATGTCTGTCTCTATGGAGCGCGAATGTCATATTTATATAATAAACTTCGAGATCAATTAATCGTCCATGAAATCAATGTATTTTGTTAAGTTTAGGTACTAAAATTACTTTTTATCTGCTTAGTTGATCATCTAACATATATATTGCTGAAATAAATATTAACCAAGAAAGCTATGAAGGTAACCCACCACAGGGTTTAATTAAACTCGATTCAACGAAGCTATTGCTACCAAAACTAAACAATTACATTTCTTGAAAGTCGTTACTATTAACTGGGAAATAAACATCGTTTGGTGTAAATAGTTTGATAATGGTTTTAGCCATGTAGCATGAGCTAGCTACCATGCTAACGGTCCCAAAAGAGAGTCCAGATACGTAATCAGTGCAGGTTTTATTTTGGTGGCTGTCACCCACACACTGTAAAGCTATGATTAAACTATTAAAAAGCACTACATAAAATGTGTAAATTGTAGTTACCTGCTTAGGAGCGCAGACAGAAGTATAGAGGGCATTCCACCCTAAACATGCTATCCTGTGAGCAGCCATAGTGGAAAGTCTTCTTCTGTGTTTTTTTTTTTTTTTTTTGTTACAACCAGTGACACAGACTTTGGCGCCACCTACTGGACTCGGATATGACTCATCATAAACATGACTTTAACTTGATGATTTCAAGGCCATGTCATTTCTTTAAAATATCATATAAAATATTAAATATTTGTCTTTTTTTGTTGGAATGTAGTTCAGTACATGTTTCACTGTTTCCTGCTACAGTATTCACATTAAGGATGGATTATGCTTCTTTATCTTAAAGGTTGTCAAATCAGCTCTTTTTTCTCTATTTACAGATGATGATTTTTACCAGCGTCTGTCTGTCTGTCTGTCTGTCTGTCTGTCTGTTACCAGTCTAGTTTATACTTTGAACAAAATTTCTTGATAACCACTACCCGTCAAAAGTTTTAGAACACCCCAATTTTTCCAGTTTTGTATTGAAATTCAAGCAGTTCAAGTCCAATGAACAGCTTGAAATGGTACAAAGGTAAGCGGTGAACTGCCAGAGGTAAAAAAAAAAAAAAAAAAAAGAAAGAAAAAAGAAAAAAGGTAAAGTTAAACAAAACTGAAAAGTAATGTACATTTCAGAATTATACAAAAAATGCAAACAAGAAATGGGTTAAAAACTTAAAGCAGTTCTGCAGCAATGGAGGTTGATCAAGCCTCGAAAGTTGGTGCTATCAATTCCTACAGGTGTCCCAACATTTCTGAATTCCTTCCAACCCCTCTGTCTGCATAAAAGTGGTGCTGGAACACACTTTGGTACCATACCGTTGTGAGCATTATTTGAACAGTATTGTACTGCACAAAGTAGTGTGTTATTATAAAAATGGGAAAGAGGAAAAGGCAATTAACCATAGAAGAGAGACAGACCATCAGAACACTTAAAAATGTAGGTCTGTCCTACAGAGAAATTGCCAAGAAAGTCCAGGTGTCAGTAAGTCCAGTTTCCTTCACCATCAAAAGGCATTCAGAAACTGGGGGAAATGCTGACAGGAAGAGGTCTGGCAGACCCAAAGACACAACAGAATCAGAGGACAAGTTTCTGAGAGTCAACAGCTTGGTGATAGGACTCTCACAGGACAACAGCTTCAAGCACAGCTCAATAGTGGTCGTAGTAAGCAAGTCTCAGTTTCAGGTGTGAAGAGAAGACTTCCAGTTGCAGGTTTGATCAGTCCATAACACCTTCTTCCAGTCTTCAGTAGTCCACTGGTGGTGTTTCATGGCCCAGGCAAGCCTCTTTTTCTTATTCTGAAGTCTCAGCAGTGGCTGTCTTGCTGCAACTCGACCCATCAAACCTGCAACTGGAAGTCTTCTCTTCACATTGGACTTGAACTGCTTGAATTTCAATACAAAACTGGAAAAACTGGGGTGTTCTAAAACTTTTGACCGGTAGTGAATATGATTGATTTTGACCAAACAGTAAAGAGAAATGCTTCATGGACCTCCAGGCAATAATGAAAAATAGTAAAAGAAATAGTGTTATGTAACTTTGAGCTTCAAACTTCTTTTTTTTTTCTCAAGGTTTTTGTAGCACTAGATCTTGACATGATGCATGCATTTATGTATTAAAATCAATCAATCAGTCAATCATATATGCAAAAAAAATACAAAAACCAAGGCACTCTCTTATAATATTAAAATGCCTTTATTAATTATGGCATGTCTCAATGGACCTCACTGAGCCCCGTTTCAGCCTGCTGGCCTTTGTTTGTCCACCTGATAAAGGCCAGCAGGCTGAAACACGTTGGGGCTCAGTGAGGTCCATTGAGACATGCCATAATTAATAAAGACATTTTAAAATTATAAGAGTGCCTTGGTTTTTGTATTTTTTTGCATATATGATTGACTGATTGATTGATTTTAATACATAAATGCATGAATCATGTCAAGATCTAGTGCTACAAAAACCTTGAGAAAAAAAAAGAAGTTTGAAGCTCAAAGTTACATAACACTATTTGTACACATGTCTTGCAGATTTTAACTTAAGCATTGCCTTACAGTCTCCAAAAAGCTTGAGTGAATTTAAATACATTTGCATAATTATGCTGGGAATGGTATGTTGTTATGGCGGGTTTAGCCTTGGCAGAGGTTTGTTTTCGACTTCTACTTCTCTTACTTTTTATCATTTCTTACACTGTTTTTCTTGTCTGACAGCCCATTTGAAATGGACCATTGTACTGGATTCAGAGCCTTTTGTCTTCTGTCTTTTGTTGTTTTGACTTCAGGGCTCAAAACATATGGTAGCTCAAAGTTCCACTTTAATAGTTAAAAAAAACAACCTGAAAGTTCCAAAACACAAAAGTAAAAAAGACAAATAAAACAATGAAAATATCACCCCTGACCAACCCAAAGTATGAAACTACTGAAGCTTTATGAGTCATCTCTGCAACTTGTCATTCTATTCTATTCTATTCTATTCTATTCTATTCTATTCTATTCTATTTTATTCTATTCTATTCAAGATTTTAACATAATTAATGAAAACCCAGGTTATACAATGTGGCTAATGTGTTTTAATATGTTAAAAGAAGCATATTGTAGAAACCTGTTATAATGAAGATATGGAGCCAGCTATTTAAATAACTTCAGATATAAGCTGTTTAATGAAATTAAGTGATTAGAGGTTTTTTTTTTTTTTTCTTGAACTTCTAGAAAAGTGCAAGTAGACTACAATTTGTGCTATGAATCCTGTTGAACCAGTCACTTAAAAACTGAGACATAAAGTCTTCGTCCCCTGTTAGAAAACCTCAAATCCAAGAGGTGGCAGTGTTGGTCTGCGGGTAAAGCTAATGTTCTCCCTTCTCAGCCTCTAAAAGAGCACTTACATCCTTAATAGACTTCACATCTAACTGGACACTTTGTTGAAACCCTTGTTCATCTTTTCATCACTGAAACTACTCACAAGTAGACTTTTTATTTCAGGTAAGTACTGTCATAAAATGCTGCGCTGTATTTTTTTTTTTTTTTTTTAAACATGTGAATCAGCAGGATACTGTCTTGCAGAGTTTTTATAGAAAAAAATAAAATAACAATAGCACCAGATTCCATTTAAGTTATTTAAAATGTTTCCTTACTGTTCTGGAGCCTAGGGGAGATGCGTTCTTGGGTAAATATTAACACATGACAAACTGCAGACAGTGCTTCCTCTATAAAGAGCAAATTATGCAGGCTGAAAGCACTGTACAGGCCATTGTGCTTTGAATTATATGATAAATGATAGTAAACATGTCAGTGGAGGGGCTTCATGTGGCTTAAAATGCTTTGATTTGTCATTATATAGAGTACACAGTAACTTTTGACTGAAAAATAAGACGCAAGGACGTACAAAAGTATTCCCATTTTTCAAAAGTGAAAAACAAATGGGTTATTTTTAACTTAATTTTGCTGACTTAGTCTGCATCAAATCATTTCTGATCACTGTAATTGCAAAATTACACAGCTGTCAACTAGAGAACAATGTTTTTGTTCAGTTTTTGAAATGTGCAAAATGCCACATTGTCATTTGACAGCAGCAGTGGATCATAGCTAAACTGATGTGTAGCCCACAGATGGGTTTGGCTCCGAGTTCAAAACCTCAAATAGTGGATTTGAGATCACCAGAAGGCAAAACCATCCCATGTGTAATTTCTGCTCACCGTTGAGGATGGAGATGTCAAAGGCTGTAGACCATCTTAAAGGTCACCTCCTATATTTCCATTTTGTAAAATATATGACAAATGCCAGGCTGCCAGTTCTGCCAGCGAGAGTAAAACAACTTTGCATTGGTTGGCAAAGGATTTCTTAACCGTTCTTTTATCAGACTTAAAGCAGGTTGAGTGGAACAAACTGTGACATGCTTTTTAATTCAGTGATGCTTTTTATCAGTGCCACATGCAGAATAATGAAATATAAAGGCAAAATAGGAACATAATAGGAACTGTGATGCAAGTAATTAATTAAGTGTTGAACATTCCGGAGTGACAGCGTTGTTTCTTTACCTTCAAACAAGGCACTTTGACAGTTTGTCACATACTCACTTTAAACAGCTCGACAGCTTTCGACAGAGTGAAGAATGGCAGAACCTACCATCCGTTTGGCTCATATGTGATAGAGTGAAAATGGCAGTCAGACCAATTAGAGCTGTTGTCTGTAGAGTCCAGGCTGGTTTGCGTAAAGACATGATGAGAACCATCTTTGTAACCTCACATTTCGGGCCACTGGAATGAAAATGATTAAATGTAAGCAGTTGAAGCTATTTTTTGAAAATACAAAATCATGTTAAGAAACAGAAGTTATTGTGTCCTGAACGGGGACACATTGTAGCTAAACAAAAGCTCTTTTTCCCCACAAATAAGAACCAGACTGACAACCATCCCCTACCAGCTACCCTCCCTGGTATTCATCAACTTCACCTTCTGCTGTAGCGGTTTGGGCATCTCTTCATCCCACACTAAACAAAATGATGAAAGTAAACAAAGATCCTCTTACGACCTCCAATATACCCCACAGAGATAAAAACACAACGGGAACTGGTGTGTTTTCTATTCGTATGGTTTGATCCAGACACAACACAGATGGAAAAGTGAAATAATACAAGCTTCAGGTCCCTGGGTTTTTTTTTTTGTTTTTGTTTTTTTTTACCTTGGATTGATTAAAGTTAACAAAGAAGACAGTGAAGAATGACTGCGATAAAGAAGCTTCTACCTCTTTATAAGACTTTCCCTCCTTTAACGGTACTGTCCATGACCCGTGAATATAAATAATTCAAAGATCACATTATCGGGCTGCATCAGAAAGGAACGCAATGGCAGTGAAATATATATATTCATAAAACTTAACAATGTTTAACTTTGGCCGCTTGGAGAGATGTAGTCGCAGTTGGGGCTGTTCAAGGCCATGATTGAAGTGTATCACATCTGAGCGTGTATTCCTCTGGCAGTTAAAATATTTGAATACATTTAACAGTGTTGTCATTTCCAGCTGCCAAAGCAAAAATGTTCCATATTTCTATATCATAATAAAACCTTATAATAATATGGAACTATAATGTGATGTAGCAGAAAGCAGAGATTCCATGCCATTAAGAACCTGGGATTAGCCAGCCTGTATATTTAGATTTTAATAACCAAATCATGATTTATCAGTTATAAATAAATGTCAGTTTGTCTCTGCAGAATATATCCAGATATACAAATGTAAGCCTTTGCAAATGTTACAATAAGATGAAACATTTCTTTCTATATCATGAACAAATAGAAAGGATGTTTAACTCTAGATGAGGGGATATTAAACACTTAAAGAGTCAATTCAATGCTGAGATAGTCAACAAATGATCTTTATATACAGTGTAAATGTTACACTGACAGTAGTATTGAAATTTTGGTGTCATTTTAACTCACAAAATTGTTAATTGTGTTTTACTCTATGTGGGAGATGCTTGCATTTAATACTAAGTAATTTTAAGTGTTAATCAGAAATTATTATTAATTCTTTCTAAATGTTAAACTTATTTCACTCCAAGTGTTGGTTGAGAAATGACATTTTTCTTACCCAACACCTTAAATATCAGTAAAGAAAAACTTTTCAGAACAATTACAGTAGTAAATTCTCCTCATCCATCCACATTTAAATACTTTTAAAGGTGGAAAACTTAACACTACAACATCTGCATTTGTACAGACTCTTCTTTCTTTTACATTTTTTCTTTTTTTTTTTTTTTACTTTTTACATCTTTTATGACATTTTAGTCTCCTTTCCTGTTTTGCCTTGTTATATTTTTTTACAGCTCTCCATGTCCCATAGTGTTGGTGAGGTATACACTTATAAACTCTTCCAGCAAACAACTGTCTTCTATTTTGATTGGGAAAATTAATTCACATACAGCAGGGGTGTCAAACTCATTTTAGTTCAGGGGCCGCATTCAGCTAAATATGATCTGAAGTGGGCCAGACCAGTAAAATAATAACATAATAATATAGAAATAATGTCAACTCCAAAATTTTCTCGATGTTTTAGAGTAAAAAAAGCAAAATTAAACAATGAAAATGTTTACATCTACAAACTATCCTTTCAAACAATGTGAATAACATAAACAAACTGAAACGTGTAAGTGTAATTTTAACAATATTATGCTTCCGTTTATCATTTCCACGTGTTCATTATAACTTACAGATCATGGCGAGTCTACAAATAAACAAAACATTTAATATCAGGCAGAATATTGTTAAAATTGCACTTACTTCTCTTAAAATGTTTCAGGTTGTTCATATTTGTTCAGGTTATTCACATTTTTTGTAAAATTATACTTAGTTTTAGTGTAAATACATGAAAATATTTACATTACCAAGAGAAAAAATTTGGAGTTGTGAGTGTTTATATGTTATTATGATAGTATTTTCCTGGTCCTGCCCACTTGAGATTGAATTGGTCTGAATGTGGAACTTGAAATAAAAGGATTGTTAATATCTTAGTGTAATCTTTGCATTTCACAAATTCATCCCAAGGGCCGGACTTGGACCCTTTGGCAGGCTGGATTTGGTCCCCGGGCCGCATGTTTGCCACCTGTGACATACAATATCATATTATTGCTATACATTTTGTTCTGCCGGGCTGTGACCCAATGAAAACAGCTCAGCGACCCATTTAGAGTCATGATCCTCATTTTAGGAAACAAAATTCTATACAAATATGGTTCGGTGACTACAGATTATGTAAAAATATTACACCATTTCGAGGAAATGACAATGAAATGCATACAGTATCCAGCACAAAAAGAAAAAATGTATCAGTAATGCATTTGCTGTATTTCTGTCACAGAGTAAAATAAATAACTGTTTCGCGTTACCATGTCATAAACCTTGTAAACGGAGCCACAATTTTCAAGCCTTTGACTGGTCCATTATTCTACACCGGATGTCTCTCGCAAACGTTTCTGCAGAATGAAAAACTAAAGCACATGTTACAGCATTTAAAGGTGCTTTAATAAATCATCGACAAAGAAAGCCATTCATGCTAGATTTTTGATCATGGAAAACTCATGTAGCAGTCAAAGTATATTTAAACACCCTGTAAGTGTACCTTGGGAGTAACTGAAGAAGCCAATTTAGGAGAACGAATAGCCCCTGTAGTCCTTAATAACTAAGCACTCATGTTGAACAAAACAAATAGTGAACTACTATAATCTCTGGCTCCATTACTCTAGCAACACAACATTAATCTGGCGTATACACACAAACATATGTTGCCAGACACTGAATCAGCAGTCTTTCTTATCCATATAGTTGTGATAGTGTTTATTATACAGTTACATAGATGGTAGAAGTTTCTATTATTTGTACTAATAGTTACAGTAGTAGTATATCCACTGTTAATACTTGTACTTGTAGTAGTAATATCAACATTTATGGACATTTGTTCTTGCAATTTGTAATTATACTAGCAGCAGCTGTTCTACTTTTTAACAGTTCAAGTTCAGTTTGCTGTGCATCCATTGCATCCATGTGTCTCCCCCTACTTCCCCCCTTCTCCCCCAGTCTCTCTCTCTCTCTCTTTTTCTCTTCCTTTACCCCAACTGGTCAAGGCAGAAGACCATCCTCCAGGGGTCTGCTCGAGGTTTCTACCTGTTAAAAGGAAGTTTTTGACCCTCAAATTGCACAAATATAACTTGCACGTAAAAATTTACTTAATGGAAAAATGACAATTTTGCCAAAAGTCAAATTTTTCGATTAAAAGTTTTTGAGCTGGCAAGAGGTGGTTTTTCGGGCATAGCACAAATGGTATATCACGCAAAATTGCAATGGAAAGACCCTTTTTCGCAACTAGAGTCAGGTGAATTTAAAAAATGGATTTAGTTTGAGATAGAGGGGTAATATATAATAATAATGTATATATCTGTAAATCAATACCATATTTACGTTCGTCGCCATGTTTATGGAATGACTTCTCGTGTCATCTCGCGATAATAAATAAACAAATCATCGCATTTATGATTTAATGGAAAAACCAACATTATGCATTTCTGTTTTTCCGACATTTAGTAAATATCTGTAAAGTTTTGCGCAGATGTCCAATGGAAAAGCGACTAGTGTCACCAGTCACAAGTGTTTGCTCCTGGAGAATTCTGTTGGGTTTCTATAAATTGGCTTGAGAGTCTGGTTTCGACTATATGTAAAGTGTCATGAGGTAACTTTTCTTATGATTTATAAATATAATTGGATTGATTGATTGACTGATTGATTGATCTTTAGGTATCACAATGAATTCAATTCCAAGTCAGCATGGGAAACCTCTCTACTCTTAGTAATCAATGCCCATTTGACCCAGATACAGCTCATTTACGAAGAGGCCATGACCTGAGTGACTGACGGGTCCGTGCTACTCAGGCTTCAGGAATGTCTACTATTCCCTCAGGAGAAAAGAGGAAAGAGCACAAGGTCAGATTCAAGGTGGGCACACAAGCAGGTTAAATTCCTAATGAATAAGTCCATCTAGTATCAGGGCAATAAATCACACACAAATACACGCCTTCCAGTTCTTTCAGAGATCCTTTGTGAAAAGCTGTTGGCTTTTTCACAAAGGACAGATCAATAACATAAAAGCACTCCACCGCAGTATTTGGAATAAACTGTCATCATTAAATTATTAAAGCTGAAAACAGTGAACACTACTGTGCTATGCTCACACCATCTGTTTTATCTTGTTTTCTTGCTCTGGCAGACAGATTACCAACATAAAATTATCAATCACAATATTGTACAACTTGGAATGGAGTCTTTTGGGTCAAGTAAAAATGATGGGTCCCATCTGCAGGTATGTTGCATTCACTTATCCTCAGCCAACGAGGAAAACAACTCTTCCACTTAGATACTGCATGCATGGTTTGTACTAAAATGTTTGCACACATGGTTTAGCATTTTTTAAATGTAATTCCTATGGATAAACATTTATTGAAGTGTGGAATCTCACAAAGTGGTGCATAATTTTCATTTTCTGCTTAGATGTTAAAGTCACAGTCAAAGGAAAACAGCAGAAGCACTTGATGACGGTACAGTTTTAGTAGAAGTGGAAGTGAGTGTTGGTGATTTTGATGGTAGAGAAAAAGACAGAATCAAAGTAAAAGAGAGACAGAGTGGGACAAAGACACATCTGTGATTATACTTAGTAATGGGACCACCAACGCTCTAGGAAGTGTAGTCCACAAGCTTTGAAAACAAATCTTTTTTGACCCAGGAGAGTCAGGTTAAGCCTAACTCCTGGTGCTGCTTCATGAAGCTGAAATCATTTCTTTCATTTTAGTTTTAGGAAATATTGATTCATATGACCGCTTATTTCCCTTGTAATAACACACATAGGAAATTAGTTTCTTAAATCTCCTGAAAGAGCAAGTTGTACATGGTGTCTAAATTATCACTGTCACTTTTTCAGTAAATGGGTACCATTTTTTCTTTCTTTTTTTTTTTTTTTTTTTACCAGTGGGAGTCCTGAATGTCTCGCTTGGTCCTTTAGAAGCAATCTTAACTTTGATTTCTGTCAGAGGAAGTCACTTAGTCTAATAACATTTCACAGTGAAGTAATTTTTCTGAAAAGAAAAACCAATGCAGATAAAAGTGCACATATTTCCAGAGTTGTACTGAATTTTTTTTCCTTAATTGCTTTGATTGTTGCCAAAATCAATTCCCTGGATGGCTGCTTTTGTGGAAGCAGCAGCAAAGTGTATTTATTCTCCAGAACAGTCTTAAACAGCATAAAACACTCCCCATAAATGCTGGGATGATGTCATTCCAGGATCAGACAGCATGACGTCAGCCTGATTAATGTTCGACCTGACAGCGACAGACGCAGCATTTAAAAGATGGATTTGCAGAGAAATGAGGGAGACAACAGGAAGTAAATAACATTTTGATTGCCCCCTGGTGGTGGGTGGTCACTGTAAACTCTAGGTCATAAACCCTGCACCGTCATTATTGTTAGTGAATTGGACATAGGCCAGGATTTACATTAAAAGTACACACCCAACAAAGGGGTGATTTATTTGTGCTGGTGCAGTTTTCATCCATTATTTGTGTTCACACAGCATCATTGTGAAAAATTTGAGAAGTTATGATGATATAAAAAGTGGTGGTTGAAAGAGACACATATTATGAGACAAACGTGATGTTGTTTGACATAGACACATCTTTTACCAGCTTTATGTATTTGTGTGTGTGTGTGTGTGTGTGTGTATGTATGTGAGTGGGATTTAGGGGGATCAAACTGACAATTATAGCATAATATTCATAATTATGGTGTCATCTGCGTGTGATCGCCAGAAAATAAGGCTGTGTTTTCATACACAGCTGAAGTCCTGTTCCTTCTGTTGTGCTCCATAGGACATAACTTCAGAAAAAATATAATCACAATCAAAATCAAAAGCGAGACACAAATAATAAGAAATGCTAAGAAAGTCACTGTTTGCGATGAAGATAGGTAAATAACATCTAGATTTGTTTGAAATATAGATGGACTCTTGTTGCATGTGATAAACCTCGGCTCTGCATATTTCACATCAAAAAAGTTTTAAAAGAAGCTAAAATCTCAACAGTCTGGTCATGTCGAAGCTGTGGAAATATCTTCAGCAAATCTGAACAGATCATGGAGAGAGAACGTTACAACGATGATGCCTCCGTGATGTTCGAGTGTGTAGTCTTTCTAATTACGCATTTTTACAGTCTGGTGGTTAAAGAGTTTTACAACAAATTGCAACCTTCTTGACTTGTAAAATTACCTTTAAAACTGACATCATGTGTATAAATGATGCCATATGTGTGCTATGTGCAAATGCTTGGTACTCTGTGTGTACATTAAGATGATTAAAATGCAGACTCGGTTTCAATTTGAGGATAATGAAGCAATAACCTCAACTTTTATTTCTGATCCCACTTTAGCCTCACTAGGGTCATGGGGGTCACTGGAGCTACAGGTGGGGTATGCCCTGGACATGTCACCAGTTCATCACAGGGCTGACATATGAAGACAAACAATCACTCTCACATTCACACCTATGGGCAATTTAGATTAACTGAATAACCCAGTGGTTCCCAACCTTTTTTGGTTTGTGACCCCATTTTAACATCATAAATCTCTGGCGACCCCAGACTTTCAAATAAACGTTAATTTTAGACGACATTTAGTCTATATAATGTATATTATTATGGACAGAGGCAGAAAAGCCAGGTGTAGATTACTGCACAAAGGGAGAATTTTATTTTCCTTGGTCAGGATATGTACAGTCAGTCTAGCTTGGATTTACAAGGCCAACAATTAATACTAAACAAACAAGAACTCAAACTATGAATTATGAAAGAGCTGCAGCATCTGAAACTGACCACAATGAACATTTGAAAGATAAACAGTACCAGTACCAGTGCTTCAGTTTCAGCTTCAGAGTTTGTCATGTCTTTTATGTATTGGGATTGTCTCTCTCAACTCAACATGTAGTTTTATTAGTAAGTTTTGTTTTTTTTTTTTATCAATTACTGGAAATTTCAGGCGACCCCATTTGAATTCTAGGTGACCCCACGGTTGAAAAACACTGGATTAACCTGTCAGTGCATGTCTTTGGATGGTGGGAGAAAGCTGGAGTACTTAGAGAGAACCCATGCAGTCTCCACACAGAAAGGTCCCATCCATCGACTGGTGCTGGAATCAAACCCACGACCTTCTTGCTGTGAGGTACGAGCGCCATCCACCAAGGTTATTATCGTTAATGAAAACTAATGAAATGACGATAACTAGAATTAAAAAAAACATTTCCGTTAACTGAAATAAATAAAAACTATAATTAAAAGAAAAAACAATAATTAACTGAAACTGTATTGTGTGCTTACAAAACAAACTAAAACAAATAAAAATTATGGATAAAATTCCCTTCGTTTTCGTCTTTGTCAATGTCGGATTGATATGATAGCGATTTATTTTGCTCTAGCAATTTTAGCTGCTGGCACCATATGATATTTAAAGGTCTGTCACTTCTTGTCACTTGTGGTTTAGAGTCGCCTTCTGGTCCTCACTCTACCTGGAAACATGGAGACTAAAATTGGGAGAAAGTAGCAGAGTCCTGTCTGGGATTTATTTGAATTCGACGGCAAAGAAGAGAAAAGATATCAAAAAACCTAAAACTAAACTAAAATTAAGCATTTAGAAAAAAAATGAAAACTAATAAAAACTAGCAAACCTGCTCTAAAAATGAATTAAAACTAACTGAATTAGAGAAAAAAAAGTCAAAACTAAATAAAACTAAACTATAATGAATAATCCAAAACTATTAGAACCCTGCCATCCACTGCACCACCACAGTACCCTCAACCTTTTTAATGTTTAAAATTCAAGCAGGATGAGAAAATGACTTGTCTCTCATCATTTTTCCCCACAAATAACATCCAACATTACCTTAGGAAAAGCTCTTGATATCTACTGACTTCTACGTTGCTGCAGTGCATCTATAAGATGTTTTGAAGCCGCATAAGTTCTCCTACATTGTTTGGAAGGGCAGGTGAGTGGTGTTGAGTTTAGTTGCAATCTGCCTCCTCGCCACTAGATGCCATTAAATTCTACACAATGCGTCTTTACATCTCACCTTGTCTGTCTTCATGCCAGAGGAAAAGGAAACCACAGCTGAGTCCCCAAGATCAAAAAGCATAAGTAGCACCCGGTAATGTCAGCATATGGACTAAGGTCAAGTCTCCACATGGTATTTCATAACAGGTTGACCCGACCCTGACGACTGGTATCCACATCAACCCAGGAAGCGCTGTAACAGCTGCTGACAGCTCATCTGTCAGACTGCTGCTTGACTGGCCTTGTCTGGTCCAATTAGTGTACTTCCTAATGTGCTTCATTGGATTCATAGAACTCCTTAATTGTCGTTCTGATGACAGGCCAGTTTTACTTTCTGAATTATGCCGTACATAGTCTGTTATTTATTACTGGAGTTAGTTTTGAGGAAATGTAGACAATAATAGTGTTCTAATGTTATGATTTTCAGTTTTGATCTCTAGCAGATGTTTTCTCTACTCATGTCACCGCAGGTTTGAATCCAGACCACAGCCGTAGCTACGTATCATTTTCAGATAATTTTTGGTGTTCTTTACAGAATGCTGTCTAGCAAAACAGAAGGCACATTCAAAATTATCCTGAAAACCAATCAAAATGTCATGTGCGCCAACTGTTCACAGTAGATGAGCAATATTAGCCAATAATCACAGCGTGAATGTGAATTTGCTCAACATATGGGGCCTTTCCTGTACGTTTATGTCTGTGCGGTTGACAAACGCATAAAACTTAATTGTGGTGTACACTGGGGACAGCAGACAGACTATGGTTCCTGAACATGTTGGGTATCTGTGTGTATATGTGCGTTAATGTGAGTATGAGAGTACCCGCAGGTTTGTTCGTATGTGCACAATGTGGCAGGGATCAAAGAGAGCTGAACACAATAAGAACCTTGAAAAGACCACATTCACCAGACGTCCATATGGTATTAGTTTGTTTTCCCTTAAATGAGTTAGACTTTATCTGCATTGCATCCTCTAATCTGATCCGCCTTCCACCAAACTCACACATGTTCCGTTTACGCTGGTAAAAAATGAAAACAGACCTGATCTTTCACAACTATAAACATGCAGAATCTGGAACTGAAGCCAGGTTGGATCTTAACATTCATTGTCATGTGAACACAGAAGAAGCATTTTGTACTTAATTGTTATGTTTATATGAGAGTGGAAAAATCAGCTTCTTTTTACCACAATGATGGAAAATTGTCAGCTCTGACTTGGCTGTGTTAATGTATCCTAATAACCTGCAGGCAAACCAGTCATTGGGTGAGTCTTTAAACACATTTTATGTGTTAGATCTGTGTGTGCATTTGGATACATCTGTCAGTTCCCATTTTGCATACATCTCATCAGACTGTGGCTCCCCTTCAGATCAAATCAGCTCTCTCAATCAACAGTTTCCAGATTCACAAGGAAACACGCAATCAGCGATGTTTCAGTTCCCCCTCGAGCAGCCTCTGTATGATTAAATATACATGTAGTTCAAAGGATAGAGTTAATGTGCTCTTTGTATATTTACTTAAAATGCTCACTGTGGGTTAAGGTTTACTGAAAGTGGCTGTTACAGTGTATGTGGTTCTTATACATTGCACATATGTATAAAGTATGTATGAAGTCATGTCTAATGCCATCAAATTGTATTTAGTCTATTGTGGTCAGTATCTCAGACATATTTATATAGAGCATCCCTCTGATAGAAGGTGTGACAATAAATTCAGTGCAAGACTTTAAATATCTATATTTTTTTAATCACCTGTGAACCTGAAAACACCAGAACCACAATATATATTTTATTTGTCCTTTTAAAAACCCACCCACACCACATTAACCTTTTCATGCGTGAATTATGACAACCTTACTCAAGATTGTTTTAATTCCTCTTTAGGCATGAAAAAAACAATGCCATTGAAATTTTTTTTAAATGAACCTATTTTTCACAGAGTTGCAAAAATATCTACTCAGCCGGACACCATGCATTTAATTTTTGAAGCAAAGAAACATTTTTTTACTGGCATACTGTGTGAAAACTATGGAATATTTTTTTTATTTATTTATTTATTTATTTTTTACCTGTCTTGTCCAGCATCATAACAGCAGAATGGTAGTCTGGCTACCTTTTTGTGCTGAACAAATTTGTTTTGTCAAGGGAAACTTCAATGAGGCTCCCCTTGATATTCTACTGTCTTTATTATGAGTTTTGTTGAATCACATTTTGATGCCAGACCTGACAACAAAACATGTATTTACTGAGATACTGTATGAAAACTATGATTTTTTATTTTATTTTTTTTAATGCTGCTAATCTGATGTTTTGTCATTTTAATGTACTCTAATACTACTTATTATTCACTTTATGGAGATACTATGCAAAAAAAACCCCAAAAAAACCTGTTAATTACACTCTAATAATAATAACAAACAATTGATTTACACTCAAACATGTTACTGCAGATCAGGTTTATCAAGAACAGCAAAGTTACAGTAATGGTTCCAATGTCGGTGTATGGGATGATCCACTGTGTCGGTTGATATGGAACTAAAACAATAAAATCCATGAATATACAAAAGAACAGCTGTAGAATAGTTGTCCACTGTAGTGACCAGAATGCATGAAAGGGTTAAATGATTAATAATGCATTAGATTAGTCCATGACATCTTTTCAGTGTCTCATGTATCATATTAACACTTTAGACAGTTGAAATTCCTTTCCAAGCTTTACATACCTTTGGTTGTTTAAACTAGAAATATATGGGCATCCGGAGGAAAGCTATTTGTCTTGGCTAAAAAAAACAAGATGATTGCAAAAAGCTGCAGCCAGCGTAAAAGAGTGGACAGTAAATTTCTCCTTCTGTTTAGCAAGCACTCCAACCCAGATCCAGACTCTGCAAAACAGACCATGTGGGCAGGAAAGAAAATCTAATAGAATAAATGAATACAATAAACAAATTAGTTACTGAAACACAGAATCGTTCAAGTTCTTACAAGATTTCCAGCTTTTTATTGTTTACTTTAATGCGGTTTTGATAGAAATGAAAGAGGTATTGTAAACTGTTAAAAGCTGAAAAATGATTTGACCAAGACTCTAAACTGAGAATTCTTGCCAATGTTTGATTCCAGTTTACTGTATTTCAAAGACGGCAACCTATTAAGGCTTTCAACAGTGCTTGTCCTCTTAAAAGAGCCACATTTCCCACCACAGGTTAGCAGAAAACCTATAAAAATGTCCACAAAATGTTCCAAAGGACGTCTGCAATCATCTGAATGGAAGTCTGAATCTCATCATTGTAAACCAGATCAGAATTTTTAGCGGAACAGGTTTGTTTATCTGGAATTTAAGGGATTTTGCACCTTAAATTACAGATACTGATGACTTTAAATGAGATGGATCCAGCATTAGTTTTTTGGTTGCTTGGTCACTGAACCCCAGTTAAGACAGAAAAACATAGTCAGAGACTGTCTTTGCTTATAATGATGTTTTCCTCAAGAAGATTTTGGTCTCATTTTTGTCCCTCATACTTACACTTTTGTGGTTAAAAGCATGGGAAAAATGTAAACCACAAGCCATAACAATCTCATTAAACAGATGCAACCTTTTAAGAGGTAAATAGTGTCTTATTAGTGTGTATTTTCCACTGTCATCAGCCAAAGATCAAACAAAGGAATTTATTACAATGAAATATTATCATTGAACATCCGACCAGTAATTTGCAGATAATTAAATACCTTTAACGTCTCACAGCAAAGAGAGGGAGAGTAGCTTTTTATCAAACAGAGGCTATTTTAACAGGATCATTCACAAACCAGTAAGTGAGTTGATCTTTCAGCATGAAATGATTTGATTCGATGCTGTCAAAGTCACCTTTTTTCAGTGGTTTTCAATTAAAATATTCAGCCCAGGCATTAGAACAATGATAATTATGAAGGAAAATCAAATCGGACCATCTTTTTCCCAGGGTAAAAATAAAGTCCAGGCAGACATGCATGACATGAAAGGAAACACAATCTAAAAACTGCCCTGCTGTGAGGAGTTCTGTTACATCTGCTGCTGGTGCGGGGTACGTTTCACAGCACTGTCAGAAACTGAAGCTCACTTACAATGGGGAATGAACGGTCACATTTGTCTAAAAGTATAGTGACATGCATGGCGTGTTTTCTCGTTGTCCCATGAAGCACTGTAAATGTCATCACATCCCACACAGCATGTTCTCACGAGACCATGAACAAAGCTCACCGTGGTAACTTTTACATCCTATGTGATTTTTATGCCCATTGAAGCAGAGGATTCCTCCTGTCTTACTGACATTAAAAATGATTTAGATGAGCGCTTAACCATTATATTTAGCATCCCCGTTATTACCAAACAGTTGCAATACTGCAGAATGCATAAAGTAATGCAACAAAAAGGATGTGCAAGGATGAGATTGGTCAGCAACTAAGGACCAGACTGAAAATGATCTGTTTTGATGTGATAAATGTTCCTCAAATGAATAAAAAAAAAGCAGTTGTGGAGGGACGTCAGCTGAAATGTAATACTTGTTGACATCTGTGACACACTCGACGACAAGTTTGCAATTGGAGCTTGTGGGTTACACACACACATGCACACACACACCTACACACAAACATACACATGCACAAACATGCATATATTTATATTTAAATGGTGCTTATTTGCTATTAGATGCATAAAAAAAGCTGGTTATCAGTAATACATGTAGTAGTTTTTTATGTTACTTTAATTTGTCACAGTATGGCAGACATACTGCTGTTTATACATGTACATGACTTCAAACTTTAGGCTGTGAAATGGGTTTTAATTTGTCTTTTCCCACCAGAGACTGTCTTTTGTCACTTTTGTCATCTGTCACTTTACCTTTTCATCTCCTTTTTTTTTTCTGATTTCCATTTAAAAATCTGACCCTGGAGAGACCTAGAAGCACTTTTATTAACCAAACCAACTCCCAGCTCAGGGACTTTTTTTTAGATGTTATTCCCCAATCCTCTAACCTTGTTTCCTGTCATCTCTTCTCTATCACATACACAGGCACAAAATGTCCAAAATATTAGACTCCAATATTGCGATTCTGAGTGTTTTCAACTTCTACCCTTGCAAAGTCAATTAATATAACTGTTTATTTACATCTTGAGATGTCTTTTCCAATTTTAGCTTGAGGAAAAATAAAAATAAAAAAAATACATTAATAAAACCCTTGTACTTGTTAAAAAGAATCTACAAAATTAAATTCAAGGCAACTAAATTAATCTTCGCAGTCTTTGTTGTCTGGGCATAATGTAATTGGAAGTGTCCCAGTTTTTGTTCTTTGATAATGGAAATAAGTCAGTTTGGTAGAAAGCTCTGCTGCGGGACTGCATTTGAAGCTGAGCACAAGGACACAGGTTACAGAGGAGATATAAACCATCTGTGAAGAATATTAGGAGACATAATAGTCCATGTTCCTGGAGAATCAGAGTGGCTTAAATTAGCACACACAGTATCATCCCCACTCACTTTAATTCTGTGTCAGTAATGGACACCTAGTCTGTTCAAAACACTCCCATCATCACCAGTGGAAACACAAAACTATATGACCTAGGGGTGTAAGAAAATATCGGTTCTGCAATATATCATGATATTTCATTTCATAATACTGTATTGATCTTAAAAAGTACTGTATCGATATTTTTAGGTATTTATTTAAATGCAGATATTGTGGAGGTTTATTTTTGTGTTTTTGTTTTTTGTTTATATTTTATTTATGATTATTTAAAACTCTTTTATTAAATAATGTTCATTCCTTTGTTGGGATTGCACAAAAATAATGTTCTGATGTTAGTTCTTAACTAATAGAATATAAACGTTTGAACAGGATCTTAAACTGTAATGTCTGTAAAAAATAATTTAAGTGATCAAATTAAAAATATGTGTTTAGTATTTGTGCATATTTCGGGTGTAATTCAATTGTTCAAGGAAGTAATCATTTAAAAAAAATAAATAAATTGCCTTTTTAACAGTATCATGATATATCGTGATATATGGTATTGTGATCCTAGTATTGTGATTTGTATCATATTGCCAGATACAATACACAGCCCTAATATGACCATGACTCAGGGGTTGGAAGTAATGAACATAACTATATTTCAGGTCTGTGTACTTGACTTGAGTATTTATTTTACTTCCCTCATTTGAGCACAAATATCTGTTTTTTCTATCAGGTACCTTTTTAACCCTTTCATGCATAATGGTCACTACAGTGGACAGTTATTCTCCAGCTGTTCTCTTGTATATTCATGCGTTTTGTTGTTTTAGTTCCATATCAGCCAACACAGTGGATGCTTATGCACCATCCTATACACTGACATTCATACCATTACTGTAACATCACTGTTCTTGATAAACCTGATCTGCAGTAACATGTTTCGGTGTAAATCAATTGTTATTTGTTAGAAAAAAAAGTTGTTTTTTTTTTTTGTTTTTTTTTTTGCATATTATCTCCATGAAAAGAGTAATAATTAGCATTAGAATATGTTAAAATGTGAGAAAACATTGGATTTTATATCATTGTTTTACTATCAATTTCTGATATTGGGTTTTAAACACGTTTCTTTACTTCAAAAATTATTGGACATTTTGTAACTCCATGGAAAAAAAAAAACAACTTGATCACATTGTTTTTTTTGTTTTTTTTTATGCCTATGGAGGAATAAAAATACTCTAGAAAAAAATCTTAACTAAGGTTTTCATAATTAATGCATGAAAGGGTTAAAGCAGCTTTGTTGCTTCAGTTTCAATGCATCTGAAGGAAGGGGAGTTATTTTATAGTTATTTTATAGTATAAAAGGCCAGTTTAAACCTATTTGGAAGAACCACTAAAACAGAAACAATGCATTGACCAGTGCATTGACAAATGTTGTGACATAACCAGACTTGGTAAAAGAGAAATTATGGCTTTTTTAACCCATAAGGACCCAGTGAGAGATTTGTGTCAGTTCCCAAATGAATTTTTTTCTGTATTTTACCTTTCCTAAGTGATTTATCATCATTTATTATAATATTATCCTCTGAATTTAACATTTTTTTCCAGTGAAAATTATTTATTTTCCTCTGTTTAACTGACTAATCATGTAGATGTTCATAAAAGCTCAGATTAAAGTTAAAGGTTATTGTATCAAAACAGAAAAAACTGAGGAAAATGTGACTTTTTCAGTAAAATCTCTCATTAACTGAACATAAACCCAGTGTTTCCATCCACTGTCATTGATTCAGCTCCATGGGTTTTACTGGTGAATCAATGTTGTTGAAGATGATGGTGTTTCCACGGTAACTATGGAGCCTCTGAATGTCCAAATGGGTCGTATCTGATGATCATGAAAAGACGACAAATGAACTGTATTTTCCACCAATTATTTACATGTATTGATAGGATTAGTGGATCAACAGTTTAGATCAGTAGATGCTTTTGGCCGATGGATGTTTGGGTCTTCATGGGTTAATGAGATGTTTGAGAACGGAAGAAATAATAGCAACCAGGATAAAGTTCAATTAGCACAGAAACATTTGGTATAAATAGTCCTTTTTTCCCTCTTTATCCTTCAAAGACCTAACGTGACCTGATCTGAAATGTTTAATAACTTTTCAACCTCTAATCATAGCAATACCTTTAAATAAATCTGCAGTTTCTCAGCTTTTCCCTGGCATCAGATGTGCCTTATTCAGATGTTTAGAGACTCAGCAGCGAACATGGAAACGCCAATTTCTGCAGCATTGATTCAATAAAATCCATGTAGTTTGACAAGTGGCAGTGGATGTAGGCACTTTTACATTCAGTTAATGACATATTTTTGCTGAAAAAGTCCCTTTTTCTTCACTTTTGCCTGTTTTTCTACAATAATCTTTCAATTTACGGATCTTCAGTGAATGTCTACAAACAGAAGAACACCTGCTTTCAATAAAAATTTACAATGCACAGGTTAATATTATAATGAGTGGTGAAAAATCACTTACTCAGCTGTCACCACAAAAATTGTTCTTTAAAGAAAGTAAAGAATAAATACTTCTGGGTTTAACCGAGCCTTTTTAACACAAGTGTCTGTACTTCTGCTTGAATAAACATTGAGTTTAATTCTACCACACCTGAAAAAAAGAAAAACAGATTTTTCACATGGAATTGCTTCATTGCCAGTCATATATTAGAATATTACTAATCTCATTTCTCTCCTCATCTAGGTACGTTACGTTGAACATGTCTTAACCCATAAAGACCCAAACAGCCACTGGTGACCAAAAGCATCTACTGATGTAAACTCTTGATTAACTGTTGATCCACCAATCTTATCAATACATGGAAATAATTGGTGTAAAATGCAGTTTGTCATCTTTTCATGGTCATCAGATATGACCCATTTGAACGTTTAGAGGCTTCACAGTGAGCGTGGAAACACCGTCATCTTCTACAACATTGATACACCAGTAAAACCCATAGAGTTGGATCAATGACAGTGGATGGAGACACTTGGTTTATTTTCAGTTAATGACATATTTTGCTGAAAAAGTCACATTTTCTTCAGTTTTTTCTGTTTTTGATATAACTCTCAACTTTAATCTGAGCATTGATGAACATCTACATGATCAGTGAATTAAATATAGGAAAATAGATGATTTTCACTGAAAAAATGCAAAATGCAGAGGATGATATTATTTTAAAAAAGGGCAATAAATTATTTAGAAAGGTTAAATAGAGAGGAAAATTAATTTGGGAACTGACACAAAAGTCACACTGGGTTTTTATGGGTTAACCTAGAATGGTTTAGGAAAAGTATCCAGAGGCACCAACTGATATAAAAAAGTGGAAAACACAACTCAACATTTATGATTTGTTTGCAGTTTAATAATATTGTGACATAATTTATGTTCAGTTATTGATATATTTTACTGAAAAAGTCACTTTTTCTTCAGTTTTCTCTGTCTAATATAATATCCCTTAACTTTAATCTGAGCTTTAATGAACATGTACATGATCCGTAAATTAAATATAGGAAAACACATGATTTTCACTGAAAAATATACAAAATACAGCGGATAATATTATAATAAATGGTGATAAATCACTTAAGAAATGTTAAATATAGAGGAAAAATTCATTTGGGAACTGCAACAAAAGTAGTCCTGGGTCTTTATGGGTTGAACACATGTCTGCACTAAGCGCAGAGACTAAATTAACGCTGACAATCCAATCTGACTATTGTTCTGACAAAATGTTGTTCTTCATTAAGTATTTAATATATGCACATAATCACTGCTGACTAAAAGGATGTAATCTGGTTCAACTTTGGGACCTCACATGAGTTGTTTACTGTGTGTTCTGTTTATCACATTGAAGATAATTGCATTTAGATGAGTCATTATTATAAAAACCCTCTATCCATTAGTTTACTACCCCTGAACAATGCAATACCAGTGTCAGGTGATTTGTTTGACAATAGAAATGAAAAAGGTCAAACTGCATCATCTGTGTAAAAACAACCACACATGGCCCCTCAGTTTCAGCTCTAGTGTCACTTGAACAACCCGACCACCCCCTGTGTTCATGCAGAAATCTGAAACCTAAGTTATATATTTAGAAACAAACAGTCGGTGTAAACTATTGGCAACCTTGACACCTGGGGTCTTTGGTCACGCTGAGAGATGCTGAGGTTTTCTTTCTTTATTTATTCTCTTATTGCAATTCGTTCTATATACTAGCAAAAAACTGAAACAGAATAGATTTGTTTTTGTGTTATTTACAGTAAAGTGACCATAATATGTTCCGGGGGGTGAAGTTTTTTGAACGCGAAGCTTGTGGTTTTTCCTCTCGGCTTGAAGACGTTAGCCTGCTATGCGCTCCCACAGCACACTCGGCAGTGGCCTGTTTTCACAGAAATAACGTGAGAACATTTCAGAGAGAGGAGTGCGTAAAAGTCAAATTAAATCAAGACTTTTTGGTTTCTAACTGCCAATCACGCAGCAAAAAAATAAATGATAAATAGACTTGAGTTTGTTATTGCTGTTTTTTTGAGTTGGAACCCAAGGGTTGCCATTCCCAGAAAAATGCCCTGAGTCCTTTTTTATTTTTATTTTTTTTAAATGTTGCTAACAAGAAGTATATGCCTGCAGCATGTTTTTTTTTTCCAAACTCTCCTGTACATAAATTCTGATCTTTAACCCTACGTAACTTTTCTTTGCATATGTAAACTTTTCAATTTGCTGTAAAATAGTGTTCCTGACTTTATTGGGTTTCCTGTTTAAAACCATTCCCCTTGTGCTAAAGTGATTAATTTCAGCGTCTTCTGCTACAGTCACTGAAAACATACAAGAAAATTGTTATAAAATAGAAAAGAAAGCATTGAATGGCTAGAGAGGAGTAATTAGCTCCTGAGAGGAAAAAAGAAAGGGTACTGGTGGTGGTGGTGGTGGGGTTGATGCTGCTCATTATTGCTCACCTCCGCTCCCTATGCCCTTTTCATTCAACCACAGGAGAGGAGGAGGAGGTAGAGGAGACACTCCCAGACGAACTGCCCATGGCCCTATAGGCATTTGGGAGAGATTTTAACAATTGAAGAGGGAGAGAGAGAGCAAAAGTCAGCAGCGGTGTAGAAGTCTTTGAATCGTTGGCTGCTGCTTGTCAACAGGTGGCAGAAGGAGAAGTTTGGGAAAAGAGAAAGAAAACAGAGGAGGATAAAGTTGGAGACAATCCTCAAGGGTAAGAAACTTTGGAACTTTGTTAGATTTTTCAATGATGCTAAATTTACTATGATTTTTTTCTTTAAGCAATGTGTCTTTTTTATATAATTTTAGTTCACTGACTTCATAGTTTGGATACATGGTGGTTTTAAAGTTAGATTCATGTTTTTTTTTTCTCTCTCTCTCTCTCTCTTTAATATAGACTACTCATAATTTTTAATGAGCTTTTTTTTTTTTGCAAGACATGGCTCTTATTCTGCATAATCCCTTAAGAGAAATGTGTTTTTGTCTTTATTTCTATCCATTTTTTTTACACACTATAAAGTTATTCCTGTGATTCATCTCCTGTCTGTCCATCCAGTGGGTTAAATCTCCTGTAGTTCATGTTGGTTACAGCTACTCTATTGTCAGACATGTCAGTCCAAAGTTTAACTTGACACCTGGAATTTATCAGGTGTCCCAGAACTGTAAATGTTCTTGTCTAAGTTTGGTTTTGCCTTGCAGCACTTGCCCTGAGAAACTTGGGGAAGTCTTGATCAGGGATTGTAGATTAACATAGCAGACTCTTTGAAGTGTTTAATTCACTTCTGGAAATAAATGCGAACTATATATGATGTCTTGAATGTAATTGTTACGATTTTACATTCACAAAAACCACTGAAAAGGTTGTGTTTCATTGTCTTTTTGTGCTATTGATTTGTCTGAAACACTAATCTACTGTCTGTATGACACTGTGAATAGAATGTAAATTAAATATTTTCATGAGCTTAAAAAAATATGTCATATAGCAGCAGTTATCTCCTACTGATGGAGCTTTTATAGCTTTTATTTGCTTCATAAATACATGCACTTTATTATTTATAGTTTCTTTATCCAGCTAATATTCACATTGACTAAAAGAGATAATTAATAGTTTGCTAAATATAATCTTACACTACCTGTCAACAAATCTGCCAACACTAATTTTCTGCCGGAATAATAACATCTATTTAGCTATAAATATTTATAATGACTCTGCGCTGGGGTGATAGATATTCACACAGGGCTGTTGATCCACTAGATTTACCTTTAATGCTACTGTACTGGCTCAGGGAATACACAGAAGCCCTCGCTAAATGAACTACAGATGTGGGCCCTCAGCCATGCCAAAAGATAGAGAGAAAGAGAGAAAGACAAGGAAGGAGAGAGAGAGAGAGAGAGAGAGAGAGAGACCCACAGTCCTGAGTGGGTGGTTTGAGAAAAGTGTTCAGATTGCATAACGTGACTGCTTTCATGGAAATCTCACAACTCCGCTTGAGGATGTTTTTTTCTCATTTACCTAGTCTAGATTGAAAATGACCCCCCCAATGCATGAAAGGCACTGAAAACATGTTTATATACTTGAAGACTGTAAATCTTTCTTGAATAGTCTGTTTTATGAAACACAGAGCACACAGAGTGTTTTGTTTCTGCTGTTTTCAGTGAGTTAGACTTTCATCCAATGCGGAGGTGGATCTGAAGAATCAGGGTCCTTCTCTGGGTCTCCTCGTGGTCTAGTTTGTAGCAGAAAGGCAGACGCGGTGATGAAAATATGAACTTTGCTCTCAGTATTGCTTTCAGCTTTATTACATCCATTTATTCTGTGAGGAGAGGAAACATCTACAAAAATTGCTAAGTTTGCAACCACACAAGAAGGCATGACCTTGCAGCTCTTCTTTTTCAGCCCACTCCACCGCTCATCCTCCGCTTTGTTGGTCTGGTCCGGTGAGAATTGTATTGAGATGAAACTTGGTGAAACAGCCGGCCTTTTGTTTGAAGCCTAATGGCTCTCGAGAGAGGAGAGGGTAGAGGTGCACAATCTGAGAAAGTCTTCGGCTGCCGTTCTGTATCTGTACTCCCAATACCATTTTTTTTTTTTTTTTTTTTTCTGTAACTGCGTGTCTTTGTTTCACTTGTGGCCAATCCTTCTTTCCATTTCTTTTTTCTGTGCCCATTGTTTAGTGCATATGCTGTTTTAAGAGCTCTAACTGTGATTTAAAGAAACATATAGTACCTACGCACAATCTTTTCAACCAACGTCAGAAAGTATTCAGTGAAAGGTGTCTGTGGATCCAGACAGTATTGTCTGTGGGTGATTAAAGCTGTTGTTAATTTTGGGGGCAATCCCCCCTTTTCTCTGTAAACTATAAATGAGAAACAAGTGTTTCACACACATACTGTATCCACATGTGCACAATGCACCACTTTTGCTCATATAAAGGAGTGAGCACACATCACAGGTAGTCAACAAACATTTTACAGGCCCATTCACATAGCTCCGCTTTGACACAGAGAAGTTATTGTCAGGAAGGAATTTTTAACTGTGTTTATGGACATGTTGAATTTTACTTGAGTCCATTTGAAAGACAGGCTGAAATGCGATCTGGATATGGAGAAACATAGCGTTCATGAACTGGAGCCGTTCTGTTTTCTTGCTTTATCCTGCAGTTATACTGAGCTAATAACTGTTAAACTCAGCTACCTCTCTATTAGTGCACCATCCATCCATCATCAGTAGGATATTAATTGCCACCTTCTATTCTGTTTACTTTATATCTATCTTGATCAGCTGATGTCTGTTCATCCATTTGTCATCCATTTAGCAAATCAGTCATCTGTCAATCTCTATATTCATCATCTCTTCATTCACCCATCCATTAATGCATCCCTCCATTCATCTGCCTCTTCTTCTGAAATTCAGCTCCATTTTCCTTCCCATAGTCCATTTCCTCTCTCCATTAATCCCACCATCTGTCTCTCTTCTCCATTCTCCGTAGTCAGTAGCGGCCCTCCGCTATGCTTGGAAGGTTACAGTGCAAGCTCCTCCAAGAGAAATAAGAAAAGCTTCTCAAAACAGTGAGCATTAAATAAAACCTTGACAGGGCACTATAAACATGCTTGTTAAGCATCTCTGAGCGCCAGTGCTCAGTGCCATTCTACATAGCTTTACTATACCGTCCATAATGTAGCTAACTGTTGAACTGTCACTGGTTCATATACACTCCATCATTCTCCGTCTCACCCATTCACTCTCTATCACCCTCTTCATCTTTCTCGCTCTGTGTTTTTTTTTGTCTCACTTTCCATCTGCCTCTCTCCATCTCCTCTTTATGTCTCTTTTACTTCATCTCTGGACCGTGCTCCTAAGTCTTGGCCATTGATAAAACACCCACTGAAATTTAGGTTTTGACCACCACATGAGGTCAAAAAAGAAATTTCCTAGTGATGTCATTGCTTGGATTTCATGTTGAGGCAGAATTCCCTGACCTCAAGCTTTAGACCAGCAGTGATCAATTAAACAGCTAAAATAACCAAACAAGGTCAGACATATTGAGTTTGGACCACTTAGGGACAGGTTATGGTAATTATATGTCTATTCATCTCCCATAAAAAGGCCTGGATCGATTTCAATCACGTCACGACTTGAGTTACATCCTGTGTAAATCATCAGAAGGAAGATTCGCAGGCCAAAATTTATTTTACTGAAAGCAAATGTGTCCAAAAGTTAAATAGCTTCCCACCTCTGTTTTTATACCTTTCTGTTCCACTAAAACATCAGCTATCATTATTTATTCATGAATCCTACTGGGAATCCCTGTTAATTTGATAATGTTATCACCACGGTGCCATAAGGACTGAAGTCAATTTGTGGACATTTTAATGATCTGGTCATTGTTCACACTGTGCCCAGTGGGATTTCGAGGATCTGTTTGTCATTGGATTTTATCCTTCTTTCTCCATCTGTTTTATTCTTTGATGCACAGTGAGCACTGTTTTGATTACAGTGGTTTCAAACTAGTTAATTTCTTCCCCCGAACTGTAAAACATGATTAGAAAACCAGTGAACAAAACAGAAAACTTTCAGACCAGACAAGTAAAATTAACATTCATCATGCTAATAAATTCCTTTTCAGGAATAACTCTTAGCTGATTTTCCATAAAAGTGTATGCATTTACTGTACATGTACTCTTGCTGCATAGTTTTCCAGTTGTCGAACATCACTACAAGGCCACCAACACTCTAGTATTTTGCTTTCAGTTATTCTGTAGGAGGCATTGAGTTTCCAAAGACCACACAAGCTTGACACATTAGACTAAAAGTTTGTTCTGCTGCGAATTAAACTTTTACACCAGGATGGGAAATTCAGAAAAAGAAAAAAAAAAAAAACCAACAGTTAAAACAGAACTACTACTTATTATAAGTATGTAATTTGGTCTCTAGAAAACCCACAGCAAGGACTTAAGTTCACATGACATCAGTGTCATTAGGCACAATGACATCATCAAAGATGGCCTGAACTTCTTGATATACTGAAACGCCTGAGTGGGCAAAATTAATAGCTTGAAGCAACAAAACCTCTGGCAAAGTGATGACTGTTCACTTTCTACTGCACCAACACACACACACATACACACCTCGGTGACATAATGGTTTAAGTTTCCTCAGATTAAATATACAGCAGCTTGCGCCATTAAATGCAATGTAACTTATGTACGGTGCAGATTGTATTTCTGTCTTCAAGCATTGACTGGAAAGTACAAAGTCTGACCTGCTTTCAACCCGGAGGCTGAGGTCCAGTGAGCCGTGACGGGCAATCTACAGTTTCAGTACAGTTACACAAAGTTCATGCCAAAGATATAATCTCAAAAAATACTATATACCTTTACAGAGAAAATGCTGTCAGACCTTGTTTTCAATGAAGACAGACCATGGTTCCTTTAATGATCCTCTTTAGCTCTACAACAGGACCATTAACCACTTAACAACTTTCCATTTAACATTTTCAACAGCCCATCTTTCTGTATGTTCTCTCTATAAGCATCTGTGTTCTTTCAGAAACTGACAGTGGTCTGCTCTAATTTTGTCCTACAGCCATGACCACTAGACTCCTGTGGAGGGCCAAGTGTCTGCTAGCCCTGCTATGCGTCATCTCATCACACAGTTCTGCTGAAAACCATCCAGACCCCTCGGTCCCAGAGCAGGGAGTCACCTTCAGCCATGTCTATAAAATCGACATCCCAGGGAGCTCCGGTTGTAAATTAGAGAGTCAGTCTACGGATGATCAAACAGGTCATAAACAGCAATACAAAAGACATATTGTAAATACAGAAAACCAGATGATCAGAATTCAGCTTCAGTACAATAATAGTTTGACATTGATTATTACTTTGGACAATGATTATTTTTCCTATTTAAACATATTTCCAATAAAAATGATAAGTGCTCTAAGTCTAATGTTGAATTTTGTCATATTTTTTAGGTCTACAGACACAGACAACAACAAATGGAGACAATGACATCATCTTTAGACACAACATCAGGTTGCAGACACCCAAGTGTGACTGTGACGAGTCAGAAAGCTTTAAGTCACTGCTGTACAGAGTCAACGGGCTGGAAGAGGAGGTCAACTACCTGAAGACCCAATGTGCTCAGGGATGCTGTGGAAAGGGTGGTTCTGCAGGTACACAATGCAACAAACAGTTAAAATTGTATAAATTGTATGATCAGTGTGTCTGTTTAAGTAGATTATTTGTGATTTTGTGCATGTTTTTTGCCAAGTTTATAGGATGACTTTGTTACCAGTGTTGTGCAAGTTACTTCCAAACTGTAGGCTAATAGATAACAAATTACTTCTTAATATTATTTAAAAGTAATCCCTTACCTTACAATATTTCTGTCTCAGAATTGTAATGTATCACACAACTCCTGTATTACTTTTGAGTTACATACAAACTTTCGTCATAAATAGTGACCAGGGCTCTCAAGCTTCACACACTGGGCGTAAGACACATGCATTTCAACCCGTTCACACGCTCTCGCCACACCTTGTATTTCTCATGCAGAGAAATGACCAGGATAACGCCCACCAAGTTGCACTGTTTGTTTGTTTTTGGTTTTTTTTAGCAGTAGAACAGGTAGGAATCAAGCGAGTTCCCCATAAAGTTCAGGAGGCACCTGCCATGCACCAGCTAATAATAAAAAAAGAATATAGCTACCGAACAGCCAATCAAAAAATAGCATTGCTGTATCTGGGTAAGACTGAGATACTCCCGCTACATCAACATTACAGAAGAGGACAGCTGTCACATTGATCTCGCCAAAGTACAATAAACAACACTAACATTATCTTTCTTACACATGCACACACACACACACACACACACACACACCTGCACTAAGAAATGCTGAATCAAGTGACACTTTTTATTTGTATTTATTTAATTATTTATTTATTGGTTTATTTAATAGGGACCATGCAAATTTATGAACATTGCTGTACAAAAAAATACACCCATGTAAATATGCCAGAATTAGTAAAAATAACTACTTTTCATCTGCAGTCCCTGGGCAGGTGACAGAAACAAAATATAAAACAGCCAACATCAATACATCACTGGTTTGCTATGTATGATGATGATGTGTGTGTGTTCGTATGATGTTATGTGTCATTTATCAGATCAGACCCCCACCCCCACCCCCACCTCAACCAAACCCCCACCCCTACCTCCAAAATCTCACTCTGAACTCAGTTCAAAACTTGAGAGCCCTGAAAAGAGATAGGACAGCCTTGGGACACATAAATTTGCAAAGCACACGTGGACGGATAGCTCAGTAACGCTACAGTCTATGATGTTCGAATCCCAGCAGGAACACTTGTTTTTTTTTTTCAACATTTTACATGTTCAAACAGAGGGTACGGCACCAAGGGCACTGGTAGATAAATCAGCAATTGATAAAGAATTCTAATTAGTCATAGAAATGTTAGCTTACCTTGTCATTGCTGATCACAGGGAACATGCTAACTAGTTTCTGTAATGCAGGGTTAGGGTAAGTAATGAGCATATGTCACCCACTGGATGAACACCAACAGGAAATAGAACTTTCCTGCCATATTTTTGATTTCTCACTGTCTTGCTATTTATTTTTATTATTTTCATTTGAGCAGTAAAATTATGGGTGAAAAGTGTTTTGTAACGCAAGCACTATTGAACATGTACTGAGTTAAATATGACTGAAAATTGATTAGTAATGCCTTACACTACTGCATCCTACTATGTAATGCATGTTTCGGCCCTGCCCCGTGTCCTCGTGTGTGATCGATGTTGCAGCACAGGAGGGCGTACGGGTACAATGCCGCTGTTGCACCACAGGAGGCTGCTATCGTACAATGGCACCATGGGTACAATGCTGCTAGTTACAGCAAAATGTAATTCACTACTGTGATGCATTACTTTTGTAAAGCTTTACTCCCAACACTGGTTGTTACTAGTGTGTGCATATAATCAGTAAAGAGAAAGTAAAGCAGATTGCAGATAATAACCTGGGAAATCAAGAGCCGGCAGTACTAGTGTAACAGATTGTTCTATGTTGGTGAGATGTACTCCCCTTTTGGTCCCTAGAGAGTTACTGTAGTTATCGTAAAGCAGTGGTTGCCAGAAAGCAGGGTTGTAAAAAAGATGTAGTGACACAAAACATGGTGAAATAAACCCGCACCTGTGGCTGGACATACAAGACTCCTGTGTGCCGTTTATTACTTAGCTTATCACCAAGTATAAGTTAGGTGCATAAAGACCGTTCGGTTACACTAGTACACATCTAGGCCTATTAACCAAACATCTTCCTACTGCTTTTTCTCCTAAGGTGTGGATACAAGCTGCAGCGGCCACGGTACCTACCAACACGACTCCTGCAGCTGCCTCTGTGACCCCGGATGGGAAGGCCCAGACTGCTCTGTGTCCACCTGCCCAGACGATTGCAATGACAATGGCCGATGTGTGGATGGGAAGTGTGTGTGCCACCAAGGCTACACAGGAGACGACTGCAGCCAACTGATGTGTCCAGATAACTGCAATGACAAGGGACAATGTGTAGATGGGAAATGTGTGTGTTTTCCACATTTCACCGGTGAGGATTGCAGTGTCCAGAAGTGTCCCAATGACTGCATCGGGAATGGCAAGTGTGTGGACGGTCAGTGTATCTGTGATGAAGGCTTCTTTGGGGAGGACTGCTCATTAGGTAAGCTAATATTTAAAGGCTTCTGTTTTTCCAGAACGTAACATAGCTAGTCCAGATACCGTATTTTCCGGACTACAGAGCGCACCTGAATATAAGCCGCACCCACCAAATTTTAAAAGAAAAAAAATATTTGTAGATATGTAGGCCGCACCTGACTATAAGCCACAGGTGTCCACGTTGTAACATGAGATATTTACACAGACAGATGGTAAACAGAAAGATTATTCAAATATTTACAGGGTGGGGAAGCAAAATTTACAATGAACGTTTAGTTGTTTTTTCTCAGCAGGCACTACGTCAATTGTTTTGAAACCAAACATATATTGATGTCATAATCATACCTAAAACTATTATCCATACCTTTTCAGAAACTTTTGCCCATATGAGTAATCAGGAAAGCAAACGTCAAAGAGTGTGTGATTGGCTGAATGCACTCGTCACACCAAAGGAGATTTCAAAAATAGTTGGAGTGTCCATAAAGACTGTTTATAATGTAAAGAAGAGAATGACTATGAGCAAAACTATTACGAGAAAGTCTGGAAGATACTATTAAAGAAGAATGGGAGAAGTTGTCACCCGAATATTTGAGGAACACTTGCGCAAGTTTCAGGAAGCGTGTGAAGGCAGTTATTGAGAAAGAAGGAGGACACATAGAATAAAAACATTTTCTATTATGTAAATTTTCTTGTGGCAAATAAATTCTCATGACTTTCAATAAATTAATTGGTCATACACTGTCTTTCAATCCCTGCCTCAAAATATTGTAAATTTTGCTTCCTCACCCTGTATTTATATACCTTAACTGCTTTTTTCCAAACAGTGCCTGTAACATGGCAGTAAAATGGCAGTAACAGCTGGTTAAAAAACCCAGAAACATCATTGATTGCTATCTTCATCTTCCTCCTGCACATTGAAACCACTGAAGTCGTCTTCTTCAGTGTCGGAGTTGAACAGCCTCAGAAAGGCTCCGTCACACACCTTCTACGTCTCTCTTTCGTTGTCGCTCTGAATGGCACTTACATGCAGCAGCTCTATTTCCTTCTTGGACTGCTAGATCGATTGCTTTTAACTTAAAAGCTGTATCGTATGCATTTCTTTGTGTGTTTTACATGATGAGGGTTTGTGCATGACACGCAAAATGATTGCTAAAAGTTAAGCTTAAAACTTCTCCTCTTCTCATCACCTCTTCCACCTGTCTGTCTCGCTTTTGCGCTTCCTGTTAGAACGCCCCCTGGAGGCTGTTAGCCCGTCAAAATCTATACTTGAGCCGCATCATTGTATAAGCCGCAGGGTTCAAAAAAATAGTGGCTTATAGTCCAGAAAATATGGTACTCCAGAGCTTAACTTCAGTCAACATATTGTAGCTGTGCCAGAGGCCAGAGAGCCCAGGTTCATCAAGTCAAAGTCTGAACCAGCCCATTTTGATGAGCACAACTCCTCATCCAGGTAGATGGGATAATTGTTGGAATCGCTTGTGTTAAATGAACAGGTTGGAACCAATACAGGGCAGGACTTTGACCTGATGAACCTGGGATTACCCACCTCAAAAATAAGGTGATGAAGTCAGGATGTATTTGGGGATAAAGTACAAAGTGGGCATTTCTTCTGTGTATCACAACCCATTTGATTTGATGACCAAACTGGGAGCTTACAGAGTGGCATTTCTTCCTTTTCCTATTCATATTTTGCATCTTTATCTATACCACAGCTGGTTGATACAATGAAACCAAACTTTATGTATGGGACTGTCCATAAAATTCCCAACTGGGGGGCACTAAAATGAGCTAAAGCACCGTTTTGCTAAGAATGTTTGATATATTGTTATGTGCAGTGATATCTTTGGATCTATCATGTCAACTAAACTGGTGTGGACAAATTGGGTTTAATCAAAAATCTTTTTTAAAAAATGAATAAATAACTCTAGGCCTACTCGTCTCCAAATGTGGTACAGATAATCCTCAGACCAACCCCCAGAAAGCTATTTTCTGTATATTTGAGTTTTAAAAAATGTTAATCCATTACATCAAAATCAAAGACAAATGAGCAACAGGACACAATGTCATATTAATTAGACCCAATCTGTGGTCATTAACATAAAAAAAAGACGTGATGCCATGCTTTTGATCAGATGAAGTTACCGTGACGTGCCACTGCCCTGCTGCATTTGCATCACAGTCACTTAATAATTTAGATATCATATTCCCCAGATTTGTTTGACCAGTGTTCCTCAGGGGATTTATTATTCACATTACATCTCTTTTATACAGTCACCTCTTTGGCTCTGCAGACATTAACCAGTAAATATTAACTTTTATCTCTTTCAAAACACAGATGTTATAAGAAGCTCTGGGACCATTAAAATGTTATACTTCCCCCTAACTGCCAATTCACCTTGATGTACCCTCTGTTTAATCGGAGGAGTTGGTGTCTGTTTGATTTGTGTTTCAGTATTCACAGCTCATGCATGAATAGTAATATCCATTTGCACAGGTTTAAATAGATATCAGTGCATTTAGAAGTTCACTGACTTCCCGAGCTAGGGTGATTATTTGGGTTTACAGCTATCATTGAAGTGTAAAACTCTTAATAAATGAACAGATTCACAGAAAATTTAGATAAGTTCCAGGTATTAAAAAAACCAAAAACATATCCCTCAAAAAGCAGAGCCATTTTGGGCAATTGTAGCCAGCGAGGTGGAATTCAAAGAATCTCCTCAGCAGTTATTTCAGATAGCTGCTGATGGGGCCGTTTCAGTGGGATGACCCCATGACCGCTGGCAGCTCTGGCCTCCAGACAACTTATAACATCAAGGTCACAAAATGCCACCGTATCAGTCTTCTGGAGCTTCATGTAGCTTCAAACCTGAAGAAAAATCATCATCTTTCCTGCTAAATGCACCACTCACCAAACCACTATTACTGCACTGCCTCAGGAGCAGAGTACAAAATTGCATTTTTACAGCAATTTGAGGCCAGACAAGCAGAAAGGTGAGCAGCACCTGCCAGGCATGGACAATTTAATTCACCGAGTTCACATAGAGATTGTGACAGTAATTTTTAAGGACATTGCATGATTTATCTGCAGGTGAGTGGCACAAGAGTTTGCTATGTCAGAGTTCCCATCACTTGGACTTCAAAAGAAAAAGACTTACTTCCCAGACCACTTTAAAATCCATCTTCACTTGTCTGGGATTTTCTCCTCAACATATAAACAGCTTTCAGAGCACTTGTTCCAAAGTTCAGTCTCAGATTTGTAATGCTTGCCGTGATTGGATTCCCAGAAGGACAGTCCACCATCAATTTGAAGTTCTGAACCACAGTTTTAGAAACTTGACTTGTGTATGAGTGGTTCAGTCCATACAGAGGCCGGTCAGCCCTCAAACTCTTGCTGGTGATTTAGTTTCTCCTAGCTCTGCAGACTGTACTCTGCAGAGGTGCAGACAGATCCACAGCTTCGTGTGTAGGTGCTGTTGAACTGATTCCAATGTCAACAGTGGCACCGTGTCAGAGGAAAAGTCAGGGAGGAAGAGAAAGTGGGAGGTAAGAAAAAAAATATACATTGTGTTGATTTTAGGTGGTAATAATAATAATGGTAATAAGCACCCGGAGGAGATGAGCACAGAAGCAAAACAATAAAGGCGTCCTTTGTTTTATGTGGATACTTGCCATTTCAACACCTGGATGATGGATGTCAATCCCGGGGTGACGACACAGAGGAGACTTTTGAAGAGATTCTTTTAATATATATACTGTACGACCAGTATCGGACAGTGCCACTGATGCTAATAAAGCCTCAGTTATTTTTATTTATCTCCAACATTAAAGACAGATGCCATGTAGTGTAAAAATCACAGCTAAGTCAGGGGTGTCAAACTCATTTTAGTTCAGGGGCCACATTCACCCCAATATGATCTCAAGTGGGCCGGACCAGTGAATTAATAACATAATAATATATAAACTAGAAGCACTCGGAGAGCGCAGACCTCCGCCAAGGCTGATCAGTGGCCCCCCCCTGTGGGCCCCCCCACCCCCGATCACCACCAAAATTTAATCATTTCTTCCTTATCCCATTTCCAACAACCCCTGAAAATTTCATCCAAGTCTGTCCATAACTTTTTGAGTTATGTTGCACACTAACGGACAGACAAACAAACAAACAAACAAACAAACAGACAAACAAACAAACCCTGGCAAAAACATAACCTCCTTGGCGGAGGTAATAAAGCCAACTCCAAACATTTCAATGGGTTTTATAGTGGAAAAAGTAAAATTACATTATGGAAACATTTACATCTATAAACTGTCCTTTTTAAAAATGTGAATAACATGAACAACCATGAAAAAACTGAAATTTATTAAGAAAAATAAGTGCAATTTTAACTATATTTTGCCTCTGCTTATCCTTTGTAAATGTGCTTTACAACTTACAGATCACAATGGATCTACAAATTTACAAAATATTTTGGTAACTGGCAGAATATTCGTAAAATTGTACTTACTTCTCTTATCACATTTCTAGCTTTTCATATTTTTTGTGAAAGGCTAGTTTGTAAATTTACACATTTTCATGTAATTTTCCTTTTTTTTTTACACTAAAACAGAAGAAAAATTTGGAACTGTCATTATTTGTAGGTTTTTATGGTAGTATTTTACTGATCTGACCCACTTGAGACTAAAGTAGGGCTTTTTATGGCCCCTAAAGTAAAAGGATTGACCGCTAATATCTTGAATGTAATTTCTGCATTTCACAAACTCATCCTAAAGGCCAGATTGGACCCTTCGGTGGGCCGGATTTGGCCCCCCGGCCGCATGTTTGTCACCTGTGTCTTAAGCAATGAAAATAATATTGATGATTAAAGTCCTGTCCACATCAAAAGGTTAAAAGGGGAGCATTAATCCATGTCTAAACAGATAATCAGAGGTGAAATAGTGTGATATAGATGAGATTATCCAAATGGTCACAGTGGATGCTTACAAGATACATTAACGCAGTGCAGACGGTTTGGATTTAAGGTTCTTATTGTTAGATGACTGTCTCAGATGGGCTTTCTTTCATGTGTAGTCAGTGAGATTATGTTCAATATAATGCAGCCGTTGAATTTCTGCTTGAACCATATTTGGTCATTTTCTAGTCGAATTTACTGAAATCTGATTAAAACGGCGAGTGAAGATAATTAAAAGTAGGAGAGAAATTTAATTGAATTTTGATAGAATTCCCTCCGAACAATGGTAATCTTGACATCTTAAGTATTCACAAATGTCCTTTCGGTCTTATTTTTCTCCTTTAAATAACATTTTGCTCCTTTTCAATAAGGGATGATACAATCCCCATTAGCCTCCTCTTTTTCCAATATTAATATGTTAATTTATTCACCACAGCACTTCTGAAATATCAAGGGTAAAGATTGTTGATAGTCATGTCTAGAGTAGCATCAGGGGAATATTAACTGCTACTGGATGGAAAAGAGCTGCTGCGATTTTAGAAAAACATTACACTTCCTGGATTTGCCTTGTGGAATAGCATCTAAACCTGATGTGAATTCCTTCCCTGCCAAAGTTGGTGAACTCCTTCACCACCCGTTTCACGTTTTTCCCCAGAGACGTGCTTATGTTTCTGTACACTGTGCTTAACTTCTTTAAATCTACCACCATCTACCATTTATTTAGCTGCGTTACAGCCACAGAAAGTTCTTCTTGTTTGCGGAAAGCCTCACTCCCCAACACTGCTGACTTGCTGTCTTCTGTTTTTGGCTGCTGTTTCATTATTGTACTCCCCTGTAGTTATATACCTTCTCACTCGCCCCCTGCCATATTTTTTTCCATCATCTCCATTAAAGAACTTTGGCCTTGTATTATAAGGTGACCACAGAAAAGCAATATCTTTTTCTCAATTTCCATCTCAGGTTTGGGAGAAAAACTGCTTTGCTTTTGCCTGCTTTGCCATTTCTCTTACATGGTGTAAAGGGAACAAACAAGGGAAAAATAAAGGCTACAAAAGTGACAAAAGTTGATTGAATTTATTACTATAGCAATATTTTGCTTTGTGCTTTTTCCTAAGTTTAAGACAGTTTATATGTATATATTTCAATTAAATTTCAGGGTTGACTTTATTATTGCCTCAGTATCAGCACAGTGTTTGCTTTTATTTTTTATGAAGTGCGTTTTAAATGATGTGTCCTTGTAAATGTTGGTTTATTCTAATATTAAAAGACAGTTAGTTTTGCAAGTGGGAGAAGAGGTACTTTTACAGGCTATTTTAAGATTAGCTGTTTTTTTTTTTACAGTCACAAGTTTGTTGTTAATTTTGTGGTGTTGCAATGCTACCTTGATGAGAGGAAAGAAAGAAAGAAAGAAAGAAAGAAAGAAAGAAAGAAAGATAGAAAGAAAGAAAGAAAGAAAGAAAACAGGCAAAAAAAAGAATCTATATATTACATTATATTACAGATTCCTCAAACTTCTAATCAAAAACTGCATTTTCACTCAAACAAGATAAAAACCTCCAAACTAGCTCCAAACAACTGGATAAACTGGTTCTAGTTTCAAAGATACAGTCTAGATGTAAGATTCTGAGAATTAATGAGAGAATAGGATTTACTCAAAAAGGAATGTTTGTCGCAGAGCTACAGATCTACTTCAAAACAATGTCTGCACATTCACTTTTCAGGTTCTTCCAGAGGATGATTTAAATCTATTGTCAAAAAGTACATAAACAATATATATGTAATAACACTTTATCATATACACTGAAAACATCAACTAACAGCACTTTTGTCATTTGTTTTCCATTTCATCTTATTAAAGTATGTAAGATTTAGCACTTTTAATCTCTGAGGGAGATAATAATAATAAAAAAAAAGTATACTAGTGTTATGATAATAAATAATACAAGTGTGTGACTTTTATTTGTTTTATCTTCTGGTTGTGATTTGGATGCTATTTATCCTATTACTATGCATCTGTTTTTATCAGTTTTAGTTTATCTTGTATTTATTCTTATTTTACTAGTTTTAGCATATCTTGTATTTGTAACCACAACTTTTTACAGCACTTTGGGCACTTTGCATTATTTTAACCCTTTCATGCATGAATTATGAGAACCTTAATCAAGATTTTTTTTCTGAGTGTTTTTAGGCAAAAAAAAAGCAAAAAAAAAAAAACAATGTGATTTATTTTTTTTATGAACCTATTTTTCAAGAAGTTACAAAAATGTCCACTTATCTGGACACCATGCATTTCATTTTTGAAGCAAGAAACTGTGTGAAAACTATGAAATAAAACATTTTTAATGCAGCTAATCTGATGTTTTCTCACATTTTAACATACTATAATATTAGTTACTACACACTCAGATAATGTGCAAAAAAAACAACATCTTTTTCTTTTCAAAAAATGTTAATTGCAGTCTAATAATAATTAGCAGTTGATTTATGCTCAAATATGTCACTACAGATCAGGTTTATCAAGAACAGAAAAGCTACAGTAATGGTATGAATTGCAGTGTATTATGGGATGGTGCATACGCGTCCACTGTGTAGGTTGATATGCAAGTAAAACAACAAAATCCATAAATATACAAGAGAACAGCTGTAGAATAGCTGTCCACTGTAGTGACCACTGTACATGAAAGGGTTAAATATGCTATATAAATAAACTTGATCTTGACCTAAATACAAAATATAAGGTTCAAGTATAAACAGAGAATACGAGGATAAAATTTGATCCAAAAATAAATCAAGTGTGTCTCCTTCCTCTGTCCATGTCCACCTCTGTCTCTCAGTTCTTGGTCCTCAGGGTTTACGACTGGTCCGAGCGACTGACGTGTCTCTCCTGGTGGAGTGGGAGTCCGTTCGAGGGGCGGAGTATTATATTCTGACGTATCATCCCAAAGGCGATGAAGGCGCACTAGAGCGGGTAGGTTTCATTCGATATTTGGTCACACTAATTTGTGAAATCAAACATGTAGTGTTGCATAGAACATCTTATTTTGTGTCCCTATGCTAGGTTCAAATTCCCAACACAGAGAACTCGTACCTCATCACAGGCCTGACTCCTGGGGTCACCTACATTGTCCAGGTGTATGCCGTCATTAAAGAAATCCAGAGCGAAGCAGACAAGATTGAGGCTACCACAGGTTAGTACACGCCCAGATCGGATGGTGTAAACATCACAGACGCATTCAAAAGTGTGTTCCTCTAAGTCATTTTCAGAAGAAGTTTAACATGTCCTGAACTGCGCAGTGTTGGCCTCAAATGTGTCTGCGATTTAGAGCGAAGGCACATGTGACCTAGTACAGACTTATGTGTCAGGGAGGCCAGTGATGCCCTGAGGTGTGGCGGATTAAGGCTGAGTATCTGCTGGGGTCAAATGTAAACACACGTGATGAGGCATGAAAACAGTAAAATGTCAAGCTCTTAAATGTTAAGAGGTAGGAGGTGTTGCAGATTTAAAATTAAGTATACACACTTTGTCTTTTAATTCTACTTTCTTTTTCATCTAACTATTTTTAGCTATGGACACCCTGTATTTATTTATTTAGTGTCGATAAGGTATGACTGTTTCTGTGGAGCGGTGACCGTATCTATCTATCTATCTATCTATCTATCTATCTATCTATCTATCTATCTATCTATCTATCTATCTATCTATCTATCTATCTATCTATCTATCTATCTATCTATCTATCCATCCATCCATCCATCCATCCATCCATCCATCCATCCATCCATCCATCCATCCATCCATAAGGTTATACTTCCTTCTACTCCTTTTCAACCATGCAAAATTCAGACTTGCATGCACTTGAAGATAGATTCTGTTCATTTAAATGTTATTTTGTTTTTGTCTTAGTCTGCCTCGTTTTGTTTTATTTTGTTTCTTTCCATGTTTGAAATAAATGAATATCTATCTATCTATCTATCTATCTATCTATCTATCTATCTATCTATCTATCTATCTATCTATCTATCTATCTATCCATCCATCCATCCATCCATCCATCCATCCATCCATCCATCCATCCATCCATAAGGTTATACTTCCTTCTACTCCTTTTCAACCATGCAAAATTCAGACTAGCATGCACTTGAAGATAGATTCTGTTCATTTAAATGTTATTTTGTTTTGTCTTAGTCTGCCTCGTTTTGTTTTATTTTGTTTCTTTCCATGTTTGAAATAAATGAATATCTATCTATCTATCTATCTATCTATCTATCTATCTATCTATCTATCTATCTATCTATCTATCTATCTATCTATCTATCTATCTATCTATCTATCTAAGTAGAGAGAATAAAAAGATTGACATGTATAAAGTAATGAGTCGTTGTAGATTTATGCGATAACAGCTGAAAGAATGCAAGTAATATATTTTAGAATACTGTGTCACATTTGCACTCACACATATTGAAGCAATCATAGAAAATCAGCGAGTAGTTGAGTGAGATGAGGAGAGTATTTTCTAACATTTCAGTTCATTTTGTAAAAGTAATGACCACCTGAAGCCTGTCATTACTAAGTGTTTCATTAAGAGTTGGTTTGTTAGTGATTACACTTTAAGGAAATTACAAGGAAATGGGTGTACGGATGTGTTTAATGGAAATGTGACTTTCTCACAGATGTGGTGGGACACAGATGTGAACAGAATGAGATTATGAGAGACAGACTTGGTGGGTAAGAAGTAGACAGACCCACAGACAGACAGACAGACAGACAGACAGACAGAGGCTGGGTAATGTGTGGTTGTTTGCCTGGTTAGTCATGGAAATGTTCACAGAGCGTGGCATTCCTGTATGGGCACGAGAAAACACGCCATGTTCTGACTTATGGGTGTGTGAGGGATACACAGCTGAGGCAGATTGGACGCATAGTTTTCACCTCAAATGATGATCTACATCAAAAGAGGGCTTAAGTGTTTATTTTGCCTTTCCCCTCCAAGTAGAATAAAAATGACAGCTGTTTTTATTTGATATGAGTTGTCTTTTTGCACCACATGCTGCAACCATAACACTATTTGAACAGCGAACACATACTGGTTCGATGTTGGATACCTTCCTCGAGTTTATTGTCATGAACTTGCTCTTTCACCTTGTTGTCTATTTTTAATGAGCTGCTTCTGTTGCTCCTAGACGTATCAGCCATCAATGATATCCGAGTTCTGGGCCAGACAGAGGTCTCCATCCAGGTGGACTGGAAGAACCCCCAAGCTCAGATTGACCACTTCAAACTCACACACACCAACCCTGCAGGACAGGAGGAGGAGCTGAGTGTACAGATGAGTCAAGAGGCGCGAACCAAACACACTATTGTGGGTACGTCATGCAGAATATGCTTAATATACACACATAGGCATACAACAGTGTTTTTCAACCTTGGGATTGGGACCCCACGTGGAGTCGCCAGGAATTCAAATGGGGTCGCCTGAAACTTCTAGGAATTGATAAAAATAAAAATGAAAACTTACTAATAAAAAATATAGGGTGAGTTGAGAAAGACAATCACAATCTGTAAAAGACATGACAAACTCTGAAGCTGAAACTGAAGCACTGTGGTACTGTTTATCTTTCATGTTCATTGTGGTCGGTTTCAGATGCTGCAGCTCTTTCGTAACACTGGTCTACAAGGAAAATGCTTCTAGAATAAAAGTAATGAAATTTTACCACATGAGAGTCACTGATAAAGAAAAATCAAGTCAAAAATGCTGGTTGGCTGAACTTTCCATGATACAGCCTTGGGTCAAAATGTGAAATTCAAGAATTAACGAGAGAATGGGTTTGACTCAAAAGGAATATTTGTCTCAGAGCTGCAAGATCTACTTCAAAACACTGTCTGCACATTAGAATACATTCACTTTACAGGTTCTATTTAGTGGAAGATTTATAAAACTATTACATAAATGTACATAAACCAATATATATGTGTAATAACACTTAATCATATACCTTGAAAACATCAGCAAACTGGCACTTTTGTCATTTATTTTCCAATTAATCTTATTAAAATACGTAACATTTAGCACATTTAATCTCTGAAGCAAATCATTTCTAAAAAATTGTAGACCAGTGTAATTCATAGTTTGAGTTATTGCTTGTTCAGTATTAATTGTCAGCCTTGTAAATACAAGCTGGACTGACTGTACATATCCTGACCAAGGAAAGTAAAATTCTCACTTTGCGCAGTAATCTACACCTGGCTTTTCTGCCTCTGTCCATAATAGTATACATTATAATCTCTATATGTTGTCTAAAATTAATGTTTATTTGCAACATACTGTAGCAAACTATTACATGATGAAAAACAAATTAATTTTAGCAAAATAAAAAGTCTCTGTTTTGAATGTCTGGGGTCACCAGAAATTTGTGATGTTAAAATGGGATCACAAGTGAAAAAAAGGTTGGAAACCACTGGTATACAATAAATGTGTCATGGCTGCACTTTTGTATTGCATCGTATTATTGAAATAATGCATTAAAATGTGAACCCATATATTTATATTAGACATAATTCCCACATCAGCTTTGCAATAAATGCAAATACAGGTGTAACAGTTCTGATGTAACAGACTACCATTTAACCCTTTTAAAACTGCCACTATAGCAGGCCGCCTTGGTGTCTTCATGTTTTCTTTGCAATAAAAATGTCAGAAAATGTCTTTTTTGCCAATTCTTTTACACCTTTATTTAGAGGAAGAACTTAACTTTCAATATCTGGTCATTAATTATCGTTATTATAAATAATAAATGCTTAAAACAGTGTTTTTTAGTGAAAAGCAAAAAAAAAGACTTGAAGTTTTTAGCATATTTATTATCAGAAACAATTGTAAATGTCCAATAATGAAAGTTTTTGAGATTGCAGAAAAAATTTTTTAAACTATTTTACATCTGCTCAAACATGCTTTTTGGTCTTCAACATTCAGTATCTAGATTATGGCCTCATATTTTTTGTTATTTCCAGGTGTTTTTTAGCCTGTGTGGAAGTCTCTGAAATAGTTCTTTCTGCTTGTAATAGAGTCTCACATTGCTGCCGTAAAGTGTTATATAGTGTTGGAAAGTTCAGGATCTCAGCTTTCCGGTGCTGGTACGGTTCAGGAGTTACAGTAATTTGAATGCTGTAAATTGCAAAATGCAGCACCGGTGAGATTGTCATTATTTCTTGTGACAGTTCACTTGCACTAATAACATATTTATTATTATTATTATTATTATTATTATTATTATTATTATTATTATTATTATTATTATTATTAATAATAATAATACATCAGTTTTATATAGCACTTTTCTAAGTACTCAAAGATGCTTTACAATAAACAACCAAGGGACAAACATACATCCAACGGGTAAACAGATACGAAGTTAATACTAAATGGTAATCGAAGAACAAATACAGAGACAAATACTGACAGAACAAAAACACACAAAAGAAGGTAGATGAGAGTGGAGGAGGTATTTAGCATATATCTACTGCTATTAGAGCAAACAGTTATAAAGCTTTTGTATCCTTGTATCAGTATAGACGTTTAAGGTTTTAGTTTAAGGTCAGGAGAAGGTTTTATGTTTAGTTTTAGAAATATCTTTGTCTTTACTCTTAGGATTTTGTTTAGTCTTAGCTGTCTAGATGTATTACTGTGTATTTTACTACTTTAAAGGCCTAGATAAGTTCTCAGGGTGTCCCGTTTCACAAATCGGCTTGGTATTGAATCACTAAGTTTGTACTAAATTTGTTTGCAGATCTAACTAAAACTGTTCTTGTTCGGGCTTTCATCACAGATTCTATCTCCAGCATATATAACCTAACATCAGTTTAATGAAAGGGTTAATTTTTCTCTCAGATTTTGATGGAAAGCAGCAACTTTTGAAAAGAACCAAATACAATGATGATTTTTTTTCTCCGTCATCATTACATTACTACTGTTATTCATGATGATAATGTTGTCTCTATTAAAGTTTGAACAAATGTGTGTCTCCTCAGGTCTGTTTCCAGGAACAGAATACCAGATCTCTGTTCAGGCCATTAAAGGAGAGACTGAGGGAAAACCTTCTTCTGTCGTTGGAATTACAGGTCAGCGTCAACACGTCACTGAACTTAATCTTAAACTGGTCATAATGTGGTTATAGATCAATGTTTTGGCGAAATCAATAATTGCCCATCTGTCAGCAGGATTATTCAAACCCTGCTGCACTGATTTTCATGCAACTTGTGGGAGGGTTTCGGTTACGGGTCAAGGACAAACCCCTTAAACTCTGCCAGAGCCATAAAAAAGAGGTCAGAGGCTGGAGTGTTGTTTTTTCCACTTTCTTTAACACTGCAGAGCCCCAGTTTAACCCATAAAGACCCAAACATTCACTGGAGACCAAAGTATCTACTGATCTAAACTGTTTAATTACTGTTCAACCATTAATCCTATTAATACATGTAGATAATAAGCGTAAAATGCAGTTTGTCGTCTTTGCATGGTCATCAGATATGACCCATTTGAATGTTCAAAGGCTTCGTAGTGAACGTGGAAACACCGTCATCTTCTAGAACATTGATTCACCAGTAAAACATATGGAGTTGGTTCAATGACAGTGGATGGAAACACTTGGTTTATGTTCAGTTAATGACATATTTTTGCTGAAAAAGTCACATTTTCTTCAGTTTTTTGTGTTTTTGATATAATAACTCTCAACTTTAATCTGAGCATTGATGAACATCTACATCACAGGTGTCAAACATGTGGCCCGGGGGCCAAATCTGGCCCACCAAAGGGTCCAGTCCAGCCCTTGGGATGAATTTGTGAAATGTAAAAATTACACTAAGATATTAACAATCCTTTTACTTCAGGTTCCACGTTCAGTCCAATTCAATCTCAAGTGGGTCAAACCAGTAAAATACTATCATAATAACCTAGAAATACTCACAAATCCAAATTTCTCTCTTTATAAATGTAAATATTTTCATGTATCTACGTTAAAACAAAGTATAATTTGACAAAAAATGTGAATAACCTGAACAAATAGGAACAATCTGAAATGTCTTAAGAAAAGTAAATACAATTTGAACAGTATTTGCCTGATACACTTCATGTGTAGTTGTAGTGATTTGTAAGTTATAATGAACATGTGGAAATGATAAACTGAGGCAGAATATTGTTTTGTTTTTGTTTTTTTCTCTTTTTTTTTTTTTTCTCTTTTTTTCTTTTTTTTTTTTTTCTTTTCTTCTCTTTTATGGGCTCAGCTGGCTGACAGGCAGCTGTCTGTACCGATAAGGCAGCAGCCAACACCAACTGTACTGTATTTGTAGTGATTTGTAAGTTATAATGAACATGTGGAAATGATAAACTGAGGCAGAATATTGTTAAAATTACACTTATTTTTTCAGTTTGTTCATGTTATTCACATTGTTTGAAAGGAGAGTTTGTAGATGTAAACATTTTCATTGTTTAATTTGACTTTTTTCACTCTAAAACAGAGAAAACTTTGGAGTTGACATTATTTATATATTATTATGTTATTATTTTACTGGTTCGGCCCACTTCAGATCAAATTTAGCTGAATGTGGCCCTGAACTAAAATGAGTTTGACACCCCTGATCTACATGATCAGTGAATTAAATACAGGAAAATAGATGATTTTCACTGAAAAAATGCAAAATGCAGAGAATAATATTATTTAAAAAATGGTAATAAACCATTTAGAAAAGGTTAAATAGAGAGAAAAATTAATTCGGTTGCTGACACAAAAGTCACACTGGGTCTTTATGGGTTAACCTAGAATGGTTTAGGAAAAGTATCCAGAGGCACCAACTGACAAAAAAGTGGAAAACACATCTCAACATTCATAATTTGTTTGCAGTTTATTAATATTGTGACATAAGAAGAAAAGTGGAGTAGAGGTCTGGGCTATCCGGATGCATTTTTATTTATCACTTTGTTAAAAAACATGAACTGAAAAGGCTTTGAGACTGGCTGTCTCTGAATATTTGACACTTCAAATGAAAAATTAGGCACTTGTGCAACTTTAAGGAACAGCGGGGATGTCTATATTCCACTTTGAATTTAGTGCCGGACCAGAGGCACATTAGCTCCTGTCAAACCACCCATAATTCACCAGCGGTCAGAGCTTAATAGGAAAAACACAAAATCTTTCATTCACAATATAGACGCACCATATGATCCCACCTGGTATTACCTTTCACTCACAGCCAGTGATAATATCATAATGAGCACATTGAGTAAGAGGTACAATTATGGGTTAATGATGGAAGACAAGAATTTACAGCCTAATAATGTGGACGGGGTCTGATGATTGTGGCGTGCTTGGTCACTGAGGGGAAATATGATCTGAATTGTGTAATGACCACAAGATGCTCCCTGATGGTTGAGGTGAGAAGGTCCGTCTGGTAACGTTGGGGTTTTTTGTCTCGCGGCATTGATATTTGGTCTAAGTGAGATTTGGGACTGGTTTGAGAACGTGCGGAAGAATTCGTTTTATAGTTTAAACAGCTGGTCCTGACATTCATCTGCCTTAAAGTTGTTCTTTAACTGACTGACAAATACTCCACAACGGCACGACAGGTCTTCAGTTACTCCCATTATTCTGCTCATTTGGGCTTTTGTTATTTTATTCTTCTATGTCTCAACCTCTCCCTCTTTTCCCTCCTATTCTTTTCTCCTCCGCCTTCTTTCTTGGCTTACCCAGTTCAAACGCAGCCTCCGAATTGATGGCTCTCTGTTTTTTTTTTTAGTTAAACCCCCGAGGCAGCCAATTTAATGGTTTTTAGTCATCAGTGTTAGCTTGGTATTTTCAAGACTCACCTCTTGTCTTCTGAAGCCAGTCAGGTACTCAAGAGCTCCTGTCACAGCTAATCTCCTTGTGTGTGTGTGTGTGTGTGTGTGTGTGTGTGTGTATGTGTGTGTGTGCCACCCACTTGTGTGGTAACAGCATGACTGTGTGTGTGTGACTTTGCTAATCTACACCAGACAGACAGTGACTTGTCTCCACTCCAGTAGCTACAATCCTTCATTTTAGGTGTTGCACGAAAAGGCTTAGAGGTGATTGAAGAGGATACTCCTCAGCTCTGTTTGCCAGTGAGGATGTGCTGGTTTCATGATGACTGGCATCCCCCAACAGAGACCAGAGTCACCTATTATCTCACTGAACATGCTGCTCGCCATGGGCCACTGTGGTAATATGCAGTGAAGGATGAAAAGAACATAGGCAAGAAATATGGGAAAGACATTGAACCAGGAAACAGCACAAGCATTAAGGAAAATATAGTGAGAGAGAAGGGGAAAGATTAAAGATGGAGATATCCAAAAGAATCTGAGCTTTGTCCTTAGAAGACTTCACCTCACTTTATTAAAATTTTTCTACATTTTCTCTTCACTTCCACACGGCCTGATCACAATCAAGGGTTCCAGAAAGGGTGCACATATAGATAAAAAATAATAATGCTCTATCAAAAAATCAGACTGGCCATTTTATTTGTCTGATATTTCTCTTTTAAAGTCCAAAATATTTTTGTATTATGGTGTCTACTAAAAATTTCGCAGACTTGCCCCTGTCAAATCAGAAATTATTCAGTGTACCGACACTCCAGCCTAATAGCCTCCATATTTAATGCCTACAAAGATATACAAATGTTTCAGCACTCAGGATAATCATGCATTGTTTACTGCATAGATGTCGTGTCCAAAGCATGCGTGCTGAAAAATTCCATATATTGACAGAAACAATAAAATCAGACCCACATATCTGATATGGTGTACGGACATTACTTAGTGTACGGACTCTACAAGATTGGAATGGAAATCTGGCTTACCACATGGTCGCATCTCTGTTAGATCTGTAACTAAGTCTTCCTGGTACAGGAGGAAATAAACATTTGTGAACAAGTTATAACAATATAACTATCTATAAGGCATATACACCATATTATTGATGGAAGTATATTGGTGTAGGGACACTACATGAATTTTGGTGAACAACGCACCATTAAAAACATGCGGTTCGACGTAAACATCCGTTTGACACATTGTTACCAAATTTTCTGCAGCCAGGGAGCATACCAAAATCTGTCTAGTTGTGCATATTTAGTCATAATAATACTGAAATAACAGGTTCCCATTCTATTAGTACAATTAAAGGGCTGTAAAAGAAGGGTTTTCAGAACAAAATGGTTGATTGTCTTAATACTGAAAATCAGAATTGATAATCAAACAGCTGTTCAACAAAAATGATCAATAAATGAAAAGCAATGTGATGTGTGTATTTTGTAATAAAAAAGACACAGGAGTTGAGTAGTAATTACTTATTGTGTTACAAAACAATTATTTTGCTCTCTTATAACAATAAAATTGTGCACGTGTTTTCACGCTCATTGGGTCACCATTTTATCAGTTTTTATCCAATTTTCATCAAATTTGGAGGATTGCAAGATCTAGTAATAAGATGGCCAAAGAAACATTTTGGGAATGGTTTTGGGGGTATCTTTTTGCAATACTGATTAATAACTGATGCAAATATACTTGTACACCTCGATTGTGATCAGGCCGACTATTTTTCTTTCGCTCTTTGCTTTGCTCTGTGTTTGTTGGAATCATAATGTGTGTTTCTATAAATGTATTGCATGGGTATTTTGGAATCTCACACTAGATAGAGAAAAATGTGTAAAAACATTCCAAGGAAATGTCCCACAAATGTTGTTCACCTTTTGGTTTTTATTGTTTTTCACAGAGGAGAACATACACATAGAGGAAATAAATTCTGCCATAGTGAATATTTGGCTAAATTTAGTGACTGATCGGCAGTCTGTTTTGTCTTCCCAGATAGTTTGTTAAACTGTGAAAACATTTCTGGCACAACAGGTGGAATGAACTGAAGAGGAGACTCCCATCCATGAGAAAAATAGATCACAATTGTTACAGATGAAAAAACAAACAAACAACAGAATACACATTTACTCTAGTTATTAGAGCCATTTGTGACTTTGCCCATAAACTTGTTGGTGGCACAAAAAAGTCTAAAATTATTCACTCCAAACCAGTTTATGAAATTGCATCTTATTTGCATTTTCACTTCTTAAAACTTTGCTTCAAATGTGCTTGACATTTCATGAAAACACAGCTACTGACTGAATATAAATAGTAGACGGAGGAACCATCACACATTTTTGTAATAAACTGTCGTTTTGAAGCCAATAGTTTGAGATTTGTCTGCCAGCATTTTGGCTTTTTGGACCCATAAGAGACCATATTTGGACAAAAGGGGTGGAGCCTGCGATGTTAGAGGTGAGATCATGCTAAGCACTAGCACACTGCGGAAAAAAGCAAATTTAGACTTGTTAAAAGAACCGATGAACCACAGCTAGAGTTGAGCTGTTTGTCAGGAAAAAAAAAATGTTTTCTTAAATAAGCCCAACTGTGAAAGTCTGCGGGCGAGCAAGCTGTCATATAGACCTGTCAATCAAAGCCTGACATGACAGACCTCACAGCATCTATTTAACAGAGGGATTAAAAAAAAATAATAATAAAGATAGACTATCAGATAAAATGGATGAGATGAAAATGAGTTCTGGAAAAAAAGAATTTAGTTTTTTAGAGAGAAGTTTGTAATGGCTTCATTTTGGAGTGAAGGTCTCAACCAAGGTTATAATAGTTTTGGATTTTTAATTATAGTGTAGTTTTATTTAGTTTTGACTTTTTTTTCTAATTCAGTTAGTTTTAATTAGTTTTTAGAGCATGTTTGCTAGTTTTTATTAGTTATCGTTTTTTTTCTGAATGCTTAGTTTTAGTTTAGTTTAGTTTTAGTATTAGTTTTAGTTACGTCATATATTTTATCTTCCTCACCATCCTATTCAAAGAAATTAGTGAGGTGTGAATCAGCGGGTTACTCTGGACACTTTACTTGGGGGTTGGGTTAGGGCGGCTCATTGACTGAGCAGAGACACAAACACATGTTCATTATGATGTATAAATTCCCTATAGTGGGATGGGGGTGTGTGTGTGATCCATACACAGCATCATGTATGTGAAAACAATGCGAAGATGTGCAAAGTGTGAGAGTAGATGCACAAAGCAGCCAGCAGTTTAACCAGATAGAAACATATATAAACCCGCTAACCAGCAGTTAAACCAGATAGAAACATATATAAACCAGCTAACCAGCAGTTAAAGCAGATAGAAACATATATAAACCAGCTAACCAGCAGTTAAAGCAGATAGAAACATATATAAACCAGTTAACCAGCAGTTAAAGCAGATAGAAACATATATAAACCAGTTAACCAGCAGTTAAAGCAGATAGAAACATATATAAACCAGTTAACCAGCAGTTAAAGCAGATAGAAACATATATAAACCAGTTAACCAGCAGTTAAAGCAGATAGAAACATATATAAACCAGCTAACCAGCAGTTAAAGCAGATAGAAACATATATAAACCAGTTAACCAGCAGTTAAAGCAGATAGAAACATATATACACCAGTTAACCAGCAGTTAAAGCAGATAGAAACATATATAAACCAGTTAACCAGCAGTTAAAGCAGATAGAAACATATATAAACCAGTTAACCAGCAGTTAAAGCAGATAGAAACATATATAAACCAGCTAACCAGCAGTTAAAGCCGATAGAAACATATATAAACCAGTTAACCAGCAGTTAAAGCCGATAGAAACATATATACACCAGTTAACCAGCAGTTAAAGCAGATAGAAACATATATAAACCAGTTAACCAGCAGTTAAAGCAGATAGAAACATATATAAACCAGTTAACCAGCAGTTAAAGCAGATAGAAACATATATTAACCAGCTAACCAGCAGTTAAAGCAGATAGAAACATATATAAACCAGTTAACCAGCGGTTAAAGCAGATAGAAACATATATAAACATATATAACCCAGTTCATCAGCAGTAGACCACACCTTAGCAGATCTCTCATATCTTAATCATCTCCAGTTCCATTATTAGCCAACTTTGCTTCATTTCAGTTCAGCTAGCTGTAGCTAGTAACATCAAATGTTTTTGAACATTCTAACAGGTTCCATACCTCTGTAATTGGATTAGTTTTCATCCTCCTCTTTTCTCCTCTTCTAAACTGTGCAGTTCAGGGCTTGGAAGGCCTTTTCATGGTGATAAACTCTCCTGTTTTTACCTGGATGCTTAGTTCAAATACCTGTCTGTCTCTGTCACTCAAGCGCACACACAGTGAGCGCAAAAAAAAAAAAAAAGAAACCCAACCCCAGGCATCACTAAAGTAAATCCCAGACAGGACTGTGCTGCTGTGTCCCAGCTTTAGTCTGTATGTTCCAGGTGGAGTGGGGACCAGAAGACGACTGGAAACCACAGTGACCAGACATGACAGACTGTGTAGTGTCCTATGGTGCTGCTAGCTAAAACTGCTGGAGTGAAGTAAATCTATTTCATATCAATCCGACATTGACAAAGACAAAAATGAAGGGAATTTTTAGATATAATTTTTATATGTTTTAGTTAGTTTTGTAAGCTCACAATACAGTTTCAGTTAGTTATCGTTTTTTTCTTTTAATTAGAGTTTTTATTTATTTCAGTTAACGAAAATGTTTTTTCAATTTTAGTTTTCGTCATTTCGTTTGTTTTCGTTAACGATTATAACCTTGGTCTCAACCCATTTTGTTTTTGTTGGTTGTAACTTTATATGGGTCCTCAGTGTCATTTAGTTGTTGGAAATGAAAATGGAAATGTTCCTTGAACCTCTGTGCTGTTTTTCATGACAAAATAGGGGGGAAAAAAGTCACTTTGATGACATGAAAAAATATTAACCCAGTCGTTTTTTTTATAAGATGACACAACAAAAGATTTTAATATTATAATTAAAAGTGCAGAACAAGTAAAAGTATTCAATATGGTCGGAAAAACTGTTAAAACTGGAGACTGAAGTGAAGTGTATCCTCTATTTCCTGAATGTTATGGTATTTGATATTCAATGCTGCCTATATTGTGGCTATATTCTGTAAGTTCCATTCCCTTATCCTCTGGCCTGCTTGGAAATGGTTTGTTTGTGCCAAAATACACAGTGTAAATGTTTGTGTGCGTCTGTATGAATGTGTGTTTCATTACACTGCTGTAAAGTTGCCATGTTTTACACCATATTCTACTTAGATCTGACATCTCAGCCTCAATCCTCCCACTAGATTATAAGGTACATAAACACAACATTCCTCTGCTGCTGTTGCTGATTAGGATTCAATAAAGCCACCACCAAGGCTTATATAACCAAGAGCAGATGGCTTCGTTTTAAGTTGAGGAGATGAATGTTGAGATTTAATGTTATCTGGTTATTCTACAGCACCTGGTGTTGTCCAGTGGGAGTATCCTGTTGGCTGAAGCTTGTCCATCACAGTCTTTTGAGTGAACGTTGTACAGTAGATGTCAGGAAAGTGATAAGTGAGAATGTGAGAAGGGACATTTTATAAAAGTAATGAGGATCCATGAAGGACTTAGAAGAACCGAAACCCACAAACGGTGTATCTAACCCCTCTTTGTCTGTTTATTTTACTGGAGCAGGAGACAGTAGTTGCTTTTCCATTGGACATATGTGCAAAACTTTACCGATATTTACTAAATGTCGAAAAAACAGAAGTACATAATGTTGTTTTTTTTCATTAAATCCCAAGTGCAATGATTTGTTTATTTATTATCGTGAGATGACATGAGAAGTCATTCCATAAACATATCAACGAACGTAAATATCATGTATATTCATTATTATTATATATTATGCCTCTATCCCGTACTAAATGAAAAAATTATGGTGTGTCCACACATACCGTGCCATGTTTCTTTTAAAACTCTTCTTCTTCCGTTGTTGTAACGTCCGTCAACATCTTTTTATTCACGTGACTCTCGTTGCGGAAAAAGGTCTTTCCATTGCAGTTTTGCTTGATATATTGTTTGCGCTATGCCCGAAAAACCTCCTCTTGCCAGCACAAAAACTTTAAATCACAAAACGAGAGTTTTGGCGAAATTGTCGTTTTTCCATTAGGTAAATTTTTACACGCAAGTTATATTCACTCAATTTGAGGTTCAATGGAAAAGCTACTAGTGTTGGCCCAGTAAATATATATCCACTGGCCCTGTAAAGTCAATGCAGTTTGTGTCTTTTGTCACTCTAAGGCATTGTAGAAACAGTGTTCAGTGTCTTTCCTGATGTGATACATTTTTCAAGGGGTTTTCACACTGGCACTAGGTGATGTGTGAACTTGATGTGTCACAATATCCACAACAGCACAGATTCCTGGCGTCCTTTCAAATACAGTGTGACACACAATGGTGACAAATAATTTTAAACCCTCAAAAGCCTAAACAAACACCAAAAGAACAGACAGATCTGAAATCTTTAATAACTTCTCAACCACTAATCCTATCCATACTTGTAAATAATTCCAGTAAAATACTTGTTGTCAGCTTTTCAGTGGCATCAGATATGTTTTTTGGGATGTTCAGAGGCTCCGAATATGGAAACAGGGTCATCTTCTATGGTACTGATTCACCTCAGTAAAATCCATGTAGTTTGATAGAATAGAATAGAATAGAATAGAATAGAATAGAATAGAATAGAATAGAATAGAATAGAATAGAATAGAATAGAATAGAATGTCTTTATTGACATTGCATAGGTACAACGAAATTGAAAGTGCAATCCTCTTTAGGTGCCATAGAAGCATAAATAATATATAAAAAGTATAAAAAGTGAAAATATAAAATATAAATGTGATGAAAGGCAGGGGTTGTAGACGCTTTATTTTTTATGGAAAAGTCAATTTTCTTTTGTTTTTGTTCAGTTTTGGTATGTAAAGCTTTTCTATTGACTGTGAGTCTTTATGAACTTTAACATGGTCAGTAAATTAATTGTAGGAAAATACCTGATTTTTGCTGAAAATGCAAGATGCAAAGGATAATGTTATGATAAATCACTTAGGAAAGGTTAAATATGAAGAAAGGTTGATTTGGACGTCACTACAAACATAGTTCTATGTCTTTAAGGGTTAAATATACTGAAGTTGACATACATTACTGTGCATTTAAAAGAATGTATAAATTCACTATAATAACAAAATATTGAACATTATCTGAATAAGTGAAAATGTAGTTATAGAAGAATGCATAAAATAAGATGTTACTCTGTACTGCCTATTTGTAATTAATTAATTCATACAGACTATCATGATTAGGAGATATTATCACATTTAGTAATGATTGCATTTGTAGTAAATAATGAAAGTGCATAAATATTATAGTTTGTGTGTGAGGTGACTAAAAAAATGTATGTGAATGGTTTGTATGGATGCTTTGTGTTATTACAAAAATATATAGAAAAAAAGTAGGTTAAAGCAAAGGAAGTGGAATTAATTTAATTATCAGTTTGTTAAAAAAGGGGTGGGAGTCTATAAGTTATACTTCTTCCCACTCCTTTTTGAGCGCCGAAAATTTAGTTTGACCATGTTGTATGGTTCTTTGTTATCTGATTCTATGTGCTCGAAATAAAAACTACACTAACACTAACATTATCACATTCAACTGAACATGGATGGATGTTTTGTTTATTTATGTGCTTTATTCCAGTACATGAATACTGGTTCTTGCTCATTTGGATCAGTAATGAGAGGGCATTATATCATGACTAAATAGGTTTAAATTTAGGCATGTACAGTTCTGCCATATATTAAGTGCATTTATAGTGTATATAAAGTCAGCTTGCCAGCAGACAAACCGACATATAAAACTGACACAGAGTGTTCAGAACAACAGCACCTTATTGACACTTCCTGTATTTTTCATTGGCTTCCTGCACAGACATACTGTAAGGCTCCCACTGCACAGTGAGGCGTTAAAGCAGCGAGGCTGTGAATGATGAAAGACTGCCCATTACTGTATGCCTTGTGGTCAAAACCTCTGCTGAACATGCCACCTGTAATGGATAAGCTGTTTTCCAAATGGTTTGTGTTCTGTAGCCCGCTAGCCACTGTCGCTACACAGCTAGTGGGGTAGAACGTCTGAAGTTACTCAATCCATCATACACTGTAACTTCAGAGCACATGCAAGGCAGCAGAGGAAAAAAATGCATGGAAAAAGATCTAATAACATAATATGTCCAGTGTTCCAGCTTACTCTGGAAATCTTATAGACTGCAGATTACGAAGTAGCACAAGTAATGCTCTAAGAATGTCATTACTGATCACTTATGACATTTGATTACATTATGATTTCTTATCTAAGTGTGTTTTTAATTGAGCAATAAAACCTCAAAGTCAAAATGATGAGCTTAAACCATGCAATATGAATCTCACAACAGTACTTAACATCAATTACTGTCAAACTTCATTCAGAGTACAGAGATGTTAAAAGCCTTTTAGGATTTCAGAAGGAAAATATTGTTGAACTTTCAGCAGAGAGGTGTTTTTACTCAATGACAAAACATTGGCATGGCCTGCTACTGATAAGATACTAACTATATTAGGATGTAACCCCTTTGTAATCACCAATATTTAGTCAGAAAGTGTATTTTTTGTCATAACTAACTGACAACAACAACATTTCATGCACTCATTCATTCATTTTCTGAACCACTTAATCCATGGATGTCAAACTCACTTTAGTTCAGGGGACACATACAGCCTAATATGACATATAGTGCGCAGGACCAGTAAAATATTAGGATTAAAAACTTATAAATTACATCAACTCCAAAGTTTTCTCTGTTTTAGAGTGAAAAAAGTAACATTTCATAATGAAAATGTTTATATCTACGAACTATACTTGAACATAACATAAAAATATATGAACAACCTGAAAATTCTTAAGAAAAATAAGTGCAATTTTAACAATATTGCACCATAGTCTATCATTTATACATGTGAATCACAACTTACAGATTGCAGTGGATCTGCAAATACACAAAACATTTAGTAAGCGGCAGAATATTGGTAAAATTCCACATACTTCTCTTAAGACATTTCAGGCTGCTCTTACTTGTTCATATTCACATTTTTTGGAAAAGGCTAGTCTGTAAATGTAAACATTTTTGTGTAATTTTAATTTGTTTACACTGAAACAAAGAGAAAAAATAGCTCCTTTTGCGGGCAGGTTTTGGCCCCCGGGCCACACGTTTGACACCTGTGACTTAATCCATGAGAGCAATGTAGGGATACTGGAGCCTATACTGGCTACCAATGAGCAAAGGCAGGGACATTTACATTTATTCTATAATTTAATAACAGCAGCTGCATTACATGTCTCCTTTACATTAAATATGTCAAACAGTCAAGGCAGCACTTAAGTATTTTGTTCAGAGGGTAGTGGAAAAACAAAAAAATGAAGAAGGAAACCTGTGCCCTAGAGGAGAGTAACATGTATTTAAGTTTAATTCAAACGGTTTGGAGCCAAACAACAATTTAAGTTAATTTGTAGAGAGGGATAAAAAACAACGGCAAACTCAGTATTTAAAGTGTCAAAGGTTTTTAAGTTTTTGTAGTCATTTTATGCTGTCTGACAGCTGTAAACCCAAATCCATTTATTTGGTCTGCTGTGAAATGTGATCATTATAGTTGTCATATTAGGTCGTGTATCACAGACAGAAAGTTGTTAAAGTGTTTGCAAATGTGCGTGTTCCTAAATGAATGCTTCTAAATGATGGGAATATAAAAGCTTTTGGAGCTCATTGAGAGATGATCTTCTGAATGACTGGGAAACTCAGGCCTTGAAGGAAAACGAACCCTTGTAAATGAAGCGTTATGAATTATTCTCTGGAAAATTACGTGTTGACTCATTTTTACTCAGTAAGTAATGATATGATTTTGATTGAGTTATATTATGTCGTTTTTAAGTTAGGCTTAGGGATTCATAGAGTGTTTACAACATCCATTTTCAAAGTTCTCAGCAGTTTATTTTGGTAAAAAATAAAATAAAATTGAACAATAACATTTTTACTTGTATTGTTCTGATAATTAGTCTTATAACAATGAGACTGAAAGACTCACCATCTGTGATTGTATTCATTAGGTCTCATCTCTTAAGTATTTACTTAACATGTGTTTTATTCTCTTTATCCATGTTTGCACACACACATATATTACACTGTCTGTCCATCCTGGAAGAAGAACCCCTCCTCTGTGGCTCCTCCTGAGGTTTCGACCATTTTTCCACTCTATTAAAGAGTTTCTTTTGGAGGGAGTTTTTCCTCCACAAACCAAAATGGCCAGTTTACATAGTCAAGATGACATTATAAGACAGAGATAGCAGTAAAATAATTATTTGTGCAAAGAAAAAAAAACACATCAAGTTGTTCATGTTCATACTGCAGGTAAGAGTAGTGCAAGGCTGATGTCATCTTTTTTTTTTCTTTAACAACTTTATCATTTTTCCATATCAACAACATGAATATCATTAAAGCATTTATGACAAAAGTTGTGAACTTGCCCCCCCATCCAGGTGGCATCCCCACAAATACATCCACATAAACACACACGTATCAAAAGGGCAAACAGAACACCAAAAAAACCCTAAAAACTGAAATATGCTTAAGTACCTAGACCTCTGGCATGAGAAAAAGTGATCTCATCTTTTTTAACCCAGAAAGACCCAGTGCTACTTTTGTGGCAGTTCCAAATAAATTTTTCTCTATATTTAACCTTTCTTAAGTGATTTATCACCATTTATTATTATATTATCCTCTGTATTTTGCATTTTTTCAGGTATTTTCCTATATTTAATTGACTCATCATGTAGATGTTCATAAAAGCTCACAGTAAAGTTGAGGGATATTATATCAAAAACAGAGAAAACTGAAGAAAATGTGACTTTTTCAGCAAAATATATCATTAACTGAACATAAACCAAGTGCGTCCATCCACTACCATTGATCCAACTCCATGGTTTTAGTGGTGAATCAATGTTGTAGAAGATGACGGTGTTTCCACGTTCACTACGGAGCCTCTGAATGTCCAAATGGGTCATATCTGATGACCATAAAAAGATGACAAACTGCAATTTACACCAGTTATTTTATTGATTGGTTTAGTGGTTCAGAGGTTATTAAACATTTTAGATCAGTAGATGCTTTTGGTCGCCAGTGGCTGTTTGGGTCTATATGGGTTAATGTAGCATCAGTCTGAACAGTCAGATCAGAATTCATGTAACTTTTATGTCACTTTAAATGGAGATTCATTAAAACTTTTCACTCGAGAGAGTCACTTATATGTTACGAATTAATCCAAATGCAAGGAAAAAATTAGTGCGTCAGTAAAATAAATCCGAAATAATCATATCTGACAGTAAAACATTGACAGAGATCTTTTTACTGCACAATTAATATTGAATATTTAACTTATATCAGGGGTGTCAAACTCATTTTAGTTCAGGGGCCATATTCAACTGAATTTGATCTGAAGTGGGCCAAACCAGTGAAATAATAACATAATAATATATAAATAATGTCAACTCCAAACTTTTCTCTATGTTTTAGAGTGAAAAAAGTAAATTTACATTATGAAAAGGTTTACATCTGCAAACTATTTTTTCAAAAGACGTGAATAACATGAACAAACTGAAAAAATAAGTGTAATTTTAACAATATTCTGCCTCAGTTTATCATTTACACATGTTCATTATAACTTACAGATCACAGTGGATCTACAAATACACAAAACATTTAATAACAGGCAGAATATTGTTAAAATTGCACTTACTTCTCTTTAGATATTTCAGGTTGTTCATACTTGTTCAGGTTATTCACATTTTTTGTAAAATTATACTTTGTTTTAGTGTAAATACATGAAAATATTTACATTTAAAAAGAGAAAAATTTGGAGTTGTCATTATTTACATGTTATTATGATAATATTTTACTGATCCTGCCCACTTGAGATTGAATTAGTCTGAATGTGGAACCTGAACTAAAAGGATTGTTAACATCTTAGAGTAATTTTTGCATTTCACAAATTCATCCCAAGGGCCGGACTGGACCCTTTGGCGGGCCAGATTTGGCCCCCGGGCCGCATGTTTGGTACCTGTGACTTATATAAAGTTTTAAATGCAAATCCTTTACTGGAAGAGGAGTATTTTTACTGTGTGTATTAACACTTTTACTGAACAGAATGATCTGAACATTGCTATTGTGCATGTTGTTCACTACAGAATGAACAGCCAAATAAAAAAAAAAGTCCAATCTGAGCGGTAAATCAGACTCAGCACTAAGGTTCACAGATTTAACGCAGCTGTTGAGTCAACAAATACCTTTTTTTTTTTTTTTTTTTTAAATGTATCTAACTCATGACTGACCACAAGTACAGGGAAGGGGAAAAGCCAAGGAGTGAGACAACATGATGGTATGGAGACAGTTGCATAGCTCCTTACGTCTTCTGGATGTATCATCAATCAGTGTTGATGATGCAGACTGCTTGGTGACACAAGACTGACCCGAGCAGGAGCCTCGGAGGAATGATCTGAAATGATGATTGCTTTTACATTTCCCCTCACTTCCTCTTCATCTCTGTTGGGTTTTCTTACGATGCCTCTATGCGTCCATCTCTTTTATTTTCTCTGTCTGCCTCTGTCTCTTTGTTGTCCTCCGTCTCCTCTTTTTGACGTGCATCCAGACTCCCTCTACAGACTAAAACCCATTCAAACACACGCACCACCTACTGCTCCGCCTGCCTCTTCCATATGTCTCCTGTGATACCTCCAGCCCATTGACTCTACAAATAGAGGTCCTGTCTGCACATGTTGTCCCCCTCCCTCTGCAGCTGGGGCTCAGTAATCAGGACAAGACAACGGGTTATGTGTGATGATGTTTTTTTGAATATCTCCACAGAGATACAGATCCTCTGTTGGGTCATTTGTTTTTTTCAGAGATGGCAGTTGGTGTCATTCCTGTGTAAACATATACCTAAAAGTGTTCCTCGCACCGTATTTCTTTTTTTTATGTCATGCAACTACAAATTGGTGCTGCTTACTGTCACCTGCTGTTATTCCAGCATTTTGAGATGATCCCTACAGTATCTGGTAAATTTTTTTAGCACTAAAATATTTGATATATCTGTAAAATTTCACAATTCTTACGATTTCTGAGATTATTTATCTCAAAATAAGGGTGCCAGGCACAACAAACCCCGCCCCTCGCATGTATTTGGGCATCGATCATGCATATTAATTATCTCTGTATATGTGCCAAGTGTAAATTAAATTGAAACAAAATTCATGTTTTTATAGACATTTGAAATTTTACCCACTATAAGTAAATGAAAGGAGAAAAAACCCCATAAAAAATTCATAAAAAATTTTGAACTTTGACCAACTTTTCCCAAAATTTATTCTGAGTCACTGGCAATCTCTAAACCAGGGGTGTCAAACTCATTTTAGTTCAGGGGCCACATTCAGCTAAATTTGATCTGCAGTGGGCCGAACCAGTAAAATATAAACATAATAACCTATAAATAATGTCAACTCCAAAATTTTCTCTATGTTTTAGAGCGAAAAAAGTCAAATTAAACAATGAAAATGTTTACATCTACAAACTATCCTTTCAATGTGAATAACATGAACAAACTGAAAAAAATAAGTGTCATTTTAACAATATTCTGCCTCAGTTTATCATTTCCACATGTTCATTATAACTTACAGATCACTACAAATACACAAAACATTTAATGTCAGGCAGAATATAGTTAAAATTGTACTTACTTTTCTTAAAACATTTCAGGTTGTTCATATTTGTTCAGCTTAGTCACGTTTTTTGTGAAATTATACTTGTTTTTTTTTGTAAATACATGAAAATATTGACATTTACAAAGAGAAAAATTTGGAGTTGTCATTATTTATATGTTCCTGTGATAGTATTTTACTGGTCTGACCCACTTGAGATTGAATTGGTCTGAATGTGGAACCGGAACTAAAAGGATTGTTAATATCTTCAGTGTAATTTTTGCGTTTCACAAATTCATCCCAAGAGCCAGACTGGACCCTTTGGCGGGCCGGTTTTGGCCCTCGGGCCGCATGTTTGACACCTGTGCTCTAAACCCAATTTGGTATGAATTCAACCAATAGTTTTGCTGGTATCGTGTTCACAAACAAAGAAACAAACCGAACCAAAAACAATACCCCTTGCCTCTCCTTTTGGGCGGGGGGGGGGGGGGGGGGGGGGGGGGGGGGGCGTAATTATTGATACTGTAGCATACATACAGTTGGAGTAGAGTATATAACACAAATAAAATGTCTTAAATTGGACAAGAATATTCACATTATGTCTCCTAGTAACAGACATCTCTTCCCTCTGCCTAATTAAATTAGTTATATAAGCTTGTGCAAACATAAGAGACAACTTATTTTAGCTCCAAAATCTTCTTTTATTTGGATATTTCTTCCACTACTTTTTCAAGGTTCTGGCTGTTTTGTCCGATTCCTGCCTCCTCCAGCTGCTTTCTCTTTTTTCTCTACCATGGGCGCAGGTGGACAGTGCCTTTTGTACATCTTCATCTGACGGATCAATGAAAGAACTCTTTTTTTTTTTTTCCTCTTTTCTTTGCCTGACCTTTTTTCTTTAGACATGGATGCTCCTACAAACCTAGTCACCACTGAAGTCACAGAGGACACTGCCACAGTGTCATGGGATAAAGTCCAGGCTGAAATAGACGGATACATGCTGAGCTACATCTCTGCGGAGGGCACCAGTCCTGAGATTCCAGTTGGTCGTGATAGAACTTCATACACTCTGGTTGGTTTGAGGCCAGGAGTTCTCCACACTGTATTTATCTGGGCTTACAAAGGAGACAAAGGCAGCAGGAAGAGCTCAACAGAGGCTGAAACAGGTAAACTGTGAATAGAAGAAAAGACAGATGATTCAGTCTGTGTGTCTGCTCTTACAGACTTAGTAGATATTATTCTTTAAAAGGCTTATTGTGGAAAATTGAGTGCTTATGTGCTTATGTGAAGTTTATGCTGGAGTTTGTGTTGTGCTCGGATCATGTATTAACAGTAGCTGATTTTACGACTGAGTCAGACAGTATAAACACTGATTTCTATTATGTGAAAATCCCACTCAGGTTCATCAAGAGTTCTTCAATACGCCCCGTCCGCTCAAACACTTCAACATGTAAGAAAACGAGCATGTGCTCTAAGTAAATGGTCACAAATGGATGCTTCTCTTGAACATTTTTATTGTTCAATACAAATCAGGACATAAAGGATAATGATGACACAAAACATGAACTCTAGCATTTTCATCCTAATTTTACTCAAAGTCTCACCAGTGTCCTGACATCTCAAGTGTTCACAGGCGCTGTTGTGCTTTTGTGTCTTTTGTCGACAGCTTGGGAATAGACTTTCTCAAGTTCACTACCTAATGCTAATCATTTCATTTAGATCAGGGGTGTCAAACTCATTTTCTTCCAGGGGCCACATTCAGCCCAATTTAATCTGAAGTGGGCTGGACCAGTAAAATAATAACATAATAGCCAATAAATAATGACAACTCCAAATTGTTTTAGTGCAAAAAAAATTACATTCAATTATGCCAATATTTACATTTACAAACTATCCAAACAAAAAGGATGTGAATAACCTGAAAAAAATGAAATTTGTTAAGAAGTATAAGCACGATCTTATCAATATTATGCCTCAACTTATCATTTATACATGTGCATTACAGATCAGATCTACAAAGGCACAAAACATTTAGTAACAGATAGAATTATAAATATTGTTAAAATTGCACTTAATTTTCTTTAGACATTTCAGGTTGTTCATATTTGTTCAGGTTATTCACATTTTATTGTTAAAGTATAGTTTGTAAATGTAAATATTTTCATAATTTAATGTTTTTTACACTAAATCAAAGAGAAAAAAGTGGTGTTGTCATTATTTATAGGTTATTATGATATTATTTTTGGGTTTGATGGCCTAACTTGCATTTTGCAAATTCATCCCGCGGGCCAGATTGGAAACTTTGGTGGGCCGGTTTTGGCCCCCTGGCCGCATGTTTGACACCTGTGATTTAGATCTTCAGTGTTATGTTTTTCAATGCAATCTTCTTTTTGTGGTTGTAAGACGTTAAAAGCATCAACACCAACATTTTGCACTTAGCACACTAACCCTATTTTGCCGAACAGCCAAAAGGGAAATCTGAACTCACACTGAAAAACATGATTTACCATAATTAGAGTGGACACCTCATTTAAAGGCAGTTTAGTTTAGCCTGGAGCTACATGTCCTTAAAGAAGTTTGAAGAGTGCCAATTTTGCTTAGTCAACAAAGCCAGCTATTTTGTTTCTCCTACGCTCTTCTGCCTCTTAATCTGTTGTGAAGGTTGGCAGCTGTTGCTGTCTGCTTACATTTCTGTATCTTAAAGGTGAGTGGTTTTGAGACCTGACTGGCACATGTCCAGGTTCTCTGCTTTAAACTCAGTTTAATGAAGGAAAACCTTTTGGATGTCTTGGAATAATTCACACTCCAAAGAAAGCAAAAACTAGCTGCTGTTGTGTTTGCAATGACACCACTCTTAAACACTGACTTTATAAACATTTGACATGTTCTGAAGACAAATGAGAACAGCAGCACATGTAAATGCACACAACAGGTGTGGGTGTGGATGGATCATTTTTAAGCAGGAACGCCAGAAGACCTTTACTGCGTTTAGTTAGATGGGCTACCTCGCCTGTAGCTGCTGTGTTCGTTTTAATATCCTTTATATGGTTTGTGTTTCCTTTTTTCATATTTTGTAGTAATTTTCAAGCTTTTTTCATTTAGATTCAAATTTCATTTTTTTCCTGGTCCTTTTTTGATGAGGGAAACAGACATGTTACCTTCAATAACCCCACTCATACGTCAAACAGCAGGAGCTCACATGCATGGAGTTATCGGAGGGGGCTTGAAACTCACTTTACTGCAGAAACCATGTTAAATTTATGATCGAAATCAAGTAAAATGTACAAGTGCAATGGGGAGGATTTATTCTTATTCTTATTCTTATTCTTATTCTTATTCTTATTCTTATTCTTATTCTTATTCTTATTCTTATTCTTATTCTTATTCTTATTCTTATTCTTATTCCTGCCATGATAAGGGGCAGGTGAGCAGAGATGTGTGAAATAATTTATTACTTGTTAAAATCAAAGCTAGGTTCAGTGGTTCAGTTCACCACCAGCTTTGAGATTCACAGTGGTATAAATCACTCTTAGAGAGAATGTGCAGAATATTTATGTCCATTTGCCCAAACATCTCATGATAATTTCACGTGTTAAAATGAACACTGCAAACTTTGTCCAAACCCTCTCCTATAAAGGGCTTTAGTCATTTTTAAAACATTCTGTCTAAGAGTGAAGCAGCAAGTATTCACGTAGGATGCATGTAGAATTAACTTTAATGCAGAACCAGTGAATTTGTGAAAACAAATCAGTGATTCAGATTTGTTTGGACAGTTACTGTGTTCTTCATTATCTGCTGTTTGCAGTAGTTTTAATTCTACTATAGTTTGCATGTTCTTCTATTAATATAGTTCACAGTGCACTCATTGTCCATCAGTATAACATTTTATCAAACTTGGATTTGAAACTCAGCCAAATTTCATCCGTCCTAATGGGTCATAATAAAATAACTTTTAGAACAATTCTCTCTAATTAAATATAAGGACATATTGGGTAAAAGGACTGAAAAAAAACCCAGTTACAATCTTTCACGCTTCTTTGATCCAAGTTTGATATTACTCATGTGCTTTAGACGTTTACACTAACAAACTCCCCATGCAGACCTGGATGCTCCTTCCAATGCCTTGGCCCATGATGAAACCGAGTCCAGCTTCACGGTGTCTTGGGATCATGCCTGGGCAGATATTGATGGCTACATGCTGACCTACAGCTCCTCTGAGGGCTCTAGTGAGGAAATCCCCATTGGGCCTGACAGCACCTCGTACAGGCTGACTGGTCTGAGACCTGGGGTCCTCTACACTGTCTACATCTGGGCCGTCAAGGGGGACAAAGCCAGCAGGAAGACCTCCACACAGGCTGAGACAGGTCTCAAATCTATGGATCTCTGTTAAAACCCAAAACACTTCATTATCTGTTTGGCTATTGACAAATTTAGCTTGAAATGCTCATATCATCATTTTAAACATTAGAAAGTTTAAAAGGTTATCTGGGTGTGAACATCCTGTTTGTTAAAGCATTGACATTTTTTCTGCAGGAAACCATTTAGTTTTACAAACTAATCAGAGAATTGTAAGTGAAAAATCTACGTAGATTCTTCAGCAATAAAGTCTGGTCAGTGTGACTGAGCAGAATTTTGGTATTAAGAAAAACACTTCACCTCGTTCAAGCTTTAACCTCCTAAGACCCAGGAAAGGTCAGCACAGTACAAGCTTTTTTTGTTTTTTATTAAATAAGTGCCTGTATTGGAAACATCTTGATGCAACAGTTTTTTCAGATGCAGTTTTTAAATTTATATGGAATTTCCTTTGTGGTGGACAGTTTTCTTTTCTTTTTTTTTTTTTTTTTGTATAAAGTTGTGAAACCCTTGTCCACAAATGTGGACAGAAAACCCATAGCTGGGTCTCAGGAGGTTAAATATGCATACTTTGGATGATCATATTTAGTGAGAAAGGAAAACATTTTCCCCGAGTGTTTAATATTTAACAACAAAATAATACATTAAAAGCATGAAAAAAGATATTTTAGATTAAATGATGAAATACAGTAATCTGCAGATGGTTTCAGATCTGTTGATAGTGTTTCTCCAAACATTCTCTTAACCTTCAGGTTCTGTGGGGGGGCATCAGAACTCACTCTCTCATTTTTTCTATTGATCTGTTATTCCACTCATCTGTATTTTGGAGTTCACGTCAGTAGTGTTTTAACAACCTTTAACATCTTCCTTTAGAACTGGATGCTCCTGCTAACCTCTTAGCTCAAGATGTAGGAGAGTCCAGCTTCAGCGTGTCCTGGGATCAGGTCCAGGCAGACATTGACAACTACATCTTAACATATAGCTCCTCTGAGGGTTCCAGTGCAGAAATCCCAGTTGGGCCTGACAGCACCTCGTACAGGCTGACTGGTCTGAGACCTGGGGTCCTCTACACTGTCTACATCTGGGCCGTTAAGGGGCGCAAAGCCAGCAGGAAGACCTCCACACAGGCTGAGACAGGTCTCCAACACTAGACTTTGTTAAATGTTAATGTAATACGCAGGGCAGACCCACTGTGTCCATGAGTGGACTGAAATATTCTTTATATTAAATGTTTTCACATCAGATTTAATACATCTTATAATTATAGTGATACTGACAAGGTAATCCCCTTGTTAAATCCCAAACAAACCAAAAATCTTTCACATGGTAGACCGATCACAATCTATTTGTTTGTTTAAAGACGTTTTCCAACATATTCATCAGCCTAACTACCTGACAACTGCACATTCAGTTTCATAGGGAGCAGCAGAGCAGAAATCTTTCCCCCAATAACTTTCTCCGCTTCTTCCTGAGCAGTCAATGCCAGCGCATGGGTCTAACCCCTCTGGTATTTCCTGGGACTACCCTGGGAGTACATTTAGGGCCTTTTTGTCAAAGTGACTGAAATACTTCCGCTGGTTTGCCTGGAAGAGCAGTTATCATTCTTTTTAGAACAATAAACTCATCACTCCTTCACGCAAACTGAGGTCATACAACATGTTGGACAACCTCATATTAGTCTGTTGTATCTGGCATTTTTTTCAAGTTCATGACCATAGAGGAAGAACGAGTTGACGGTTGTTTTCAGAAATTCAGAACTTTGGCTCTGTTGTCTTTTCACTACCACATTCTGACATAATGTCTGCGCAAATTCAGCGTGCAACCGGTTTCACTGTGGGTCATTTTCTTAGATTAAAATCCTAGTGTAAGCTTCTCCTTGGGCAGCTGCCTTTAATGCCTCATCAACACTAATTCAGATATTTTGTTTCTATGTTTGGATCTGTTGTTCACACACGACAACAATGTTTTAGAGTTTAACTCATAAAGACCCAAACAGCCACTGGCAACCAAAATCATCCACTGATATAATAGCTTCCGAACACTTAAATCTATCAATATGGTGAAATAATTCAGATAAAATGTAGTTTCTCATCTTTTCATGGTCATCAGATATGACCCATTTGGACGTTCAGAGGCTCTGTAGTGAATGTGGAAACACCATCATCTTCTACAACATTGATTCACCAGTAAAACCCATGGAGTTGGATCAATGACAGTGGATGGAGACGCTGAGTTTATGTTCAGTTAATGAGAGATTTGCTAAAAAAAGTCAGTTTTTCTCCAGTTTTCTCTCTTTCTGATATAATAACCCTCAACTTTAATCTGAGCTTTGATGAATATCTACATCACAGGTGTCAAACATGCAGCCCGGGGGCCAAAACCGGCCCGCCAAAGGTTACAGTCTGGCTCGTGGGATGAATTTGCAAAGTGCAAAACATATTAACAGTTAAGGACATCGAACTTGAAAATAACAGCATAATAACCTAGAAATAATGACTACAAATGTTCTTCTTGGTTTGATGTGAAAAAAATAATATGATATCATGCCTCTAAATAATGGCAACTCCTGTTTTTTTCTCTTTGATTTATTGCAAAGAACATTAAATTCTGATATCCTTTAATAACAAAACGTCAATAACCTGAACAAATATAAACAACCTGGAATGTCTAAAGAAAAATAAGTGCAATTTTAACAATTTTCTGCCGGTTTTGTGCCTTGGTAGATCTGATCTGTGATGCACATGTATAAATCATAAGTTGAGGCATAATATTGATCAAATTTTTCTTCCTATTATTTCCTCTTATTTTCCTTCAGAAATTTCAGTTTTTTCAGGTTATTCACATCTTTTTTGTTTAGATAGTTTGTAAAATGTAAATGTTTTCATAATTTAATGTTATTTTTTTGCATATAAAAAATTAGGAGTTGTCATTATTTATAGGTTATTATGCTATTATTTTACTGGTCTGGCCCACTGGAGATCAAATTGAGCTGAATGTGGCCCCTGGAAGTAAAGGAGTTTGACACTCCTGATCTTCATGATCACTAAATTAAATTTAGGAAAATACCTGATTTTCACTGAAAAAATGCAAAATACAGAGGATAATGTTAAAATAAATGGTGATAAATCACTTAAGAAAGGTTAAATAGAGAGAAAATTTCATTTGGGAACTGACACAAAAGGAGCACTGGGTCTTTATGGGTTAAACATCTTCCAAAGTGAATATTCTTTGAAAACTATGATTTGTGTGTGAACAGGGAAAACAGACGTCACATCCCAATTTCCACGTGACTATTGCCGTGCGGTGTAATGAACATGCACTAGAAGCATCAGATATGGCTCATATAGGCTTAGAAGTCAGTGTATTACCTGCAGCCCGTCACTCATTAGACAGACCACAATATAAAGTCAAAAACTATGCTTTTTCTGAGCATTTTCTTGTGTCCATTTTTGCCTTCTAGTGTGTACAGAGATATTTTGCAAAAAAAAAAACTGGAGATAATCATCCTTCAGAAAAAAATATCTGTGTTTGTGTGGACAGCAGATTAATCTAAAAAAGGCCAAGACACCTTTTGATAGAAGAGGAGAAAGATTGTTTCCAAAGTGATTGTATCACTCACCGCTGTTGTTTACCAGTAGAGATTACAGCTGCAGCAATAACAAGCGCTGTTCCCATTTCACCTACAGCTCAATACACCTGCTCCCATGATATTTTGCAAAGGTACAAGAAAAATGTACCCAAGAGTTGACATTTTCCTGACATAGATTCCAGACATTTTCAGTCACCCTTCAGTAGGGTTAGTCTACTGAATATGAGCTTTTTATCTCTGGAACTTGAACCAGAAGGATCACTAGACAGATAATGAGTATCAAATTTCTGAATTTCTGAATCATGTAGATACCATAAGCTGGTAATGAGCTTGACTTTGACCTTCAGATGCAATTATTCTTAATGGCCTACAACACCAAAACCTACTCTCTATTTGCCCCTTCCCCAAGAATTGTGACCCCAGTTCTGGTTTTGTCTGACTATTAATCAGATCACAGGACTGGGCTCCTATGGACACACTCTAGTTCTTGCTGTTATATATATATATATATATATATATATATATATATATATATATATACATGCGAGTGGTTGCTCCTATTGATCTCTTAGCCTGTGATAAAAAAAAATAAATAAATAAAATGCAACATCATAGCGTCATGTGGATACGTTTGGCTGAGATTTGCATTTTATATATAGCTGCTAGAGGATATTTCATTTTATTTTGATTAAAAAGCAAATGAGGCTGACTCATTTATAGTATATTAAAGGTGCAATGTGTCGGATGCAAGGGGATCTGTTTGTAGAAATAGATTAAAATATTCATAATTATGTCTTCATTAGTGCGCATCACCTGAAAATAACACACACATTGGATCTGCAGAGGGTCTGCCTTTGTAGCAGCTACTGTTAATGGTACATGTTTAGAAGGATTACGAGTATTCACTTGACAGATGTCTTAAAATCCTACATAATGCACCCAAATGTATTTATTAACAGTCTTCTTTGACTGTAGATGTCTCTTTTTTTAAATCTAATGTTATGTAACTAATATATGAAGAAACGCATGCTGTGCAGGACATCTTGTAGTTTGCATCAGTAACCAATTAACAAACTCCACTAACATCTTCCTCTAGACCTGGATGCTCCCGCTAACCTCTTAGCCCGAGACGAAACAGAATCCAGCTTCAGCGTGTCATGGGATGGGGTCCAGGCAGAAATTGATGGATACACCCTAAGCTACAGCTCCTCTGAGGGCTCTAGTGAGGAAATCCCTGTAGGACCTGATAGGACCTCTTACAGGCTGACTGGTCTGAGGCCTGGGGTCCTCTACACTGTCTACATCTGGGCCGTCAAGGGGGACAAAGCCAGCAGGAAGATTTCTACAAATGCTGAGACAGGTTAATACACATGAAACAGGCAGGATTTTGTTTAGTAACATACAAATTCTTTGGTTTATGAAGATTCTTTAACATCCAAAAAGGTGGAGTGTGTTGGTAGCAAGGTTATTATCGTTAATGAAAACTAACGAAATGACGAAAACTTGAATTGAAAAAACATTTTTGTTAACAGAAATAAATGAAAAATATAATTAAAAGAAAAAAAGATAACTAACTGAAACTGTATTGTGTACTTATAAAACTAACTAAAACGTATAAAAATGATGGATAAAATTCCATTCGTTTTAGTTTTTGTCAATGTCGGATTGATATGAAATTGATTTATTTCACTCCAGCAATTTTAGCTGCTGGCACCATATGACACTTTACGATGTGTCACTTGATTTAGAGTCGTCTTCTGGTCCCCACTGTACCTGGAAACATGGAGACTGAAGCAGCAGAGTCCTGTATGGGATTTATGTGAATATGACAGCGAAGAAGAGAAAAGATATGAAAAACTAAAACTAAACTAAAACTAAGCATTTATAAAAGACTAAAAGCTAATAAAAATGAGCAAACCTGCTCTAACAACTAATTAAAACTAACTGAATTAGAGAAAAAAAAGTCAAAACAAAATAAAACTAAACCATAATGAAAAATCAAAAACTATTATAACCTTGGTTGGTAGCATTAAATTATACTTCCACCATGTGGTGTTGTGTTTATAGCGACTAAACTTTTTTAAGATATTAAAGATTTGTATCAGTGAATTTATTAAAAAATTTAATTACTTTTCTTCTGCGTGCCTAAATGTGTAATCAAAAGAATAAATTAAACTGGATATAGAAGTAAAGGTTACCTTAGGGCAATATAACAAACAAGCAAGCAAACAAGTTTTCACGCTGATTTAATGAGCTCACACATCAGAATATCTCCAGTCAGGGTCATCTACATATGTGCAGAAGTAGGTAAATGAAGAAGATATTATAAGAAAGGTGTCATTCGGTAACGTCTACATTGGAAGTTCTAACAATAATGTACAGTGCCAATAAAAAGTATTCACCCTTTTACTTTAAAACACAGGTGTCAAACATGCGGCCCGGGGGCCAAAACCGGCCCGCCAAAGGTTCCATTCCGGCCCGCGGGATGAAAGTGCAAAAATTAACCTGAACAGTCAAGGTTGTCCAAATCATTTTGGTTCAGGTTCCACATACAGACCAATGTGATCTACAGTAAAAATAACAACACAATAACCCATAAATAATGACAACGACAAATTTTCTTTGTGAAAAATTCTGTGGAAAAAATTTAAGTGAAAAAAATAACATTACACTGTCAAAATATTTACCTTTACAAAATTGTTCTTTCACAATAAAATGCAAATAAATACATAAATAAAAACAAAGATGAACAACCTGAAATGTGCAATTTTAACAATATTCTGCCTGTTAGTAAATGTTTTGTGCATTTATGGATCCACTGTGATCTGTAGTTGTGTTAATAATAAGAGATGGAAGATTGTAGAAATAGTTCAAATTTTAGTTCCAAACTCCAAAATTTAACAATATTCTGCCTGTTACTAAATGTTTATGTAACATTGTGTATAAATGTACATGTATAAATAATAAGTCGACGCACAATATTGTTAAAATTGCACTAATTATTCAAATTAAATTTCAGTTTTTTCAGGTTATTCACATCTTTTGGGTAAAATGTATATATTTTCATAATTTAATTGGAGTTTTTTTTGTACTAAAACAAAAAGAAAAACTTGGATTTGTCATTATTTATCGGTTATTAAGTCATTATTTTACTGGTCTGGCCTGCTTGAGATCAAATTGGGCTAAATATGGCCCCTGAACCAAAATGAGTTTGACACCCCTGCTTTAAAACATGGAATCATGGTCAATGTAATCTATTTTCCTTTCTCTCTTTTTTTTGTTACACGAATTTACAACCAAAAAAAAAAAAAACCACACACAGTAATGCCAGGTAATTCAAAATACATATAACATGAAATAAGTGATTGCATAAACATTAATTCCGTCCAAATCAGTTTTTAATAGATGCTCATTTGGACACAATCACAGCACTTAATCTGCATGAATAGGTCTTAGTCAGGCTTCCACACCTACACACTGCAATTATTCTCCATTCTTTGCAAAGCTGCTCAAGCTCTAACAGGTTACCCAGAGATTGGATGTGGACAATCTTTTCCAAGTCTTTTCCAGGTAGTAGACAGAGGTCTGGGTTTTGACTCCAGAACATTCATCTTATTGTCTTTAAACCGCCTCTCTGTTGTTTTCTCTGTTTCTTCAAGGTCATTGTCTTCCTGGAAAATAAATCTTCCCCTCAGTTGTAGTTCTCTTGCAGACTGAATCAGATTCTCCTCCAGAATTTCCTTATATTTTGTTGAATTCATTTTACTCTGCACCACCATAAGTCTTGCAGGGCCTGCTGCCAAGAAGCATCCCCACAGCATGATGCAAATGCCACCATGTTTCACTGTGGGGATGTTGTGTTTGTGGTGGTGTGCAGTGTTTTCTGTCTGCCAAGCATCCATTTAGTGTAACGACCAGAAAGCTCCATTTCTGTCTCATCAGACCAAAGAACCTTCTCCCATTTGACCTTCGACTCTCCCACATATTTTTGAGTTGAACTTCCTCTTTGCTACTTTCTCATAAAGCTTTGATGAGTGAAGAACCTGGACAATAGTTGTTCTATGCACAGTCTAACACAGGGGGGTCAAACTCATTTTAGTTCAGGGGCCACGTACAGACTAATATGATCTAAAGTGGGCCGGACCAGTAAAATTATATAAATAATAGGATAAGAACTGATAAATAATATCAACTCCAAAGTTTTTTCTTATATTTTGGAGTGAAAAAAGTCAAATTCCATAATGAAAATGTTTACATCTACAAACCGTACTTGAACATAACGCAAACAAATATGAACAACCTGAAAATTCTTAAGAATATAAGTGCAATTTTAAGAATATTATGCCGTAGTTTATCATTTACACATGTACATCACAGCTTACAGATCACAGTGGATCTGCAAATACACATTTAGTAACAGGCAGAATGTTGGTAAAATGTCCCATACTTCTCTTAAGACATTTGAGGTTGTTCACATTTTTTTTGTAAAAGGCTAGTCTGTAAATGTAAATATTTGTGTAATTTTTACCTTTTTTACACAAAAAAAAAAGAGAAAAATTTTGTGGTTTTCTTTATTTATAGGTTATTCTGATAGTATTTTACTGGTCTGACCCACTTAAGATTGAATTGACCTAAAATGATTTTAACATCATTGATCGTTAATAACTTCAGTGTAAATTTTTGCATTTCACAAATTCATCCCACGGGCTGTATTGGACCCTTTGGCGGGCTGGATTTGGCCCCCAGGCCGCATGTTTGACACCTGTGGTCCAACATCGCAGCTGCTGAAGCTTTTAACTCCTTCAGCATATTCACAGGTGTCTTGGTGTCCTCCCTCTCTAGTCTCTCGACCTGCTCCAGATACATTTAAGTGTGCCATATTTCCATTTCTTAATGATGAACGTAAATGAACCTCAGAGGGTGTTCACTGCCTTGGATATTTTATGTGTTGTATGGCATCAAGATGAGGCCAGATAACATTGTACACATATGTGAAAGTATTGTAAGTGCAAGAGAAGCTTTGTAAACCAAAAATATATATTTCTTTTTAAATATGCACCTACAGAACTTATTTTGCTTTTATGAAACGCTTTCTGCATTTACAAAACTTTTCTGCAGTTACAAAACATTCTTGCCTCTTTTTGACATGTGGGCGTGGTTAGATGAGAGGCGTGTCCAGACCTGGTCTAGACAGGAAGCAATATTACTGGTGATGGACAGACATGATCTCATTCACTACAATGGAGCGATTGCGAAGTACCACCGTAATGTGTCTATTTCACCTTAAATAACATCACTTATTACAGGGGTGTCAAACTCATTTTAGTTCAGGGGCCATATTCAACTGAATTTGATCTGAAATGGGCCAAACCAGTAAAATAATAACATAATAATATATAAATAATGTCAACTCCAAACTTTTCTCTATGTTTTAGAGCAAAAAAAGTAAATTTGCATTATGAAAAGGTTTACATCTGCAAACTATCTTTTCAAAAGATGTGAATAACATGAATAAACTGAAAAAATAAGTATAATTTTAACAATTTTATGCCTCAGTTTATCATTTACACATGTACATCAGAACTTACAGATCACAGTGGATCTACAAAGACACAAAACATTTAATAACAGGCAGAATATTGTTAAAATTATACTTACTTCTCTTTAGACATTTCAGGTTGTTCATTCTTGTTCAGGTTATTTCCATTTTTTGTAAAATTATACTTTGTTTTAGTGTAAATACATGAAAATATTTACATTTACAAAGAGAAAAATTTGGAGTTGTCATTATTTACATGTTATTATGATAGTATTTTATTGGTCCTGCCCACTTGAGATTGAATTGGTCTGAATGTGGAACCTGAACTAAAAGGACTGTTAATATTTTAGTGTAATTTTTGCATTTCACAAATTCATCCCAAGGGCCAGGCTGGACCTTTTGGCGGGCCAGATTTGGCCCCCGGGCCGCACGTTTGATACCTGTGACTTATTATTATCCGGCAGAGTAAAGTTAGTTCTGTTCTCAAAACCAGTTCAGAGACTGGTAAACAGAACCAGTTTCGTTTACAGAACTCGGAGGCCAGAATGTTTTGTAACCGCAGAAAAGTTTTGAAACTGCAGAAAGTGTTATGTAAAAGCAAAAAAAAAAGGGGTATATAGGAGCAAAAAAAGTTTTGTTGGTGCATTTTTAAAAAGAAATACGTATATATTTTTGGGCTGAATCCCAATTCACCCCTTGGCCCTCCCCCTTAGCCCTACCCCTCCATTTTGCGCATACATGTGAACAGGTACTGTTGTCACGATTCTCAATTAGATGGAGGAGAAGGGCTAAGGCGGAGGTCTGTATAGCCCTCGAAACGGAGATTTTTCAGGACCACACTACAAACAGAGGGGTAGGAGAAATTTCCCATGGTTCTGTTCGAATATACACATCCAACACAGCCAAAATGTACAGCAGTGTCATGAAAGAAACACACAAATATACGTATTTTCTTCGCAAACAACTTAATCATTTGATCAGCTGTTTTCAATGTGTTATAGATCACATTTCTGCAGTTTATAGCTGATAGATGCAAAAAGATGACCAAAGGCCATGCAACAGAGATGGTTACAGCTGCTGACGGCATGGTGAATACTTTTGGAAACAAGTTTTTGCATCTGTTAGTTGTTTTTTATTTATTTATTTATTTATTTATTTATTTATTTACTTTTATTCTATTTTGAAAGGTTTTTGTTTGTTTTTTTTACTTTATTGAAAACATTTGAGTATACAGTACAAAAATTCAAACAAACAACAAAATGTCAAAAGGGAAAAAGCATTTGAACATAGAAATTTAAGAAAATAATGCATAGATGTAAAGATACAAAGCATAATATACAAATAGTATAAAAAAGTAAATAAATAAATAAAAAAAACAAATCTGACAAATATAAGTAAATAAATACAACAGAGAGTTCAGTCAATATTAAAAAATTGTTTATAAATAGCCAAGGTGTACGAGCTTTTTTGATTATAGATAAATTCTAAAGATTTAATAGAATTTTCAAATTCCAATAGGAAGATTTTAAAATTTGGGTGTGTTTTAGTATATTAGTTTTTATGTATATGAAATTTTCCAAATAAGATGAACAAATTTACAACAAATTCTAAATTGTGAAAATCATGTTTAAAATATGTAACCACATTTTGGGATGTTCTAGTTTTTGCATCTGTTAATAGCGGTACTGATGACTGCTGATGACGTCATGACATCAGAAAAGGTTGCAAAAGGGTCGTCCCACTTCATAGGAGAATGGTTCAACCCCTGACCCTTGCAGCTTCGTTTCAAGGGTTAGTGTCAAGTGCAAGGGCCGAGGGGGAGGGCTAAGGGGTGAATTGGGATTGGGCCTTGGTTAACAGAACTTCACTTGTGCTCACAATACTTCACGTACGTGCACAGCGTTATTTTGCCTCATCTTGACGCCATAGTGTTTTGCTTTTCAATAATATTTTCTCTGAGCTGTTGTTTTGTGTTCGCAGTGTAATAGAGAAGTTTCATGTGACGTTTGCATACATTAAGTCTTGCTGCGAATCTTGGAGGCAGAAGTCACGCCGAGTTCGTAGCGTGGCAGCCTCCATATTCCTCTCGCTGACAGAACAAAGCAGTGACTGCCAGTGTGAATAATCCTGTCGTCTTGCTGTGCCGTTGGTTGTCAGAATAGAAAGAGCACACAGAAAGGTTTAATCTTCTGTAGAATTCCTGCTGGTAAACATCCCTTCCACTACAATCGGCAAAAGTTATGGTTGCAGGCATTAAGACATGAGAACTGGTCTGAGGAGGAAATTAAATTGTTGCTCGTCTGCACACTTTAGCGATGCGTAAGCGGCCATTGTTCACGGACTCGTGTTTTTGCCTCCGAGTTGCACGCGCATCTTAATAACGTCACTGTTGTTAGTAAACATTGACACTCATCTATTTGAGTCAGGAATACTGATATGCTCAGGTGAGCTGCATTTCACTAGCTGTGAGACTAGTTAGTTAGGTCTCAAGGTGTGAATATTTATACAATCACATTATATATTTCTAATTAATTGGCATTATTTTACAGAAATTACTTTGACAGGAGTTTTTGTGGGGAAAATTTGTGTCAAATAGCCAAATTATATTGACTATGATTACATTTATAAGAGCAATTAAATGTGAATATCTTTTAAAGGCACTGCATTTCTTTTTGTTGTAATATGTGACAATTGTTCTGCCAAAATTAATGCACACAATAGATTAAGTCAGGGGTGTCAAACTCATTTTAGTTCAGGGGCCACATTCAGCCCAATTTGATCTCAAGCGGGATGGACCAGTAAAATAATAACTGTGAAAAAAGTAAAATTATATTATGATCTGGCTTACATCTACATAGTTAACTTAAAAATCTGAATAACACAAACAGCTTGGATTGTCTTAAGAAAAACAAGTGCAATTTTAACAATATTCTGCCTCGGTTTCCCTTATGAAACAAAAATATATGGCAATATATTGAAAAATATAATGCATTATATTAAAAAATACATTTCCATATGTGGGAAAGTAGTGCGTATATTTTCCAATATACTGCAATGTATGCTTTAATCATATATAGCTCCAGATAAAACATATATTGCAATGAAGACAAAAACTGCCCTATATTTTTACACATAGTTTTATTGAAACTCAATTTCTTTCCATTGACACAAGTTTACATAAAGCAGATATTTATCAACACTTACATTAGTTGGTATGCATAGTAACATATTTCATGAAAATATGCATTGTGATATACATGAAAAAAGTGTTAACTGATAAAAGATGCCTTCTTAGTCATTTTGGCAACATAGGATGAAAAAGATGTACATATATATATATATATATATATATATATATATATATATATATATATATATATATATATATATATATATATATATATATATATATATATATATATATATATATATATATATATATATATATACACATATATTTTGAAGTGTATTACTAAATACATAATTACATATATTTAGTAATACACTAGACATTATATGTATGTATACTGTATATGCATACATACATTATGAAGTGTATTACTAAATATATAATGACATATATTTACATATATAAGTAAATATATTGTCATATGTTATATGTTTAAATATATGGAAAGTGGCAATTCCTTATGTATTTTTCAATATATTGTAATATAATACACATAAATTGACACAATATATTATTCTGTATATTTTAAATATAAATATATATTATACAGTAATATATTTTTTCATTCAGTAATATATTGACAGTCAATATATAGAGAAATATATTTTCTTTGCATAAGGGTTATCAGTTTATCATTTACACATGTGCGTTACACTCGCACAAAACATTTAGTAACAGGCAGAATATTGGTAAAATTGCATTTACTTTTCTTAAGACGTTTCCAGTTGTTCAGGTTTGTTCAGGTTATTCACATTTTTTGTAAAAGTATAGTTTGGTAATGTAAACATTTTCATGTAATTTTACTTTTTTACACCAAAAAAACAAAGAGAAAATGTGGGGTTGTCATTATTTATAGGTTATTATAATAATATTTTACTGGTCTGACCCACTTGAAATCTAATTGGACTGTATGTGTCTGTACGTGGAACCTGAATTAAAATGATTTTGACACCATTGATTGTTAATGTCTTCAGTGTAATTTTTGCATTTCACAAATTCATCACGCGGGCCAGATTGGACCCTTTGGCGGGCTGGATTTGGCCCCCGAGCCACATGTTTGACACCTATGGATTAAGAGAATAGAATAGATTATTATAATAGATAGATAAAAGATTTGATCGTGCAAACTGAGGGATGCTTCTTGGTGGTTACAGTACAATAGAGCGCTCTCCTGCAGCTGTTACTACGTGTGAAATTTATGGGACTTTTGGTAAATGTACAGTAACATGGGCCTTTAACATCTATCAAACTGACAGTACATTAAAAACAGTACTTCAGTCAAACCTCCGGAAATCCATCAGCAACCTTGTGATTGGACCTTTGATTTATTCAAGTGAAAGTGTGTGTATGTAAAGCAAAAAAATTACCAGGAATTACAAAACTCCTGTAGTGGAAGGAAATGTTTCAGGTCAGGTCATGGGGTATGTCTCACTGAGGGGTAAAAATAGCAGCGGTAACACATGGTGAATGGGTTACAACAGCAGGGTCTTTGTGTGAGCCAGATGAAGTGTAAAATCACCCGGGAGCTGGATCTTTTTCAATTAGGCAGCAAATGGCCAGAGTTTTGGATTATAAACTTGTCTCGTCGTAACTCATTAGAAACTATCAACTGCTGCAGAGTAAAAGGGTTCGGATGGGAAAGACTTTGTGTCAAATAATATCATCTGGGACACATAAAAGCATGTGTTGTTACATTTGTGACTTTATTGGATCTAGTAACAAGCACCATTAATGTGTCAGGTAAATCGATGCTCAAACCAGCGTCACTGCTTTCAGATTTTTAACCCTTTTCAAACCAGATCGCTGGATAATTCCATATGTTGTTTACATTCTGGTAAAGCATCACTAAAAGTAGATCTCGTTAATCATTTTATTCTGTATAAATTATTTAGATTCACCTTAAATTTCATATTTTTCTCATTTTGTCAGCCACGGGAGGTCGATATTCCTGATGCTGCGACACTCAGACGAATAATCGTGGTGTCTGTTTCCGAACCAAAGCATTTAAATTAGAGGCTGACTGGATAACAGCCAGTTTATCTGGAGAGGCAAATTGTGACTCAGCAGGCAGAGTTTCTGATGTTGTGCTTCAGGTGGAAAGAGGCTGCACAGAATGCAAACTGGCAGATGTGAATGGAACAATTTCAGGAAGATGAAGGGAATAAAAAAAAAAAAAAATGCATGCAACACAGAAAAACAATGATTGTAAAGAGAGACAATGCTTTGTCCAAAAACTCAAGCACATCAAAAATGAGAAAATAACATTTCAATGATTTCAACATCTGTTCAGCATCTGTTCAGTAGAGATGACCTTTGTTCAGACATTGTTTCTATTTTGCATTATTCCAAACTGATATTTTTTCAAACAAAAATAATTACTTATTCCAAACTGCAACTAAGAAACATACTGCAATTCTGTAATCATCCTTAAATTCACCCCAATGTACATGTTAACCTGCAGACATTGATGCTCCCAAGGACCTAAAGGCTACGGATGTGACGCTGGATTCGGCCTCTTTGACCTGGACTCCTCCACTGGCAGACATTGAGGGCTACATCCTCACCTACAGAGATGAAGATGGTGCTATGGAGGTGTGTTTAACTCACAAATAGGGCTGTGTATTGGCAAGAATCTGTCGATACAATACAAATCACAATACTAGGATGACGATACGATATATCACGATATAACATGATACTGTTAAAAAGGCAATTTTTTGTTTGTTTTTTTAAAATTATTGTTTCCTGGAAGAATTGAATTACACCAGAAATATGCAGAAACACTAAATACATTTTTATTTGATCACAACGGGATCTAATGCTATATCACAAAATTTTCCTTTGTTAAAACGTAACTTATGTTTTACAGATATTACAGTTTAAGATCCTGTTCAAATGTTCATTTTCTATTAGTTCATAACAAACACCATAACATTATTTTCATGCAATCCCAACAAAAGAACTAACATTATTTAATGAAAGAGTGTTAAATAACAATAAATAAGATATGAACAATACAGAAAAACCAAAATAAACCTCTGCCATATCTGCATTTGAATAAATACCTAAAAATATCGATACGTATTTTTTTTAATATCGATACAGTATTGTGAAATGAAATATCGCGATATATTGCAGAACTGATATTTCCTAACACCCCTACTCACAAACATACAGACAGATAAGGGTCAAAACACAGCAATGTCCCATCAGAGAGTGAACTTTAATTGACTGTCACTCCAACATTTATCTCAATATAAAGTAACTCCTTGTTTTGGATAATCCCTTTATGATCCAACTAAAGCAAAAATGAATAAAAATGTAAAAGTAAAGTAAAAATGGGGTCATTTAGCAAGACTCATCTGCCAAATTGTCTCTAAAATGTCCCGTCAGAGAGATTTCAAATACCGTGTGTTTGACCCACAAACACAATTGCACATTCATATGTATTTGGAATGTGATTTTTACACTAAGAAGGTAGTTGGAAAGATTTTTTAGCTCTGTTTTTTAAGTGTTTTCTGACATAATTTATGTAGCAGCATGAATATATACAGACATAGTGTATATATTCGGTATTGTAGGTGTATTTGTTTGTATGGTAATTGAGTTTGACAGTGTAGGAGGGTGGACAAGTCTTCTTTTTAACTGGGTAAAAGCAGAGCTACAGCTGAGTGCCTCAAAGCAAAAGAGGATTCATTAACTATGCAAGGCTAAATCAATGCCACACTTTTCTCTCTTCTTTTACAGTTTGGAATAAACAGAGGCCGGAAGTGCATGTTAGCTGTAATCTATGTGGAACGCTGACCTCTTGTGGCCAAAAATACAATTAAGAAGCAAAGTGAAGCGTGTAGATAAGAATATTTAAATAGAACAGGATACTATGAAATGGTTTCTGAAAAGAACTGACAAGTTCTTTTTATATCTGTAATATGAATTGAATGCATTATCATCTCTAAAAGTGGATTTCATGAAGGTAAAGACCTTGGATTCCTTGCAGTGTTCAGTAGGATTAAATGCAGGTTTTATGTGTTATTGTCAGACTGTTGAAAACCAGCTCGGTGCCAGGGAAAACAGATTTGCTGTTTCCAGTCTGGAAATGGGGAAGAAATATATTGTCACCATCATCGCCTATAGAGGGACTAAACGAAGCAAAGTGGTAGAGACCATCTTCAAAACAGGTCAGACACAATAGAGCTCTTTATGCTGTATATTTCCTGTACACTGGTATTTTCTTTCATGCTACATACTGTTTTCCTAGTTGGGCTCTTGTACCCCTTCCCCATGGACTGCATTCAGATCATGAAGAATGGCATAACAAAGAGCGGCATCTACACCATCTACGTCAACAATGACCGCTCCAAACCCATGGAGGTTTTCTGTGACATGGACACTGATGGAGGCGGATGGCTGGTACAAAAACATAGATAAAAATATGGAAACTTACCCTTAAAAATGCCATGACACTGCTATGTATGCTCTGATAAGAATACTATTGTCAGGTGTTATTAAACAGGGTTGTCCCAAAAAATGTTACAACATTTCATCACCTAATAACTTGTTACCCCTGCCAGGAGGTATTGTAATCACTTTGCTTTGTGTGTTTGTTTGATTGTTTGTTTGTTAGAAAGATAACTCAAAAAGTTATTGATGGATTTTCATGAAATTTTCAGGAAATGTTGATACTGGCACAAGGAACAAATGATTAAATTTTGGTGGTGATTGGGGGGGAGCAGATCTGTCTTGGTGCAGATCTGCGCTCTCCGAGTGCTTTTCTAGTTTACAATTTGTTTGCTCTTTTTGTATAATCATTTTTATTGTTCTGCTTTCAGGAATATACATGCTATTTACTGTAATAGAAAAGGCATTCTGTGTATTGAAGTATGCCCAAACTCAGTCAAATGTAAATGCATAAAGTGAATTTGTTAGAAAATTTCATAAACAAGTGCCAACATGAAAGAAGATTTGGACGTGGCATAAAAAAATTCAAGAGGAAGGGTGTTTGTGTCGGAAAGAAGGATCTGGGTTAGGGTCACAAGCGGTGCACATGTTGAACATTTGTAATAACTTTTGAACATTATAAAATAACCATCCCCCAGAATTTTTTGTTTGAAATTTGTAGAATAAAACATTTTATGTCCAAAATAAATCCTATTAAGTATCATTTCTCCTGACCATGTAGTCACTCTGATATGGACATCTCAAACTGGAAAAGCACTCGTAGAGCACAGACCTCTGCCAAGGCAGATCAGCCCCCCCCCCCCAAAAAAAATTTCATCAAAATCCTTTCAGAGGTTTTTGAGTTATCTTGCTAACAGACAAACAAACAAAAAATGCACCTCCCCCAGCAATCACCGCCAAAACGCAATAATTTATTCCTTGTGCCAGTATCAACATTTCCTGAAAATTTCATCAAAATCCATCCATAACGTTGTGAGTTGTCTGGCTAACAGACAAACCCTGATGAAAACATAACCTCCTTCTTGGAGGTAATGATGTACATTTTTTTGGACACCCTGTACTGTTATTATTATTTCACATCACATTATTATTTATTCTTTACAGTGGACAGCATTTATTATTGCTGGCATTTTGTGGTGGGCAGTTTCTTAAACCATTTATGCAGGAGCTGTCAGTGAAAACCCTCTGCTCACTGGTTTCAGGTGCTGCAGCGTCGTACCACCGGCAAACTGGACTTTATGAAACGCTGGAGACAGTATATAGCTGGTTTTGGAAACATGACAGATGAGTTCTGGATTGGTGAGCATGCCTTTGTTCTCCAAGTTTCCTGCAGACACTGAAACATGCAAATGGAATTAAGCAATGTGGCATTTCTTTTCACTCCTCCTCCCCATTTTTCCTGTCTTCCTCTGTGTCCCTGCAGGTCTGGAGAAGATATACGACCTCACCAACACCCCCACCCAGTACGAGCTCAGGTTTGACTTGGGCTTTGGCTCGGAGAGAGCTTATGCTGTGTATGACAACTTTAAGATTGCCCCCCGTCAAGCAGAAGTTCAAGCTCACCATTGGCAAATACAGCGGGACAGCAGGTGGGTCTTTTGCTCTGAAAATCTTTTCAAGATTACAGGCAGTACAAGAGATGTAGGGTTGACAATGTGTGCACCTTTCGAAGCTTATATTTTCAGTCTGGTACTCAAATAGATGGAGTGAAATGATGACAAGGATAGCAATAGAAACGGACAAGGTGGGAAATATAGGGGTTTTCAGCTCAGGCTGCTGAGAAAGCAAATATACACCATCAGTGGGTGGAATATTTGCATTAGAAACTTATATTAACTGTGTTATAGACAGTGGCTCTGTGGGGAAGGCACTTTCAGAAGGAGGCAGGTTTTTAATGGGCTTTGATGCCAGATAGATACAGACACACAGCAAGTGGGACGCTGTCTCTACACATACCACAGTGTGCTGAAACAACATATACTGCACTACTGTAGCTCTCTATTTTTGGCATTTTATTAAAATTCCTCCATCAGGGAGCAGATGGAGGCAGACGGACTGAACAGGAAAATGTGGAACTATATTGTGGGTTTTTTAAAGTGGCTGAATTGTGCAAAACCTGCACTTTAGAGTTTACATAGCACTAATTATAGTTGTTGATTTGTGTGAATGATCCCTAGGTGATGCTATGACCTACCACCAAGGCCGGCCCTGGACCACCATTGACTCTGATAATGACATCGCCCTGGGTAACTGTGCTCTGACCCACCGCGGAGCCTGGTGGTACAAAAACTGTCACCTGGCCAACCTGAACGGCAAATGGGACGACAACAGACACAGCATGGTGAGTGAGTCTGTTCACATGTAGCTCAGTGGATGAAGTCTGGTTAATGTTATGCAAATATTTCTAGCCATTGTTTTCAGTTTCCTTTATAAGAATGCAAAGCAGATTGCAGATTTCTGCAGTGGATGTTCAAATAAAGTGGCTAAAATTTGCTTAGAGGTCTTATTTCTGTCTTTGTGCATAAGAAATCAATATAAGTGAATCCCTAAAGGAACTTTGTGTTGGTAAATGCAAGTTCTGCAAATTTACAGGATTTCAGTTCTGTTGCAACATGTTGATGGTCATATGAACTATGTTTTCAGGTCAAAAATGTTCAATTTCATCACAATTAATGCTATATTTTCTTGTCACAAATGGCCACGTTATATTTTAACTGAATTTACCTGAAAAACAAATATTCTATTCTTTTAGATTCCCCAGTTTTTCTTACAAGATTATATACTACATATCACATGTTTTATTTTTACAGGTTGCAATATGGAGTATGGTGCTTATCCATCCTGCTTATGTTACGCCAATACATACATTAGGAATGTCACACGTCACTTTTTAAATCAACAGTTTTCTAATAATAAGAATTTTTATAAAGAAATAACAATTCTATATTGTTATTTACTCTTTAGTATGATGATAAACTATACAATAAATAATTATGATCCTAGTTTTTGCACAGGGATCATTTCTGGAAACAGTGACATGGCTGCAGAGCATCAGTATGATGGGATCTGTAACAACCATGTCACATCCGTCCACTGCCACATTTTGTGTTTTTGTGTCAGCTGTTATTGTTTTAGATCCACAATACTAACATTTATGAATAAGAGGATAATCAGCAATAGTAAGTCTATAAGTTTATTACTAATAAAGTACTGGTACTGACCAGATCATCATGGGTAATGTCATGTCTGTCCACCAGCAAAAGTTTTCACATACACGTGCTATTCAAAATCCAATATTTCTGAAAATATAGCTTCCACTGTCAAATAATATCAGTAGTCTGTGCACAAATGTATTAGCATTATTTCAACACAGTTCTATGCATTTCTTACAACTTTTTTTTTGACAAAAATGGCCACTCATTTGACCCCCTAAGTAAATTTTAGCCCTTATACAAATATTTCTAACCATTGTTTTCAGTTTCCTTTATAATAATGCAAAGCAGATTGTAGATTTCTGCGGTGCATGTACAAATAAAGACATATTTAATCAGTTGTACTGTTAGATTATGCAAACAAATTCTCTGGTAAAACACAGCAGATTTTGCAGGTTTCTGGTGTAGTCCATGCCCCCACCAGTAGGGGGCACTGACAGTATTAGGAAATGGCAGATTAAACCAAACTAATACAGTATATAGTGTATTGGTATTAGAGAGATGCAGCTGCTATGACCTGACTCTCACATTAGTGAAGTTTTAACATTTGATTTTTCTGTTGAGAACATTTGTGATGGTCAAGAAATCACTATCCATTATACCATTTTTATCTCCATGAAGTTAACCCTTTCATGCATAGTGGTCACTACAGTGGACAGCTGTTCTCTTGTATATTCTTGGATTTTGTTGTTTTCGTTCCATATCAGCCAACACAGTGGATACTTAAACTGCAAAAATCTAAATCTGACCAAGTGTATTTGTCTCATTTCTTGTCCAAATATCTCATCACACTTAAAAGCAGACAGAATCACCTACAGAGGAACTTTTCACTGAGATATAAGAACTGATTCATAGACAATGGATCTGGAAAATCTGATTTCAACAAATCTGAACATGATCATTTTCACTTGTTCCACTGGCAGATTTTTTTGGCTTGAATTAAACCAAAAAATGTTACTCTTTAGGTGATTATGTGTCATTTTAAATGTGATGAGATATTTTGACTAGAAATAAGAAAAATACACTTGGTGAGATTTTGATTTTTACAGTGCATGCACCATCCCATACACTGCAATTCATACCATTACTGTAACTTTGCTGTTTTTGATAAACTTGATCTGCACTAATATGTTTGAGTGTAAATCAGTTGCTTGTTATTGTTATTAAACTGCAATTAACAGTTTTGTCTTATTAACAAATAGTTGTTTTGGTTGTTTTTTGGGTTTTTTTGCATATTATCTCCATGAAGTGAGTAATGACTAGTTTTTTGTGTATGCTAAATGTGAGAAAACATCAGATTATCTGCATTAAAAGTGTTTTCATTTCATAGTTTTCACACAGTTTATCTTAATAAGTATGTTTCTTTGCTTCAAAAATTAAATGCATGGTGTCCAGCTGTGTGGCCATTTTTGCAACTCCATGAAAAATGGGTTCATAAAAACAATTTCAATCGCATTGTTTTTTTTTAATGCCTAGAGGAATAAAACGCTCACAATAAAAATCTTAAGGCTCTTATAATTCAGTGTATGAAAGGGTTAAAACAGCCTATTGTTCTATATGAAGAAATTTGTATAGTTTCATTTTCACACTTCAAATAAAAATAGAAGCTAGTTATTAATCACTAGATCAGGGGTGTCAAACATGCGGCCCAAGGGCCAAAACCGGCCCACCAAAGGGTCCAATCCGGCCCGCGAGATGAATTTGTGAAATGCAAAAATTACACTGAAGATATTAACAATATCAAAGGATGTTAAAATAATTTTAGGTCAATTTCATCTGAAGTGGGTCAAACCAGTAAAATACCGGACTATCATAATAAACTATAAATAATGAAAACTACCAATTTTTCTCTTAGTTTTAGTGTAAAAAAATAATAAAATTACACAAATGTTAACATTTACAGACTAGCCTTTTACAAAAAACGTGAAAAACCTTAACAAATATGAACAATCTGAAATGTCTTAAGAGAATTAAGTGTAATTCTACCAATATTCTGTCTGTATTAAATGTTGGTGTATTTGTAGATCCACTGTGATCTGTAAGTTGTAATGAACATGTGAAAATGAGAAGCTGAGGCCAATAATGGCATAAATTGTTAAAAAATTGCACTTTTTAAAAAAAATAAATTTCATTTTGGTCATGGTTGTTCATGTTTTTCCACGTTTTTTTTAAAGGATAGTTTGTAGGTGTAAAAAATTTGATAGTATACAGTAATTTTACTTTTTTCACTCTAAAACATTGAAATTAGACATCCAAATTTTGGAATTGATATTATTTATGTATTATTGTGTTATTATTTTAATCATCATAGGTCATTTTGGGCTGTATGTGGCCCTTGAACTAACATGAGTTTGACACCCCTGCACTAGATGGAAATAAACTCAACTGCTGTGGCTGCTACAGTGTTTCCTACTGATAAAACATGATTAAGTTATTAGAATAGGTCAACACTCCTGTAATATTTGAGATCCTGTAAAAAGATACACTTAAAAAGATAAGTAAAACCCAGACCAGGAGGCAGTTCCCTGGTCACCGATCAAAGACAACCTCACCTCGGCCCACTTGAAGTTGTTTTGTTTTGGATTGTGGAGGTGAAGCAGAAATGGCCTGAATCCATCAGAAGTGATAAGAAAACACATTTCTCACACCAGCTATAAACCATAAGTGTTTTTTACCAGGCTGATAGGGTAACAACAACAGTTATTATGTCTAAGGGAGACGGATAGTAAGGGAAATGCCGGGGGATTTCTCTGCTCTTGTCGAGATTTCATCCATAATATTGCTGCTGCAGATGTCTCCCGCTATGTTTGTTGTTGAAATGCAATAATAGTCAAAACAAGTTTGTACTGACATGAAATGAAGCCGGGGGCTGGTATTTATTAGTGTTTGTCATTTTCCTTGTCTGTCATACCACCTGCCTCTCTCTCCTTCCTCTTTAATCTCATCTCCCTCTAACCATTTTGCTCCCCTCCACTCCCCTCCCCCCCTCCTCCCCCCCCCTCCCCCTCCCCCTCCCCCATTTTCTTCTCTATTTTAATCTCCTCCTCCTTCCATCTACTGTCCTACTGTCAGGGAGTTAACTGGGAGCCTGGAAAGGACACCTGACGTCCCTCGACTTCACCGAGATGAAAATTCGACCCCTTGGAGCTTTATCCAGCAAAAAGAGGCGATCGTTGATGGGCAGGGAGAAGAGCAAAAGCACAGTCGTCAAAAAGAAGTAGAAGATGTGGAATCTTCTGGAGCCACAAACACTATCATTGTTGAGCCGCATTATGTCATAAATTCCCATTATGTAATAAAAGTTAAAAATGTAATAAGAATGTCGCATCCTCTTGTAATAAAGCCGCATTATGTAATAAACTGACGCATTTTGTAATAAACTACCTCAATGTATTATGTGGTAAATTTTTTCTCATTATGTAGTACGTTATTACAATTTGAGAAATTTATTACAAAATGCACTTGACACATTTTTATTTTCAGGAATATGGACTGGAGCTTATCTCTGTGACATTAATCGATAAAACACACAATAAATGTTTGCTGTTCAATCTGAGGGTGTCAATGAACATCTTTCCAAGATCATAAAATACTGTATCAGACACAACTGACATGGCAATAGAATAACAATGTGCTAAATTAATCTTTAAACTGTGTGGTTAAAGTTCTGATTACATTACCTGTAGCTCCTGTGACTAATTTCTTCTAAACTGCTCTGAAATCATATTAATTTGGATTGTTATTACATAATGAACCACGTTATTACATTTTTTTAAAAATAAAAATATGTCAAGTGCATTTTGTAATAAATTTCTCAAATTGTAATAACTTACTATATAATGTGAAAAAATTTACTATATAATGCGTTGACGTAGTTTATTACAAAATGCGTCAGTTTATTACATAATGCGGCTTTATTACAAGATAACGTGACATTCTTATTACATTTTGAACTTTTATTACATAATGGGAATTTATTATATAATGCGGCCTTGTTAACCTTGTTGAGCCACGTTATGTAATAAATTCCCATTATGTAATAAAAGTTCAAAATGTAATAAGAATGTCACGTCATCTTGTAATAAAGCCGCATTATGTAATAAACTGACGCATTTTGTAATAAACTACCTCAAAGTATTATGTAGTAATTTTTTCACATTATGTTGTAACTTGTCACAATTTGTGAAATTTATTACAAAATGCACTTGGCATATTTTTATTTTCAGGAAAATGTAATGTGCTAAATTAATCTGTAAACTGTGTGGTTAAAGTTCTGATTCCATTACCTGTAGCTCCTGTGACTAATTTCTTCTAAATTGCTCTGAAATCATATTAATTTGGATTGTTATTACATAATGAACCGTGTTATTACATTTTTTTTAACAAAATGTGTCAAGTGCATTTTTTAATAAATTTCTCAAATTGTAATAACTTACTACATAATGTGAAAAAATTTACTATATAATGTGTTGACGTAGTTTATTACAAAATGCAGCAGTTTATGACATAATGCGGCTTTATTACAAGATGACGTGACATTCTTATTACATTTTGAACTTTTATTACATAATGGGAATTTATTACATAATGCGGCCTTGTTAACCTGCCATCACGCTAGGTTGTGTTTTTTCTTTCCATGTTGGTGTGAAGGAAGGAGTTGGGCCTGACCTGTTACAGAGCTCTGACCACACGACCGCTGATCGACATGACCCCGGCACCTCAGTTCTATGAAAATATGTAAACGATTCAAGCCAAGAGAGAAATGCTCATGATATGAAAGTCGTTCCGAAAATGTAATTGTTGACAGAAATGATAATGTAATGGTAATAAACTCCTGTTTCAGTGACTTCGGTAGAAACAGCAGATTTGGAAGAAACTTTGAAATGAAAATTCTCCAATTATTGCTTTCAATTTAACTTTTTTTGGTGTGTGTAATATCTAGGCAGCAGCCCAGACTATTTGTATTATATTTGTTTATTTCATGTCTTATGAAGTAGCAGTTTGTCCTGTGTGTAATAGTATTGTCATATTAACATAAATGTCGGGGGAAAAGGAATAAAAGGTGTGTTTGTTTTGCTCATGAATGCGGTGTAAAGAAGCGTGTGAGTGTCCTGAGTTTTTTTGATGATAAAGAAGGCTGGCAGTGGAACATTAGACTGCCATTTTACCTCAAACCCTATCACATCACATTATGTTATGGCGTAGAAACCAGAGCATAACAATGGATGGGTCACATCACTCCTGCTTTTACATTCATATGATCCAGACAACGCTTATCAATCAAAGTGATGCGTCGCTATCAAACGTCAATAAGAATTAATTTCCGCCCTCGTCCTCAGGAATTTAATGACCAAAAAGTCTTATTTCCAATTTGGAAAGCTGACAAAGATTATTAATTTTGTTTCGACTTTGACTTTATTACATAATTAGTTTCTTACACTTTTATTCAAAACTCTGTTGGCTTGTGTGACAAGGACAGAGCACATCAATCAAACTCCTCCTAATCTGTCAGAATCGATTTCTCATTCATGGTCTTCATAAATTTGGCTTTTTTCCAACAAAACATCTGAGGTTTTATTCAAGTCCAGCCTCGGTCTGGTTTTTCAAGGTCAGAAATGACAACTAATGAATTAAAATCTAGTGGAGACTGTTACTAATTGAAGCATCAAACTAAACTTTTAGATGTTAATTTCTATTTATGTCACACATTCAACATTTCAGTAGCTGTATGGGCTAATTCTACTGTAGAATACACTGAAAAATGACCATTTATAGTTTTTAGAATAAAGAATTCTGCAGTTACAGTATGTGAATCGGATTGCAGACATATGAACTGGATCTTTTAACACTGATGGGCCGAAGGATTAATGTGAACACTAGATGGAGCGGTGAATAGAAAACTAACCCAAGGAGACTTTGACCAAAGGATTAGAAAGTCATGGGACTTTTTGAGAACCTGTTAAAAAAAATGTTGGAAACAAAAAAGTTATAAAATTTGAAAAATATAAGTATTTATGTTGTTTTTCACCACTGCAGGTGGCGCTAACGTAAATAAACCATAACATTTCTTCTACATGTGAGTTTGATTATGCAGCTTATGGAAGCATGAATAAGTGTACTGTTGTATGATGTTAGGTTTGTCTGCTGTTCAGACTGAACTGTGACTGTTCTCAACTTGTCTGGATGATTCCAAACAGATCTTTCGTACAACTATTGACAAACAGAACACAGATGGAATGTGGTTTTCGGGGGCTGTTTTCTGTCAAAAAAATAGTTTAGTTTAGTTTAGTTTAGTTTAGTTTAGTTTAATTTCATATAGTTTAATATTGTTTAGTTTAGTTTAGTTTAATACAGTTGAATATTGTTTAGTTTAATATTGTTTAGTTTAGTTTAATATAGTTTATATTGTTTAGTTTAGTTTAGTTTAGTTTAGTTTACTGTAGTTTAGTTTAGTTTAGTTTCATTTAGTTAATTTAATATAGTTTAATATTGTTTAGTTTAGTTTAATATAGTTTAGTTTAATATAGTTTAATATTGTTTAGTTTAGTTTAATATAGTTTAGTTTAGTTTAATACAGTTTAATATTGTTTTAGTTTAGTTACTATAGTTTAATATTGATTAGCTTAGTTTAATATAGTTTAATATTGTTTAGTTTAGTTTAGTTTAATAGTTAGTTTAGTTTAATGTAGTTAATATAGTTTAGTTTAGTTTAATATAGTTTAATATATTTTAGTTTAGTTTAGTTTAGTTTAATATTGTTTAATATTGTTTAGTTTAGTTTAATATTGTTAGTTTAGTTTAATATTGTTTAGTTTAATATAGTTTAGTTTCATATAGTTTAGTTTAATATAGTTTTGTTAAGTTCAGTTTAATATAGTTAAGTTTTAGTTTAATTAGTTTAGTTTAATATAGTTTACTTTAGTTTAGTTCAGTTTAGTTAAATAGCTTAGTTCAGTTTAGTTTAGTTAGTTTAGTTTAGTTAGTTGTTTAGTCTATGTATTTATTTCATTCTTAGGACAATGAAAAAGAAAATTTGCTTTTACAATGTCAGCAAAATGACCACATGACTGAAAAGGAGCAGAAAGATAAAATAATCAATCTTATGTTTTTTGACCCAAAGTACTTGTGCATATGCAGTCATAATTTCAAACCCTTAGCTAAGCACAACACAGAGCTACATGTAAACTATTGGCGAACCCTGCTAACAAAGATTATAACAAACAGCGTTATTTTAACCACCTGAGTTTATGTTTAAAGGAGAAAATTTGATGATACCATAATGCAGATGTGTGCAAACACTGAGCTTTACACTGATACTGTACTTTAGTGGAGACTGACCCCCTTGTTGACGATAGTTTGGAAGATCAGTACAACATAAGCATAAATAAAGGTTAGGTTAGAGGTTAAAACTCACTTTAGTATCCCCATGGGGAAATTCAGTCTCTTAGCAATTAATATTAGTAAATGGCACATAAGGAGCAGCGACCTGGACCAACTTGGGGACCAAATCCAGATCATCATTACTTTGGTAGTGGGACAGGAGAATTAACCCATGAGCATCTGATGTTGATCCCAGGGGAGATCAGAGGACATGGAGAAAGCCCTCACTGCATGAAAAGAACAGGCAAAACCAATACGCACTGTACTGCACCGGACTTCTAACATAGCTAAGGCTTTAAGGAATATGTAATAAGCAAAAAAAACAAAGAGCATTTACTCCAGAATTGCTGTTGTAACACAGAGTAAATGGAACCATGCACTAAATTACAACCCCATTACTGTACTCACTGATTATTTCCATCCAAACCTATAGTGTTATAACAGTATACAGGGTGGGGAAGCAAAATTTACGATATTTTGAGGCAGGGATTGAAAGACAGAGTATGACCAATTAGTTTATTGAAAGTCATGAGAATTTATTTGCCACAAGAAAATTTACATAATAGAAAATGTTTTTATTCTATGTGTCCTCCTTCTTTTTCAATAACTGCCTTCACACGCTTCCTGAAACTTGCGCAAGTGTTCCTCAAATATTCGGGGTGACAACTTCTCCCATTCTTCTTTAATAGTATCTTTAAGAAAGTCAACATTGCTGTGTGAGTTCTATTGGTAGCATGTTCTAAAACGCCCCAAATAGCAGAATCCAGAGGGTTTAGATCTGGGCTAGAAGGCGGCCATAACATGATTCCAAAAAATTGCTAAAGTTGGATTTGTTGCTGTTGTCAACAAGTGTTTTGGTGTTCTTGTGTAAGATTTTAACTTCAAATCATATTTTACTGCATTTCTAACGCTCTTGTTGTCTACCTCAAATTCAATTGCCATTTTTCTTATGGATTTGGTTAGATCCTTTAGGATTTTGGATTTGAGAGCTTTAATAAAAGCTTTGGTACGGTTTTTGTTGCTTCCTCCACTTCCAGACTTTCTCGTAATAGTTTTGCTCATAGTCATTCTCTTCTTTCCATTCTAAACAGTCTTTATGGACACTCCAACTATTTTTGAAATCTCCTTTGGTGTGACGAGTGCATTCAGCAAATCACACACTCTTTGACGTTTGCTTTTCCTGATTACTCATATGGGCAAAAGTTTCTGAAAAGGTATGGATAATAGTGTTAGGTATGATTCTGACATCAATATATGTTTGGTTTCAAACAAATTGACGTAGTGCCTGCTGAGAAAAACAACTAAATGTTCATTGTAAATTTTGCTTCCCCACCCTGTAAGGCAGGGGTCTCAAACTCATTTTCTTTCAGGAGCCACATTCAGTCTGATTTATATCTCCAGTGGGCCGAACCAGTAAAATAATAGCATAACAACCTATAAATAATGACAAAATTTTTGTTTTTGTTTTAGTGCAAAAACCTCCATTAAATTATGAAAATACTTTTATAAACTATCCAAACAGAAAATATGTGAATAACCTGAAAAATCTGAAATTTCTTAAGAAAATAAATCCAATTTTAACAATATTATGCCTCAACTTATGATTTATAGATGTGCATTCTGGATCTGATCTACAAAAACACTAAACACTTAGTAACAGGCAGAAAATTGTTAAAATTCTGCATTATATTCTGTAGACATTTCAGGTTGTTCATATTTCTTCAGGTTATTCACGTTTTATTGTTACAGGATAGTTTGTAAATGTTAATATTTTCACAATTTAGTTTTATTTTTTGCACTAAAGCATAGACAAATACGTGAAGTTGTCATTATTTATAGACATGGTGTAATATTATTTTTTCACATCAAACCAAGAGGAAAATATGGAGTAATTATTTTTTGTAGGTTATTATGCTATTATTATTTTACTGTAGATCATATTGTTCAGTGTGGAACCTGAACGAAAATGACTTCCACAGCCTTGACTGAATTTTTGCACTTTGCAAATTCATCCCACGGGCCGGATTGGAACCTTTGGCCGGCCGCATTTGGCCCCTGGGCCGCATGTTTGAGACCCCTGGTATAAGGTTTGTATTACACGAAATTGAGCAAGTATTTTCAGGATTAGACGATTGCTTATCAAATCAAATCAACTTCACATCATCTTATAACAATTTTTCACCTAATACCGTATCATAATCTGTAGACGGCAGCAGCCCGACTGTCTGGACATGAACCACTTCAGCACTATCACTGAAACTGTGGGAAGAGACAGAAACCCATTAAACACAGAACATCACACACAAAAGGATGCGGATATAAGATCTATTCAAACACCACAGTAGCATTTCTGGAATGTTATCACTTCACAAAAGATCCAAATGAGGGTGAAACGAAAATCTTTAAGTGTTATTCATCAAATCTGATAGAAATTTGAAGAAGCGCTGCCAAAAATTTGGCATCAAATATTTCTAGCATAGCATTTCATTTCAGGTTTGAAATGAAATGTCTCACAAAAGCTCATTGATGCAAAAGGCCTTTTCAGCCACAGTGATTGCAAATTACTTTAAGGAGATTGGTTCCTGCCATTGCTCTGCAAGGCAAGTGGTTTGCTTAGTGCCAGAATAAACAGAAAGGAGAGAAAGAGTTTGCCCTTTTTTTTTTTTTTTCTCGGTCTTGTGTGAGTGTATGGGCCTATATTGCCTGTGTCGCTTTGAGCTGACACTTAAGTGTATAACTCGGGTTCAGTCTGATGTATTTTTTCCATGAGGGAGCTGGGCAATGTTGTAACAAGGGAGTGTTTGTTTAAAGAGGAGTGTGAGCAACTCATGGAAAGAGAGGAGGGAGAGGAGAGAACAGAGGACATGACAGGAGCGAAGCCTCTTTAACGTTGTGCTGCAGAGACCTGCCCTCCGAAGACATGAAGTACATGGTGTATGATTAATCCAGCGTAATGAATTTAAAACTTAATTTAACTTCTATTTCATAAGAGCTCATCTATCACTCAGAAAACAAGAACTCCAGACTCACCCCACGGTTATGCTCTAAATCAAAGCCTTATGAGACACATTATGAAGCAACTGAGTGACTAAAGTGTTGTCAGCGTGCTAGTTGTTGTTTACATTTTATCACGCCATAGTTAAACATATCAGCACCAAAAACATTGTGTCAGGGAGTTGGGAACTTTTTCCAAAGATGGCAACTCATGAAAGATTATTTCAAAAGCAAGACCTTAGGCGAAAGTGAAATAAATATGTTTACACGGTGAGATTTAAGTCATGCTAATGCTTTGCTTGACAATAAACATGTCATGCAACTTAAAGATCAAGATCCATGAAATGGAATACATTTGCACGTCTGAGTGTTAATTTTGTCTAAGATGAACCCCTCTAGTCAGAATGATTACTTGCATTAAATGTTCCTCTGCTACGGTCATCAAACCGATGACAAAAATCACATGTTTGTGAGGATCACTGGAGGCAGAAGTGCTTATGAACTGCAGAGCTTCAGCAGGTTTTAGTTTTGTTCATTTCCACAGTTAACACCATTACATTTCCATCTTATTTATTTATTTTTCCATTATTCATTGCGGTAGAAGCGGATAAGAACGTTACTGTTCAGAACCGTGTGCAGCAGATGTCATGGCGTATGTGAATGCACCACAGACAAATTTAGCTCTTTGTTGTTGTTTTTGCACAGTTAGTCATGGCTTCTGTGGTCTCTGTTAGCAACGTGAGCCAGCACTCTGCAAAAACCAGGAGCTTTGTTCATATTGGGGTACACATGCATCAAATCTTGATCTTTGGCTAACTAAATATTGGATATATATTGGATAAACTGCCAGATTTTTACAAAGTTTTTATCCAACAGCAATAAGACTACTAAACAAAAGTTGAGGGGGTGAAGTGAAATAATGGAATGTGCAATTATAGATGTAATATTGACCCCTCCATTGTGCAATATTTCTTTTTTTTTTTATCTTTACTAACTATTTATTTATTTATTTTAGTGCAGTTTTTAATATTTTATCATATATATGGGTTATTTTTAGTTGGTGTTTTTAGGATTCATTTTTATTTCATGCTGTGCATTTTGCTATTTCGTTCTTTAACAGCATCTGGGATGTTTTTATTGAATGACAATTAATAAATCTGAATCTGAATATTTGAGAACAAGTCTCACGGCAGCCAGAATTAAAAAAAAAAGAAGAAAAGAAACTTGTGCAACACGTGACAGGCTCACACACAAAGATAATCACCTTGTGTCAAAACTCAAAGGCTCTGTTAACTTCAATTTATACCAGAAGTAGAGAGATGAGAATCCACAAAGCTAGAAAAATACTTTATTTCTCTCCCTGTCATCTTCCACATTGTGCTCTCCTTCATCCCTGTATCTCTATATGTTGGGATAAATTATGCATGCAGAGCAGTCAACAAAGCCCAGCCAGGCACATAATTTTAAAGAAGAATCACTTCAGCATTTTCCAACAGGGGAACAACAAAAACATGTCCTATACACAATGTCATGCATAATTGGATGGGATCAAAATGTGGCGCTACGATATAGAAAACTATCCAAGAAAGGCAGATTTCAGATTCAGACACATGACAAATCCCCTCATTTCTTTCCCCTCTGATCACAGTAAATTGACATAACATATATTTTTATCATATTCTGCACATATTTGCCTTCTGTGGCTGATTTACACACTGTAGCCCACAGGTGTCAAACATGCTGCCTGGGGGCCAAAACTGGCCCGCCTAAGGTTCCAGTCCGGCCCGTGGGATGAATTTGCAAAGTACAAAACATATTAACAGTTAAGGACGTTGAACTCGAAAATAACAGCATAATAAGCTAGAAATAATGACTAGAAATGTTCTTCTTGGTTTGATGTGAAAAAAATAATATGATATCATGCCTCTAAATAATGGCAACTCCTGTTTTTTTCTCTTTGATTTATTGCAAAGACATTAAATTCTGATATCCTTTAATAATAAAACGTCAATAACCTGAACAAATATGAACAACCTGGAATGTCTAAAAACAAATAAGTGAAATTTTAACAATTTTCTGCCAGTTTTGTGCCTTGGTAGATCTGATCTGTGATGCACATGTATAAATCATAAGTTGAGGCATAATATTGATCAAATTTTTCTTCGTATTATTTCTTCTTATTTTCCTTCAGAAAGTTTCAGTTTTTTCAGGTTATTCACATCTTTTTTGTTTAGATAGTTTGTAAAATGTAAGTGTTTTCATAAGTTAACGTTATTTTTTGCATATAAAAAAATTGGAGTTGTCATTATTTATAGGTTATTATGCTATTATTTTACTGGTCTGGCCCACTGGAGATCAAATTGGGCTGAATGTGGCCCCTGGAAGTAAAGGAGTTTGACACTCCTGCTGTAGCCCTTTGGAAGTGGGACTCACAAATACAACCTTACAGGTATGAATGTGGAAAACAAATTGATTTCATTAATGCAAACACTTCAGTGTAATACACATTTAATTGCATCCAGCTGTAAAAAAAAAAAAAAAAAAAAATTAAAAAAATGAAAATAAAAACACCCACGAAAGTCATAATGAGCATCAGTAACTCATGGTCAGCTGGTGAAAGAATGCAGCCAGAGGGGAAACTGAGAGGGAGTGAATTAAAAATATATCATTATGTATGCATGCCAGAATAATTGCACATTTTTCATAGAAAGAGAAAACCATATTTCTCCAGCTTCTGACATTTTCTTTATTGCGTATTCAAAGAAGCAAAGTTCTGCTTTACAGATGATGCCAAAGACGAGCAAGTCTGCAACGATTGGTGTTCAAGCGCACAATGCTCAAAATCACCAGACTGGTTTTCAGATCTTTCACTATGAGCCTCCTGCTGCGACTCCCTGCCTGGGTATCAGATTCATCCTTCTAATCGCCTCTCAAAACTCATTTCTCTGTGAAGGCATTGTGTCTTGATATATTTTAATAATTATTTCACAATTTCATCCTCGCTGTTCGATGAGGAATGCATTCCCCAGTTACAATGAATAGAAACTGTCTGTGAAAAACACAGACCGCTCTGACATGTTCAGCCTGTCCCTGCACGTGTTGATAATATTATTTTAGAAGCGATGATTAACAATCACACACAGCTTCTTTTTTGTAGGGCGGACTTTCAAATTAAGCAGAGCGAGTTCACTTTCTGTCTCTGAACGGGCAGTGGAAGAGACAAACCCCGTTTTCCACATGGGGACAGATCTGTCTGAGCAGTAATGAAATGAGTGGGGCCGGTTTTCCCAGCAGCACTTGAGCAAGAGGATCAGCTTAGTGCTAGTGTAAGCTAATGCATAAAGATGATGATACTGCTGAGATGCCTCTGCTTAATTGGGCTTTGAAATGCCATACACTCGGAAAATAAGTGAGCCTTCCAGCACGAAGACAAAGTTATTAGATTATTTCAGAGATGCTTTTTTTCTTGATTATTTAGGCGAGTTAAAAGACCTGCTTTGAATTCTCTTAACCCCTATTTTTTTTAATTTACTACATAACTTCGAGGTATACTCATGTATATTTGAAAAGTTTGCCATAAATAAAAGTACATATGCTTTTTTAAAGCTTCAGTAGGCAGAAAAATCTGCAGTATCCTTTCAACATATTGTAATTTAACCCATAAAAGACCCAGTGCCACATGAAATATTCTCTATATCTAACCTTTATGCGATGTATCACCATTTATTTATAATATTAGCCTCTGTATTTTGTATTTTGTCAGTATATCAAGTATTTCCCTGTATTTAATTCACTGATCATGAAGGCATTCAAAAAAGCTCAGATTACAGTTCAGGGTTAAAACAGAAAACTGCAGAAAAAGTGACTTTTTCAGTAAAATCTCTCATATACTGAACGTAAACCCAGTGTTTCCATCCACTGTCATTGATCCAACTCCATGGGTTTTACTGGTGAATCAATGTTGTTGAAGATGACGGTGTTTCCACGTTCAGTACGAAGCCTCTGAATCATTCTTAATTGATTTACCATAATTTATTACAAATATTATCTTCCGTATTAGGTTTTTTTCCAGTGAAATCATGTATTTCCCTATATCTAATTTACTGATCATGTAGATGTTCATAAAAGCTCAGATTAAAGTTGTGTTTTATTATATCAGAAAAAGAGGAAAACTGAGGAAAAAGTGACTTTCAGGAAAATATACCATTATTTGAACATAAAAAAAAAAATGTCTCCATCTACTGTCATTGATCCAAACTCCATGAGTTTTACTAGTGAATCAACGTTGTAGAAGATGACAGTGTTTCCACGGTCACTACGGAGCCTCTGAACGTCCAAATGGGTCATATCTGATGACTAGGGGTGTTAAAAAATATCGGTTCTGCAATATATCGCAATATTTCATTTCACAATACTGTATCGATATTAAAAAGTACTGTATCTGTATTTTAAGGTATTTATTCAAATGCAGATATGGTGGATTTTCTTTTTTTTTTTTTCTTTATTGTTTGTATCTTATTTATTATTATTTAACCCTGTTTTATTAAATAATGGTTATTTGAAGTATCCTAAAAGCACTTTTTACTGTTTTTACTGAGAGTGGCAGATGTTAGTTCCTTTGGAAACTAGGAGAATTAGAAAAATTTTGTGATATAGTATTAGGTCCTGTTCTGATCAAATAAAAATGTGTTTAGTATTTGTGCATATTTCTGGTGTAATTCAGTTCTTCCAGGAAACAATCTTTAAAAAAAAAAAAAGAAAACAAACAGAAATTGCCTTTTAACAGCATCATGATATATCATGATATATGATATAGTGATCCTAGTATTGTGATTTGTATCCTATCACCAGATTTTTGCCAATACACAGCCCTACTATTATTAGTATTAGTATTTTACACCAATTATTTACATGCATTGATAAGATTAGTGGATCAACCAGTATGAAACAGTTTAGATCAGTGAATGATTTTTGTCACAGGTGGATGTTTGGGTCTTTATGGGTTAAGTGTAGGTTTCTGCAGCTCTTCTTAGTCCTGTTTTCAGACACTCAAATTCACATGATGCATGTTTTTACAGCTTTAATGACCAAGCGCTGTTATAGCTTGTGATATTTTGGCTTTTCTTTTCAGTACATTTAGAAGCCCTTCAAGCCACATGTCATGAGTTTCGGCTCTCAACAATTTGCTTTTGACACCTCTAGCCACAGGAAATGACATGAAAGGCTTTTAAGATGAAAGACGTTTTAGGTGCTACTTTTATTAACTGCTTGTACTGTGTGACTTTTTACTGTTTATTTCTGTCTTAGCTGCGGTCTTTCTGTAGGTTTGGTGAGCTCGAGAAAAATCTACCCTCAGTCAGTGCAAAGGGAGGCTGTATTTTAGAAACGTAGAGCTGATTCCTGCCTACTGTAGCTTCAACGTATATAATCCAAATGCTGCTGTGTTTATTAACATCACAGATAAAAATAGTGTAAAGCACCAGAGGACATTAATCAGGGGTGTAGGAAAATATCAGTATCGCAATATATCACAATATTTCACTTCACAATACTGTATCGATATTAAAAAGTATTGTATCAATATTTTTAGGTATTTATTCAAATGCAGACATGGCGGACGTTTATTTTTTGTTTTTTTTGTTTTTCAGACTCTTATTTCTATATTCACATGGGAATTTTGTTCTGTTGTTTGTTTGCTGCAAAAGTACTATTGTGATACTGCAGGTCATAAATGTAGTTTTTTTAAATCGATAACGCTAATTATGGATAATTCAAGCATCCTAAAAGCACTTTTTACTGTCTGAAAGAGGCAAATGTTAGTTTTTTTTTTTATTGGGAATGCACATAAATAATGTTCTGATGTTGGATGATTCAGGGACTGAACACTATGTATTCTTTTCGCAATCGAATACGAACATTTAAGCAGGATCTTAAACTGTAATGTCTGTAAAACATTATTTATTTATTTATCTGTGTGTTTTTTGTTCTGGTAAAGCCATTTATTAAAACTTTATTAATCCAAATCCTGAACTATAAGTTTTCCAGGAAATAATCTTTTAAAAAAAGAAACAAAACAAAAATATCCCTTGTTAACAGTATTGTGATATATCGTGATATATCGTATTGTGATGCTGGTATTGTGATTTGTATTGTATCGCCAGATCTTGCCGATACACAGCCCTAACATTAATGCTGCAGGTAGAGGTTACTGCGTTATTAGAAGACTTACTCATAAATTGCATGTTTTGGTTTTTTGGCGTTTGTGTTAACACCATGATTATATTCCTGTCCTTAAGGCTCATTGACAAGAAAACTGAAATATTCCTAACAGTCAAATAAGCAAGCACTGTTAAGCAAATAAAGCCAGACAGGAAAGGAATCAAAAATAGGAAAGTTTTACAGTATATCTCTGTGCTTGGAGTTTAATTTTTCCACCCGTCTGAAGTGCAGGTTAAATGTGAAGAGTAGGCAGCATTACAGTCATCTGAACACTGGGCAGTTCTTAAATTGCTCTCTCTCCCAAATGCAGAGGCAATGAATTTCACATGGGAGCTCCAAGAACAAAGTGCTCTCAATAACACTGAACTCTTCTCTCACACAAACACAAAGACACACACACTTATTCACCAATGACACAAACGCTCGCGCTAACACACACACATACATACGCATCTGCAGGAGTGTGCCTCTGTCAGCATATATCTTCCTGTATGTACCGTGCACTTAATACATCATACAAAATGTTGTAAACATTGTCATAAAACTTATACAACACTATGAATACAAAATGAAATCTGTACACTGTTAACATATATCAACCAGATATGTGCATACGTGTCCTTCCCTTATTCTCAGCCTATTTTAGCCTCCTTTTTAAGTCCAAAATTGCTCTGTCTATCACTTCTTCTGAGTCAGCTGGTCTAAGATCAGCGACCTGTTACAAATAAATTCTCAGACCATGGCCAGGGCGACCCGATCAGGCGTCATCGGCCCCGTCTTGACAGAGATCCACAAGTCTTCGGTATTGGACGAATTTTTTTTCTTTTTCGTTTCTGACCTTGCGGTTGCCATGGAGTCTCCACAGCAGCAGCAACAGCAGCCGTTGGCATGGCGACAGCAGCAGCAGTGGCAGCACACTACCACAGTGGTGAGGAGGACCAGCAGGGGAAGAGTTAAAAGGACCACCAGGCAGACTGTGTTATAGACCCCCTGGTTGTGTTTGTCTGTAGCAAAGCTCCAGAGCTGGTTGAAAAATTCCTGGATGCTGTCTACTTTCCCATCCATGGCTCTAGGATATGAAACTGTGACTCTGTTTAATTGAGTCTGTCTGGCAGTGGTGAAGTTTATATAAATCCCTCTCACAGTTGTGAAGTTTATAGGACTGTAAATATGCAAAGTAGACTGTGTTTGACACCAAAATAATTAAGAAATGTTATTAATTTAAGTTAAAAGCTCTTGCGGTTTTAGCTTTAACAACTCACAATGTCTATATTTTTCAGTCCATCCCAGTGTTTAGCACTTACAACAAATCCACCGGGTCCAAAAGCTGTCATGTCAAACACCATTTAACTCAATTCTGAATGAAACTCTTAAATGTGCTCATGTTTCCGACTTAAGACGATCTGAGTTGTGATAGTTTGCCCCGAGTCACAGCTCTTTGTGATACGGGTGTGATTCATACATGTGCCCAGGCTTGCATTGTTTATGTTAAACGGAAACACCAAGAACATGAAATATGCATCCTTCCTTAAGATGTCCATTGGGCAGTCACAAGGCCAGAGCACATTTTAAACAAATCCACAAGACCAAAAGCTCCTTTGTTTATGGAAGGATTTTCTTTGAAATCACTCTTTTATGATGATTCTTATCTTGACGCAGGAGGAAAAAACCCAAAGCCTCAATAGAGCCAAGTTTGTTTATGTCGCTTGGCATTCCACTGACATTTTTCGTGCTCTGTCCTCCAGAGTCCTGTTCTGTCCTTTTGCCCCTTGCCTCTTGGTTTAGTTTAATCCAGTTCAGTTTGGGTGTGCCTGTGAGTAGAAAAAAAAAGGAAAGTAAGTATGGGTACGAGAAATTTCGTTTTTCCCCAGACAGCCTGTCTTCGTCCATCTTTCCCTTCCCTGCCTCCAATCCATCTTTTTGTCTTTAACATCTTTACTCCTGCTCTCCCTCTTGTCAATGTCAGCGTCAGATTTTCAGCTTTCCCCTCATTAATACTGCAGAGGAGTCATTCAGGATTCAGGGCAGATCCCTGAGAGTCCCACTGTGGAAGACAGGGGCAAAGAGAAAGAGAGAAAAGGAGGGGGAGAGAGAGAGAGGATGGAGGGAGATTGTGTCTGAGGAGAAGTGGAGACTCAGATAGAGGTAACCAATCTTTGTAAGAGTCCCACTGAGAGACAGACAGCGACAGAGTGTCAGGAAAAAAAGAGAAAGGGGAGAAAGATAAGCTGGAGAGAGACCTGCTGCAGGAGCTTCATCTGAATATACTCAGCTAATGGCTCCCATCGGAGGAGACGGGTGGAATCAGGCCTCAGTTTTCATAAATGTCTGATTGTAACACTTTCCTCCGGCCTCAGATGAAATCTCCTCTTAACAGCTCTCCTAAAGAAGAAAACATGAGGTGCATTTCCTCCATTCGTGAACTAAATCTACAAAAGCCAGACGCAGAACTATAAGTTAATATTGCTCCTTTTTCTTTAAGAATATAAGACGTTTGATTAGTCTGATGCCTCCAGGCCACGTCTTTATTCAAATAGTGTTAAACAACTATGGTTTTTTTTTTTCCCTCCAAATTATTTCAAACACCATTTGACTCAAGTTTGTCCCTAAGAGTCTTTCTATAGCTCACGGCAACGGAGCTTCTTTGTATTCTAGATGCAGGAAGTAGAGAAGATTTTCATCTCTCATTTGCTGCTACTTAGGCAGAGAGAGGAAGATGCACCTGCAAGTGGAGAGCAAATAGATTTAGCGTGGCTGTCGCTGTGCGTTGAGTCTCATGTGTGAAATTGGTTTACCCACAGACAGGCTGCTAACTTCCCCGCTGTTCATTTGCTCAACAGGAAACGGAGCTCTTAAAGCTAAGCAGCACCTGAAACGTCAAAGTGAGACTATAGTCATGGGCCTTTAAAAACGGCACTCAAAATAAATCACCTCGTTAGAGGCTTGGCCTGCTTTTATTTGCTTATTTAGTGATGGTTTTTTTTTTTTCTTTTTTTTTTCTGTTTGTTTACTTTTTTCTTGTATTTTTGGAGGTGAAATTATATCTAAGTTAAAAATAAGGTCACAAAAGCACCTGTGACTTTTAGGTCAAACAGTTATTAACTTATACGTTTGGCCAGTGTATCTTTTGGGTTTCAGGTGCAAGTAAGATATTTCATACTTACATCAATACACCCACATTAGGATGTGAGCCCTGTTAACCCTTAAAAGCCTAGAGTTATTTTTATGGCAACTTTCAAATGAATTTCTCTCTGTATTCAACTTTTCCTAAGTGACTTATCACCATTTATTATAACATTATCCTCTGCATTTTGCATTTTTCAGTGAAAATCTGGTATTTTTCTGTTTGCAATTTACTCATCAGGTAAAAGCTCACAGTAAATTCAAAGGTTATTATATCAATACATACAAAACTGAAGAAAAAAACAAAATATATCATTAAATGAACATAAAAAAAAGTGTCTACAGCTACAGTCATTGGTCAACATGGATTTTACTAGTGAATCATTTTTGACAAGTTTCCACATTCAATACAGACTTAATGAATGTCCAAAAGAGTTATAATGCCTTTAAAAAGCTGAGAAACTACATTTTACCTGAATTATTTAAACATGGTAGTATTAATGATCAAACATTATTAAATGTTTTAGATCCAACGCTTTTGGTCTTTGAGGGTTAGAAGGTCAACATATACAGTCATGGAAAAAAATTATTAGACCATCAAAAGTCATCAAAAACAATGGTTATGCAATCAAGTACTAACCCTTGTGTGTATCATGTGACTAAAACAGACAGAAAAGAAAACATAGAACGCCAAAAGCACTGTTTTCTTCAGTACAACGCCATAGCTATTGATGTAAAAACTTAAGTGATTTTGCTTATTATCAAGAAAACATGGAAAACCTCTAGATATCAGCTCTGAAATTAAACTCTTTTGAGCTATTTTTGTTGTTATTATTATATTTGTCCAAACAAATGGACCATTAGTTGTACCAGGCGTTAAAATGAAAAAGAAACTGAAGAAAACAAGGGGTGGTCTAATAATTTTTTCCACAACTGTAAATCAAACGGTTTGTGAAATGACAAATTGGACTCAAAACTGGATCTTTCTGCTGCAACTTGCCTTTAAGACATCAGTAAAACACTGCAGCCTCTACTCAGGATCCTAAACATTGTTATTTCATTATTCTTTCTTGCTATGGGTACATGTTGTAGTGGTGAAGTTGGCTGAGCTGCAGCACGTCTGTGATGTCACCGAGCCACTTCTACACCAGATGAAAACAATGTCAACACAACAAGCCAGAGTCACCAAACAATAAGTCTAAGGAAGCGAGACCAAAGCCAGGAGCAGTGTGGGGGTGTGAACTGGAGATGACTAACAATGTATCAGTGGTAAAGTCATTAAATGGAATGAATAAGTCACTGCATGTTACGATAATTATAATCCTTGGCTGGGAACATGGGGATCGGTGTATGTTCTGTGTAAATGTGGGTGGAACAAATACAGCGTAATATAAACTGTATAATTTTCAATAGAGTTTGCTTCACGCTTGGATTTTGAAACTTTCATTGAGGCAAACACATTGACTGCCACCTCTGTTGTGTGTTTCACAGTAGGCCGCTTTAGAGTAACTGAAGGTGTTCACACTTTAGCTATTGATGTATGTCTGAGCGGAGATTAGTGTGTGATTTAGCGAGCGTAGACTACAAAGAACAGAATTACAAAATTAAAAACATAAAAGATTTAAAAAAATAAAGGGGAATTTTTTTCCTTTTAATATCCCCAGGTTGTATTATTTCAATGACATGCCATTCTAAGACGCTGCATGCTTGAGTACTTCACTTTCTCATGACATTGTGCTCTCCTGGACCCATTCACATACAGGAAAAGGCCATTCCTGGGGCACACAAAGCCAGGAAGGGGCTGAGAAAAATGTTATGATTGCACTCAGTTAGCCCCTGCTGCTTTTTAAGGAACATATGCGACCTAAAATATAAACTTGTGACAGAAGGCAGGACAGGAATATTTAATAAGTTGCCCTGAGCGTACAGTCACAGCACGCCCCCCATTAGATCAGATCAAATACAGCAGAATACAGTAGATCACAGGTGTCAAACATGTGGCCCGGGGGCCAAATCCGGCCCGCCAAAGAGTCCAGTCCGGCCCTTGGGATGAATTTGTGAAATGCAAAAATTACACTAAGATATTAACAATCATTTTAGTTCAGGTTCCACATTCAGACCAATTCAATCTCAAGTGGGCAGGTTTCAGTAAAATACTATCAAAATAACATAATAATGACAACTCCAAATTTTCCTCTTTGTAAATGTAAATATTTTCATGTTTTTACACTCAAACAAAATATAATTTCATAAAAAATGTGAATAACCTGAAAAAATATGAACCTGAAATGTCTGAAGAGAAGTAAATACAATTTTAACAAGATTCTGGATGTTATTAAATGTTTTGTGTCTTTATAGATCCACTGTGATCTGTAAGTTCTAATGTACATGTGTAAATGATAAACTGAGGCAGAATATTGTTAAAATCACACTTTTTTTCAGTTTGTTCATGTTATTCACATTGTTTGAAAGGATAGTCTGTAGATGTAAACATTTTCATCATGTAATTTTACTTTTTTCACTGTAAAACACTGAGAAAAGTCTGGAGTTGACATTATTTATATATTATTATGTTATTATTTTACTGGTCCGGCCCACTGCAGATCAAATTTAGCTGAATGTGGCCCCTGAACTAAAATGAGTTTGACAACCCTGCAGTAGATAAACATGTTCCATTTGATTTGACTAAAGCAGCAGCAAACAACTGAAGATGAGAGCTTAATTTAGACACACTTTTTTTTTGATTTTCTGCAGAAAACATAAGCTATCTTGGATCATTAGTTGCTGCAGATTCACATGGGTGAATACAGGCCTGGTGATATTCTAAAGAAAGTGCAAGTCCAGTACAGTTCAGACTGGTGTCAACTTAACACTGAGTGGTTAAAATGAGAGAGAAGAGGAGGATGAGTAGGAGGTCAGTCTCTCTCAAATGAAATCCATCATCTTTAAATGTCCAACAGAAAATGTTCCCTGCTGAGGTCCATTTAGAGTCGACAGCCGCTCACGTTTGACGCTCCAATTGTAGAAACTCAAGTGTAAAAGTTCAACTGATTCATTTTTCTTGCTTTTCCTCAAATGAGACGTGGTACATTTGGAAGAAGGAGCAGAGGGAGTCGCACTCAAAAGGCAGGAAGAAACTTATCATCTTATCTCTGTACCTTGTCAAACATCCCGTCAAATTAAACCACACCGCAGTAGCAATTTCCTCTGTATTTCTGTCTGTTCTGTAAAATAAAGCATCAGCTGCTTATATAAACTCTAACCACTAAAATGAAGTATCTCATGTTTCTGGCGCTCTTTCGGAGTAACACCTTACCCTTTAGGCCTTTTTTTAGCAGCGGCAGGTCAAGTCTCCCTCTGTCTAATCCAGTCAGCTGTTGAAACTTCTGCTGGTTCTGTTTTGGCATCCGGCTTCTTCTCTGCTCTGGTCCCCCTCACCCAGACGTCTTGACAACTCTTCACTTTCTGTTCCTGTTTCCCTCTCTACCCTTGTTTCCCGTCCTCCTCCCCCCTCCTCCCCTCCCTCTTTCTTTCTTTCTCTCTCTGTGTGCGTGTGTTTTGGTCACAACGTCATTTCACCCTGCCCACTTTGTGTAAGAATGGGCCCTCTGTCTGTGCTTATGTTCCATGCACGCTGCTGTGGATTCTTGCGGTAGCTTTACTCACACATGATGTCAGAGCAGAGGTAAACTGACGAAGAAATGAATGAAGCCAACTATTGTAGCATTCATAAATGTGTCTCAAAACTAAATCCCTTTTCATCTACTAACCTTGCAATGTAGCTTAAACCATAAGGAACCAGTGTGACTTTTGTAGCAGTTCCTAAATGAATTTTCCTCTCTATTTAACCTTTCCTAAGTGATTTATCACCATTTATTATAATATTATCCACTGAATTTGGCATGTTTCCAGTGAAAATCATCTATTTTCCTATGTTTAATTGACTGATCATGAAGATGTTCATAAAAGCTCAGAGTAAAGTCAAAGGTTATTGTAAAAAAACTGAAGAAAAGGTGACTATTTCAGTAAAATATAGCATTAAATGGACATAACACAAGTGTATCCATCCACTATTATTAATCCAATTCCATGGGTTTTACTGGTGAATCAATGTTGTGGAAGATGACGGTGTTTCCACGTTCACTACGGAGCCTCTGAATGTCCAAATGGGTCATATCTGATGATCATGAAAAGTTGACAAACTGCATTTTACACCATTTATTTACATGTATTGATATTATTAATGGATCAGCAGTTTAGATCAGTAGTTGCTTTTGGTCCATGGTTGATGTTTGGGTCTTTCTGGGTTACGTTGAGGGTCGCCTCATTTTGCAAACTGGTTTGAAATTATAGTGTAAAAGAACACATCTCCACCCATGTTAGAGTTCTAAAACTGGACTGAAAAGAGGAAATGAAAGTCAAGTTAAGTAAGGAAGAACGCAAGGTTTAAGAGTTAGATGCAGATATGAGTCATTTCATGCGTGTACAGGCAAATTTGAGGTTTTCATGCACATTGACCTCATTTTGTGGAGACCAAACCAAATCCCAAACCTCACCTTAACCAGTATTATATCATTATAAGTGTTAACTCTCATATTCACTGATTTATTCTGTGGTTTCCAGTTAAATGTCCCCACAACGAATGTGACTAAATAGGTTTACATCCTTATAATCTAAGAAGGACATGACCGCACATGGACACAGAAACATACACACACATCTATGCTGCCTGTGGCAACGTGGTTGATGTCCTTTCAGTTCAGTCAAGCAAAAGAGGATTTTATTCAAAGAACAAAAAAAGGAAAAAAATCTGTGCTGCTGACATGAAATAGCAGTCTCAACCTTTCTGTTCCACAAAGGAGGAGGAAGTTACAAGTGAAGTGCACAGAGTTCATGTGTGTGCCCACATACAGTACTATGTGTACGATGTGAACATACAGTAGGTCTGACACATGACACTGAAAAGCAGATCAAGTCAAAGAGACAGGCAACAGAACCACTGTGAGTTTCCTTCAAAGAGTACTCTGAAATTCAACATTTCAACCTCAGTGTGTCATTGAGGGACCGAACAAGACTTTATTTTGTGGATTTTTTTTTTATTATGTAGAAAATCAAGGTTAATGAAGTTATCACATTTGGTTCCTTACCCATAAGTGGCAAAAAAAAAACCAAATCAATAACTATATATAAAAAAATACAAGAAAAATACATATAAGGTGAATGGAATATGTATTTTAGAACATTAGAACATCACGTTTAGAGCATTACAACAGGGTAAGTGCTGATCCAGACACCGTTATCCCTTTGAACATCATTCCTTACATTAGTACCATTACTTCATGGTACCTAACAAAAGCAGGTACACGCACTGTTCATGCAGAGGTGGACCTTACAGACCCTGTAGACCACATCAGACCGGAGACTGTTGTCTCACTGTCCTCAATGTAACTGTCTTGTAATGTGTGCAGAAATTACCAAAAATAGTCACTTGGTCGATAAAGGGTTAGCATTAGCCACTGCTCTATTAACTTCTGTCTAACAGGGTAACAGTATCAATCCAACTGTTTGATATTTAAAAAAAAAAAAAAAAAAAGAAAGATAGGGAAAAAAGTGGATACACTTCATTTTATTTAATAATTAATGAAACGTTTCATTTCAGATGCAGCCTGATTCTTTTTGGAAAATAGTCAGACTGCTTCTGCTCTGTGTAACTGGGGAAAACATCTCTGATAATGTTGAAAACACACTTTCTGACCATCTGACAGGCCGAACATGCAGAGTGTTTTCTCATAGCTATGGGCCATGGTTACATGAAAATTGATGAGACAAGTCTCACCATGTCTGCAGGTGTGTCTGAGCCATCTTAGACAAATAGCAACCACCCACCAACACACACACACACAAACACACACACACACACACACACACACACACACACACACACACACACACACACACACACACACAGCAGGATACTCTTTAACTGGCAGGGTGTGTTCCACACTAAAGCTCTATCACAGCAGCTGTTGAGGTACTACAGCGTCCGTTCAACCTCGACTCGTTGATTAATGACCTCGGTGTAACACCACTTTCCCTGATGGAAATCCCTATTCAAGGTACTTTATATGAAAATGATTTCACTATATATTCCATTTGCTGCTTTTGATGGCACCTGCAGATGTAAGTGCAGAGGTCCTGCTGTATGCACCCATATATACTGTACATATATCAAGTAAAAATCTTCAATTACATTATTATAGTTAAGGAAAAATTAGTAAAACCAAAACTAGAGATGAACCTCTGGTGATTCATCTAACTTGTAATGGTAACCTGTGATCCTTATCTCATGTGAATCAAACTTTTATGTAGGCCTAATGTACTAAATACAAATTCCACTGCATATTAACGATCCTATTTTAGCAAACGCAAACTATTTTCTCTTTAAGGATAATGGAGGCTGCACTGGTGATGATAATCAAAAATGTTAAAAGTGTCATAGGTGGAAATTCAGGAGGTTCATGTCAAAATACAATATAGAAACTCACTGAAAGAGCAAACTTCCATCCTTTAGAGAAGCGACTACTCAAAGATGATCAAATGATAGTGTGCATGACAGCTACAGTAAAGAATATTTTACTACATTTCAACAGTTTTCTGTATATGATGAACCCGCCTTAGACACCAGAACTGGGAAATAAGAGTGAAAAACAGACTGTGACTTGCAAGTCCAATGTTAATACTTGTCCATGTGAATAGCTTAAAATGGCCGTAAACTAACTAAAAGTAAGATGAAATGAGTTATTTTCTTGAAGTAAAAATTAAACTAAAACTACTTTTGTACTTGTAAAACATAGCTTATTAAAGAAATCAAAACCCACTCTGTAAGTGTGAATAAAAATGATGAATGATGAAAATTCCACATC